>NC_057398.1:27387857-27687857 GCF_019320065.1 Cervus canadensis
ATTGATGCCCAGGTGTGGCAGGCAGCTCCTAAAATGGCTCCAATGGCCCCACCTCCTGGTGTTCAGGCTCTGACCAAATCCCCTTCCCCGGAGCGTGACTTGCTTCTAAGAATATCGTTGTTGTTCAGTCACCCAGTCATGTCCGACTCTTTGCAACCCCATGGACTGGAGCACACCAGGCTCCTCTGTTCTTCACCAACTCCCAGAGTTTGCTCAAATCCATGTCCATTGAGTTGGTGATGCTATCTAACCATCTAATCCAGCAAACAGGGTGGGCTGTCACTCTTGAGGTTAGGTTATAAAAGACTGAACTCACTCACTCTCCACCTCTCTTCTCATTCTCTGGTCCTTCTTTGCTCTCATCAGCGGAGCCACCTGCCAAGTTGTAAGCTGAGTTACAGACAGACTCACGTGGCAAGGAGCTGAGGTCGATCTCAGACCAACAGCCAGCAGGGACCTGAATCCTACCAATGAATGAGCTTGGAGACAGCTCTTGCCTCGTGGAAACTTGAGCTGATGCAGCCTCAGCTGGTACCTTCATTGCAGCCTGTGAGACCTTGAGCCAATGTCCCCCAGCTAAGCCACACCTGGATCCTGACCCTTAGAAACTGTGAGATAGTGACTGTTGTTTTTCCCAGAACCACCAAGTTTGGAGAAAATTTGTTACACAGCAGTAGATAACTAATACACCAAGGGAATAATGATTTACAGGAACAGAGCACTTCCCTTCCAAAATGTACTTAAAAGTTTGATAAAAACTGATAAAAAAAAAATTGAATTGGTGTGTGTGCGGTCAGTCACTCAGTCGTGTTTGACTCTTTGCAGCCCCATGGACTGTAGCTTGCCAGGCTCCACTGTCCTTGGAATTTTCCAGGCAAGAATACTGGAGCAGGTTGCCACTTCCTACTCCAACTGGTAGCTAACAGAAATTTATTATTATTATTTAACACCAAAAACATTTTGCATTGGCGTATAGCCAATTAACAATGTTGTGAGTGTTTCAGGTGAACAGTGAAGGGACTCAGTCTTACATATACACGTTTCCATTCTCCCCCAACCACCTGTCCCATCCAGACTGGCACATAACATTGAGCAGAGTTCCATGTGCTGTACAATAGGTTTTTGTTGGTTATCCCTCTTAAATAGAGCAGTGTGTACATGACCTTCCCAAAGTCCTCAACTATCGCTTTCCCCAGGCAACCATGAGTTCGTTTTCTAAGTCTGTGAGTCTCTTTCTGTTTTGTAGGTAAGTCCATTTGTATCATTTAACAGAAATTAAAAATAATAATAGCTCATCTTATATAGTACTTGCTAAGTGCCAGGCACTTTTCTAAGTTCTTTAAATATAATAAAATTCATTCAGTCCTCACAGCATAACCACAAGCAAGTATTCTTAGTATCACATTTTACAGATGAAGAAAAAGTTAGATTGTACTGTATATATTAAAGCAAATGTGAGTACATTGCCATTCAGATCATCATTATTGTGAAAATGTTAAAACAGACATTATGAAACAATTCGATAACAAGCATAGGTATATTCGCCATCTGGATTATACTATTTACCTTTCTCTATACTTTCTCTATCACATATCTATCTCTTATGCCTGTTATCAATCCATCAATACATCTGATTTTTTAAAATTAATTCATTTATCTGGCTGTGCTGGGTCTTAGTTGTGGCCTGTGGGGGTCTAATTCCCCTGACCAGTGCTGTGCTGGGTGCACAGGGTCTTAGCCACTAGACCACCAGGGAAGTCCCAGTATTTTATGCACACAAATGTGAGTGTCTTATTGAGAAGACTGTGAAAGTTGCATGAATTTGTTTAAGATAAACCACAGTATTGCACAGCAAGTCTGTGCCTGCCAGGATGTGGCTCCAGCTCTGCCCCTTGTCCTGGGGGCACCCATCCTTCTCTGGGCCCCACCTTGTTCCTGGCAGGGCAGAGTCTGAGACATGGCATCACATGGAGCCTGGGGTTTCCGGCCACAGGTGAGCTGGTGTTCCTGTGGGAAGCCCTTGTCCAGGACAGAGGCCACCAACCCTCACAGCACAAGGCTGGGGGCACAAACACCCCAGGCTTGAAACACAGGACATTCGAGGGAGCCTGGGGCAGGTCGCAGAGCTCTAGGTTAACATCTCAGCACCCAACCTGAGAAAACCCATACACCATGCTGCATGCCCTGTGTTTAATGTTAAATAGGCATCCTCCTCCCTCCGGAAAGACTGGCCAACATCTGTCAGTCACCTCCGTCATGCCAGGCACTGTGATGGGCACTGGTCTTTCATCGAGAGAACAAGAGTGACCCTCATGCCGCTGACAACAGAGAGGGAACAGGTACCAAAGGTTTTTTTCTTCCTTAAGTTTTCCAATTTATTATTTTTAAAAAGTTTTATTGAAGTATAGTTAGTTTACAATGTTGTATTAGTTTCAGGTGTATAGCAAAGTGAATCAGCTGTACATACACATAGATGCACTCTTTTTTAGAATCCTTGCCCATATAGGTCATTACAGAGTGTTGGGTAGAGTTCCCTGTGCGCTACAGTAGGTCCTTATTAGTTATCTATTTTATAGTTGTTTTCCATGTAATTGTGTATCTAAGTCACTCCTAATCTCCCATTTATCCAAATGACATTTGGGATAAACGTCACCAAGGCACAACCCAGCAGGTCTGAACGCCACCTTTCAAAAAGGAGAAAATACTTTTCATTCTTTTCTTGATTTCTGCCCCCAACTCTTGCCCCATGAACCACTTAGAAATGGTGGGCGGGAACGCAGTTAGCAATGACGGGTCCCAAGGCTATGCAGGCAGAGAGGGGATCATTTTCCTGCCCTCGCTGGGCATACGCAGCCACTGGAACGCATCCTCTGAATTGCGGCTTCTGGCTGTAGGTCTGATTCTGAGGGAAATGAGCCTCTCCTTAGAGGATCTGTGGCAACTAAGACCCTGCCCATGAGCCTGCTTGCCTGCCTTCAAATATTTGCGCAGCCTCTTACCGACGGTGGGACCTTGGACGTGTATGTTACCTCTCTGAGCCTCAGTCTGCTCATCTGTAAAATGGGGTGGCAGTAACCCTTCCCAGGTTGTCATGAGGATGAAATGGTAAGGGACCCATAGGCCCTGGGACATGGTCTCCCCCAGGTGGTTGTTAGGGTCTATCAGTTACAGCTCTTATAATTTTTCTTCTCACCCTTGTACTGTTTCCCGAGTGAGCCCTTGTAACCAGCTGGGAAATTCCTGCCTCAGGGGCTGTGGGGGTCATCTCCAAGGCTGAGGCCAAAAAGCTGGAGCAGGGTGAAAACAAGATGCGGTTCTCTGGGCTCCTCAGGAAGGGCTGTGACAAGAGGAGGTGCGAGGCGGGTCGACCAGGCTGGGCAGGGCCTGGGAGGCGGCCTGGGGTGGCCCTGCCAACACCCCTCACCCAGGCCTCGTGCACCGTCTTCAGCACCTCTGTGGGTCTGGCTCCTTTCCAGCTGCGCCCTGAGCCTCTGAGCCCCTCAGCTGAAGTGGCCTTGTCAGGGAGCTGCTACAGGCAGAGAACCAATGCTTTTCAGGAATCTTTCAGAATCATCCAAGACAGGAAGACCCCTCACCAGCCGAAGCAGCAGAGAGTCCTGGGACCAGCGCTTTGTCTCTTGTCTGGGCCAGCCCCGGGACGTGGGAGCTGGCTAGTGGGACCCCTGCCTTTCTTGTGGACAGTGGGGCATGTGGCCTGACGAGCTTACATCACAGGTGAGGGGACTGAGGTCCACACAGGAGACGTGGCTTGGCCAAGGTCACACAGCTTGCAAGAGCCAAAGCCAGGTATTAAAAAAAAAAAAAAAAAGCCAGGACTGGAGCTACAACTTTGGTCCTTACTCTTCTTAATCCTGGCAGAGAGAATGGCTCTACAATCATCGCTTAAGGAAAAAATCCCTAAAGCAGTAGTGGTCACACTATGCTCTGCAGAACCCCAGAGGGCTCTGAGGAAACCCGCAAACCATCTAGGAACATGTGATCCACAGCTCACCCGATAAGGAGGTACTTTTAGACAGTCTGTGGAGGCTCAGTCACAGCTAAAAGGGGATGGTATTCAGCACCCAGGGACCTGCCTTCACCACTTACCTCCTGCATGGCCTTGATGTAGAGGAGAACCCAAGCTCAGTTGCCTCATTTGGAAGGCACTTAGGAACAGTCATATCTTTCTCTCCCTGGGTTGCGGGGGAATGAGCCTCACATAAAGGAGAATTATGAGCAGCAAAACCTTTAAATCCCAGCATAGAATAATCACAGCTGAGTTTACCATGTACCCACCCATGCACTAGTGTTCAGAGTGGGGAGTGGTTCTAGCTAAGAAGAGGGGCAGATGAAGGCAAAGATATAGTTTGGAATTCTATTTGGAATGAAAGTAGATCACGCTGTGATAAGGGCTTCCCAGGTGGCTCAGTGGTACAGAATCCATCTGCTAATGCAGGATACGTGGGTTTGATCCCTGGGTTGGGAAGATCCCCTGGAGGAGGAAATGGCAATCCACTGTAGTATTCTTGCCTGGGAAATCCCAGACAGAGAAGTTACAGTCCATGGGGTCACAAAGAGTCAGACATGACTAAGCACGCACACACACGCATACTATGATACTCACACATTCATTCATCAAATGCTTATCAGATGTCCTTCTCTGGGTGGGATCTCAAGCTTGTCATGGGCATAACGAAAGCAATGGGATGCAGTCCCTCCCCACTCAAGGAGTTTATGTTCTACCAGGAAAAGACTTGTGGGCAAATCAATTCCCTGGAGAGTAATGGGCGCTCTCCTAGGGTCCCAAGGCTCAGAAAAGGACAAAAAAAGAGGGCTGGCCTGGCCTTCTGGGGCTCTCCAGTGTGCCTCATATGCACACCTGGGGCGACAGGACAGCTGTTTTCTTTAACCAGAATTTGAGAAACATAAAGGCAAGAGGAGAGGGGTGTTAGGGCAGAGTAAAAAGGGCTATGCACTGGCGGTCAGAGTTGCTGCTGCTGCTGCTAAGTCGCTTCAGTCGTGTCCACCTCTGTGCGACCCCATAGACGGCAGCCCACCAGGCTCCCCCGTCCCTGGGATTCTCCAGGCAAGAACACTGGAGTGGGTTGCCATTTCCTTCTCCAATGCATGAAAGTGAAAAGTGAAAGGGAAGTCGCTTAGTTGTGTCCGACTCTTAGCGACCCCATGGACTGCAGCCTACCAGGCTCCTCCATCCATGGGATTTTCCAGGCAAGAGTACTGGAGTGGGGTGCCATTGCCTTCTCCAGGTGGTCAGAGCAGGTGAGTTCAAATCTAGTGCCGCCTCTGATCGGCTGGGTGACCCTGAGCGCAGGAGCCGCAACCTTTGCTGGCCTCAGATTCTCACCCAGAAATGAGAGCATCTGGACAATGCAGGCCTTCCAGACCCGACTATGGGGATTCTAGAAAAGATGGTGATGTTACGATTAGGACGCTTGACCAAACAGGCCCTGAATTTGATGGCTCGGTTGGACTGCATTCCTTAGGGAGACAGTGGTGGTGGGGGTGAGGGGCAGCCCCTCCCTCAGCTCTATGCCTTTGTCCTAGAGGTGTCCTCTGCTCCGCACAAAGCTCATCCCCAACATCTCCTTGTAGCTCTTCATGAGAAGCGGTGGCCCCGGTAATTAATGTTTATGACACACGGCACGTGGGGCCGCCAGGTCATTTAGCACAGTCAGGAGTGGGCAGAAATGACCTGTGTGTGATTGCCACCTTGGGCTCGGCTGAGAGTGAACAGTCGGGCTGCAGACTGTGGGCCCCGTTATGCATGTCAGCCACGAGGGACGGTCATTATCAGGATGGTACCCCTCCCTGCCACCTGATAAATGTGCTTGTCACACACAACTCATTTGCTGTTCTAATATTATCCTAGTTTGGGAAATACAATGGACGCAGAAGACAGGACATGGAAAAACAAAAAAGATAAACGCATTATATGCCCAAAACTTATGGATTAGGAAAGAGATGTAAGTATTTTTGTAATGACACAAATTCTATTAACTCTTAATCAGTAATTTTTTTTCCTACCTAAAATGTTAGATGAGTTATGTAAGTGATAAGTTATTCCTATTATTCCATTTCAGCACTTTCTACAATTATTCATAGGACTTGAATGGATCTTTGTGAGCTAGCTTAGAAAATCACCTTGGTTTTAATAACACGGTCGCTGTAAGAATATAAATTTTGATTCCCAGTCACCCACCTATCAAGGAATCTTTGGAATAGAACTAGCTCCCATAAAACTTTCTTGAATATTACAATCAAGAGAATTCAGTGTACAATTGTGACTGGTAGTATCATTGGGTGAATAAGGACAGAATAACTTTTCCTCCCCCAGGTAGCCGTTCTGTTAAAGAAGGTCCACACCTGGGAGAGGAGAAATAATTCTCAAGTCAATGCAGAGGCAAAGTCTAATTTAAAACCTTCCAGGGAAGACGCTGTTAGTTTCATAGGAACATGAGACTATCAAATAATTAAACTGGGGTCCTTCTACAGGGGGTATCACAATTTTAAAGATTCACAGATGCATAAAAGAGAACTTGGATCTGGTTCGCACTGCAGAATGGTGAAACGGTGCTTGAGATATTCATCCAAATACCCTCAGGTGGCCAGCAGGTGTACCCAGGCTGCTCACCTCTGCCCAGGAGCAAGCAGCCTTCTCTGTCGGCCCCAGGGTGCCAAGCTACGATGGAAAGCAGGGGGCCTTCAAGCTCTAATACGCATAGGAAACACCTGGCTGGTTGTTAGACCTACAGACGCCTAACTTGAGATGAGCTAACCAGTTGTTCTTAGTCCTGGAGGCTAGGTGCAGTAGAAACATCTGAAGAGGTTTTTGTGTTTTTTTTTTTTTTTCTTAACCCTAATGTTAGGGTCCCAAACTCAGAAATTCTCATTCAATTGGTCTGAAGTGGGGCCCATAGTTACTCTTTAAAAGGTGATCCAATCATACAGTCAGAGTTGGACACCACTGATTTTTTAATCCAAACTCCCTCTCAAGTTTCCTAAGATGCCTTAACAGGTATATGTAGCTGAGTTCCCAGACATCCTCCCTCTTTCTTGCCACTGAGACCAGATTAAGTACTCGGTAAATGTTGGCTGCTATTGTTATTGTCATTATTTGGTCATAACTGCAAGTTCAACCCACCTGGCCCCGTGTCCCATGTGCCATGACCCTGTGGTTTGGATGGAACATGGGAGCTAGGCTAAGCCAATCAGAGTGTTGTTCCATTCTCCTACCTGCCCCCCTCTCCCCCAGTGATTGGTTCAGCAATGAGCATCTGGCCCAGTCAGAGCCAAAAAGATTTATATCGAGACTGTTGGCCAAGAGAATCTCTCTTTCTCCCGCTTGTACCCGGGAAGATGTCAGCCCTAGAGCAACCAGGGACACCATGATGAAAGAAAAATAAAAGCAACACAGAAAGTCAAGAGATGGAGACCTTATCTAGATGATGTCATTTATACCCTGGATCCAGCCATACCTGAAGCTGGTTATAGTCACAGACTTTACATTTCATTTTCTGTTTAAGTCAATTTCTGATTGGTTTTCTAAGACTTGAAATGACATAGATATCCTATTACATTACCTAACATCCCAGCTCACTCACTGGAGCATGCCCACACTGTTATCAGCCTAGAAGGGGTCTTCTGCCCCTGAGCCTCCTACTGGTGAATAAGGCATTTCTACATGATTACAAGTGTCTCATATGCTAACTACCTGCCAAGCTACACTTTTTCTCCATTGCTGTGCTCAGCTCACATGTCAGAACACCTCTGGGTCATCTTGAATTCGGATGATCAACTGTTGCAATCTGCCCAGCACTGAGGGAGGGTCCCAGGATACAGGACTTGCAGTGCTAAAACTGGGAAAGTCCCAGACAAATCAAGGAGGGTTGGCCACCTAATCTGTATTGGACAGAAACTGCTGGGGCCACTGGATGTTGGGCTCTAAGAGCTGCCAACACAGCTGCGGCTGCCCCCCAGGGCTGACCCATACCAGGGGGCAGGGAAACTCTACCAGACCTTTCATCTTGCCAGCCTGCACCAACGCCAACACCCGCCAAAGCCTGACACGGCCACCCCTAAGAAAGCAAGCACAGTACAAATAGCACACAAATGCATCCTTCCCACTGAGGGGAAACTCACTTTCTCACAAGGCAATCTATTTTTGGTTGGAAAATCTAAGGTGTTAAAAATAACAAGATCATGTATATAGAGATTTTAGCACATCTGTAACTCTATTGCTGTTTGGTGGATAAGTTCATCTGTCCCTTTAAAAATATCTCACAATATTGTAAAGTAATTAGCCTCCAACTAATAAAATAATTGGGAAAAATAAATAAATAAATAAAAAGTATCTCACATATGAGAGATATCACATAGAGTTAAAGATACAGAAAGCAACTTGTTACTGAGGAGTAAGGGGGGGAAGATAAATTGGAAGATTGGGATTGACAAACACAATCTATATATAAAGACAAACACAATACTATATATAAAGTAGATAACTAGTAAGGACCTACTGTATAGCACAGGGAACTCTATTCAATACTCCGTAATGGCCTGTGTGGGACAAAAATCTAAAAAAGAGTGGATATATGTATATGTATAACTGATTCACTTTGCTGTATACTTGAAACTAACAAACACAGCATTGTAAATTAACTATACTCCAATAATAAAAAAAATTTTTGAAGAGATTTCAGTACAGTATCTGATATGCTGTGAACCTTAAATAATGATGGTAGCTGATATTCCTGCTCAAAACAAAAATTGATTATCTGTTTCCCCAGTTAGCACTAATTTTATGGTGCTCCTTATATGCCAGGTCTTATTCTAAATACTTGCATGATATTGACTTACTTAATCCTCACAGTAACTTCAGGGGGTAGGTATTGCCATTGTCCTAATTTTACAGGAGAGGAAACCCCAAAACTTACCTCATGAAGACTGACTCTGTCAGCCATTATTCTGGAGTCAGCCTCCCCTCAGGCCTGACTACTGTATACTCATTCAGCAAACATTTAATTGAGCACCTGCTCCATGCTAGGCACTGCGTTAGACACTGGGGATATTTCACTGAATCAAAAAGTCCCTGGAGCTTACAGTCTAATGGAAAAGACAACAATAAAGTGGTAAATCAATTGCAGAAGCTGCTGTCCGCAGGTTCCATGGGTAGAATTTTGCTTCATCAGAGAAGCCTCTGCTCTGCTTATACTCTCTTCAACTGATTGAATCAGACCCACCCAGACTATTTAGAATAATCTCTTTTAATTAAGGGGCTTTGCTGGTGACTCATACAGTAAAGAATCTGCCTGCAATGCAGGAGACATAGGTTCAATTGCTGGGTCAGGAAAATCTCCTGGAGAAGGAAATGGCAACCCACTCCAGTATTCTTGCCTGGAAAATCCCATGGACAGAGGAGCCTGAGGTCACAAAGAGTTGGGTACGACTGAGCGACTAACACACTTTTATTTAAAGTCAATCATTATGAACTTTGATAACATCTATAAACATGCCTGTAGCAGCACCTGTATTAGCATTTGATTGAATAACTGGGGGTAGAACCTGGCCAGGTTGACACACAGAAGTGACTTCACTAAGTCTCTGAGAAAATGTGGCATGTTTAGGGTTGCCAGATAAAATAGAGGAAAACTTAGCACCCTGTTAAATTTGAATTTCAGATAAACAATGAATAATTTTTTTAGTATATGTATGAAAGAAAGAGATGGAGAGGAAGGAAGGAAAGGAGGGAGGGAGGAAGGAAGGAAGGAAAGAACGGGAAAGAAATATACTTTAAGCCTTCCTGCACAAAAAGACTTGGAGCTCTGAAGCAACCCTGGGAAGGATCGTGGCATATAAGGACTGGTGCATGTGTGCTAAGTCGCTTCAGTCATGTCTGACTCTTTGTGGCCCTATGAACTGTAACCCACCAGGCTCCTCTGTCCGTGGGGTTCTCCAGGCAAGAATACTGGAGTGGGTTGCTGTTTCCCCTCCAGGGGATCTTCCCAACCCAGGGATTGATCCCAGATCTCTTATTTTCCTGCACTGGCAGGTGGCCACCTGAGAAGCCCCAAGGACTGGTGGCCCCTCTCATTTATCAGACAGCCATGAGTTTGGAGAATGTTTACTGAGCACCTATTATATGCTAAGTACCAAAAACTTCAGCTAACACTCACATAGCGTTTCCATGTGTCAGGGTACTCTTCTAGCTGCCTTTTAAATTATTAATTCATATAATACACACAACAAAAGGGGAGTAGGTGTAATTCCCATTTTATAATGAGGTAATCAAGGCAAAAAAACTAAAAAAGTATCCACAATCCCAGAGTAGGTAACTGGTAGACCTGGGCTTTGAACCCAGATAGTTTGGCATTAAGATCCATATCCTTGATGGCCTATGTACCAGTCAGGATTCAGAGAAGCTGAACCAGTAAGAGATTATATATACAATATATAACATATATGTTACATAATGTGTGTATATATGTATGTACATACATACAGACGAAGGTGGAAGGAGGGGATGGTTTCAATTTTGCCAGCCGCTCATCTCCTGCCATGCCCATTTCATTACAGGCCATGGACTGGGAACATGGTCCAGGGGTTGGGGACCCCTTCTTTAAATATACATATACATGTATTCAGCAGGGAAGGCACAAGCTGTCACCTCCACCATCCCCCCACTGTCAGTCACACAGGATCAGCCCTCTCTTGTGTCCAGGAAATGGCCCAAGGGCGGTGGATACCTTGGGAAGAGGGGTCACCCAGACCATCCCAGAGGCTCTGCCACACTTTTCTGCTAATCTGCCCTCTAGATCCTGAGCTTGGTACTTGAGGAATTCATAGTCAACAAGACTAACTCCCTCCTTGATCTTCTAATACCTTAGAATGTGAGGGACGAAACCATCAATAAGTAAACAAACTGTTGGTGTTGTTTAGTTGCTAAGTCATGTCCGACTCTTTGCAATCTTATGGACTGTAGCCCACCAGGCTCCTCTGTTCATGGGATTCGCCAGGCAAAAATACTGGAGTGGATCGCCATTTCTTCTCCAGGGATCGCCCACGGATCAAACCTGCGTCTCCTGCATTGGCAGGAGGATTCTTTACCGCTGAGCCACCTGGAAAGCCAAAGCAAATATATAAACCATTACAAATCAGGGTATGTTTGAAGAAAGCAGCAACTGTACCTAGGGTGGCTGAATTCCAGTAAGGATATCAGGGAAGGCCTTTCTGAGGAGGTGACATCTGAGCTGAGACCTGAAAAATAGGAAAAAGATGCCACTCAAAGAGCAGGGCTGAGCAGGGCATGCAAAGGTACAGAGGTGGGACAGGCTGGCAGGAGCCAAAGGAGGAAGGTCCGTGCGGCTGGAGTGTCTTCAGCAACCAGGGGGCATCCTTAGAGGAAGTGCCCTTGGGCAGGCACTTGTAGGCCTGGTGAGCAGTGAGAGCTTTGTCAAAATGAGAAAAGAGAAAGTGGGGGAGCAGGTAAAGGGACAGACTCACAGTGACTTCCCTGGTGGCCGCGTGGTTAAGAATCCACCTGTCAACGCAGGGGACACAGGTTCAACCCCTGGTCTGGGAAGAGTCCATATGCCACAAAGCGACGAGACCCACAGCTCCTGAAGCATGGGCACCTAGAGCCAGTGCTCTGCATCAAGAGAAGTCACCACAGTGGGAAGCCTGAGAACCACAACTCGAGAATAGCTCCCGCTTGCCGCAACTACAGAAAAGCCCATGCGCAGCAATGAAGACCAAGCATGACAAAAAAAAGTGACTTCTCCACCCCAAACACACACACACACATAAGCACACACACATGCACACTGACATTTACTTGGCTGAAGGGCTCCACCCCATGTTGGAAGGAGACACAGTAAGACTTCCCCTGCTGACTATAGGAAAGGGAAACTGAAAAAAGGATATAGAAGAAAGAGAAAGACCTTGTACCTGAAACTCAGTAGTAGCCTTCTGTGCAAAGTGCATATGCTTTGCATTTAAGGTGCAAAGGTCTCTTGCCAGGACCAATGCTCAACTGCTGGAAGTCCTGTTGGTTTGACATCAAAACATTACCAGGACCTGTCTCCCTCCACTGTCCCTGTCTGGCCAAGCCCCACCATATGTCACTGAACTATCATCAGAGCCTCCTAAATGGTGTCTCCCTGCTTCTGTCCTTGTATTCATCTATATTCTCCATGCAGAAGAATATAGATGCTTGCGACCTCATGGACTTCAGCACACCAGGCACCTCTGTGCTTCACTGTCTCCTGGAGTTTGCTCAAACTCATGTGCATCGAGTCGGTGACCATCTTATCCTCTGTCATCCCCTTCTCCTTCTGCCCTAAATCTTTCCAAGCATCAGGGTCTTTTCCAATGAGTCAGCTCTTCACATCCCGTGGCCAAAGTATTGGAGCTTTGGCATCAGTCTTTCTAATGAATATTCAGGGTTGATTTCCTTTAGAATTGACTGGTTTGATCTTCTTGCAGTCCTGAATATAATCCCTTTCTCTCAATATATAGATGAGGCCCCTAGAAGCCAGAACTCATGTTCTGGGCCCTTTAATTTACCAGTTGTGAGGTTTTCATCAAATCACTTCCCTGGGCATCACTTTTCCTACTTGTAAAATAGGAAAGAGGGATTCGATCATCTCTGAAGACTACAAGACAGTCAACACTTCAACAGGCATCATCAGGAGGGGAAGGGGGATACTTTCTTCCAAGATTCAGAGAATCTCTCATGCACATTGCCAGGAAAGATCAGATGACATTTTGAAAGGGGAAATGCTGCTGGCAAGTAACCAACATCTTTTCACATCTTCTTAATGGGATTGCTGTGGTGGGGTGCCCTCTCTCTCCTTTCTGCTTCTCATACCCTCACACCTGCAACCTCAGAGTGCCTGTGTCAGAGGAGGGAGTGGGAGGGAAACACAGTCGTGCCTTTCCCCTTGTTTTGAAGCATTCTCAAACAGAATGTCTCTAAGGCCTGGGCTCATTCCAGAGTATATGCCTGACAGAAATGAGAGCTTCTACGCACCAAAAAACAGGTACAAAATGGATCATAGTTGTTTTGTTCTTAATTGCCCCAAGTTAGAAAAAACCTAAAGTCTATCAACAGAAGAATGAAAATACCAATTATAATATATTCAGACCATGGAACACTATAGAGCAATGGAAAAGAAATAAAGTACAGTCCTACAAAAACCTTACCTGGATCTCCCAGACACAATACTGAATGAAAGAAGTAATGCAAAAAAGAGTACATACTGTATAATTCTGTTTATTTGAAGTTCAAAAACAGGCAACATTTATTTACAATGATGGAGATTAGAATTAAAGTTACTTGGGGCTGTTTGGACTAGGACAGGGTAAAAGGTAGCCTTCTTGAGTTCTGGAAATGCTCTTGATTGATCTGGGTTGTGGGTCCATGGACATGAACTTAAGTAAAATCTCTGAATTTTACTTTAAAACTTAAGAGTTTTACACCCTCACTGAATATAAATTATGCTTCAGTAAAAAAAGAAGAAATAAATATAAGTAACCCATCTCAGGGATCAAACCCAAGTCTCCTGCATTACAGGCGGATTCTTTACCAGCTGAGCCACAAGCAAAGCCCAAGAACACTGGAGTGGGTAGCCTAACCCTTCTCCAGCAGATCTTCCCAACCCAGGAATCGAACCGGAATCTCCTGCATTGCAGGCAGATTCTTTACCAACTGAGCTATCAGGGGAGCCCAAGAAGAAATAAATATAAGCAAAAGGCCTGGAACAAAGGAGGGTTCCAGCACAAGGAGATTCTAGGCCACCCATTTGTAGGGGATTTCCACAGATTGGGTGGCAATTTCCACCACCCTTGTCAGCTCATAGGGTCACTAACTCAGAACTCAGCATATCTGGTCACTGCTTCCCCCTTCTGAGAAGCCTGGT
Source organism: Cervus canadensis (assembly GCF_019320065.1). NCBI lineage: Eukaryota > Metazoa > Chordata > Mammalia > Artiodactyla > Cervidae > Cervus > Cervus canadensis. The sequence goes on from NC_057398.1 coordinate 27,401,795, forward strand.
CCCCAGAAGCCAAGAGGGCATAGGGCACAGCTGCTTCTGGGTTTAAGCTGCGTCACTCACCCACCACCCTCCTACTCTTTCCCATCCTCCACCCTCCTGCCTGAGAGCCAAAGCCTCAGAGAGGGCCCCCTTCTTCCATCTTTTGCTGGTTTCCCTCCTCCCCACCACCCCACACAGTATTCCAAATCCTGGATGAGATGGAGAGAAAATCCCAGCCTGGCACTCTCCTCCTGGACTTTGTGGGTCTCTGGGTGAATTCTCCAGAGCATCTACAGTTGGTTCTCCAGTACCAACCAAGACACTTGAGAGGGACTTCCCTGGTGGTCCAGTAGTTAAGAATCCCCCTTGCAATGCAAGGGACACAGGTTCAGTCTCCGGTCAGGGAACGAAGATCCCACATGCCAGAGAGCAGCTAAGCCCATATATCCAAACTACTGAAGCCCACATATTCTGGAGTCCACCACTATAACTAGAGTCTGTGCACCACAACAAAAGATCCTGCATAACGTCCCAAAGATCTGGAGTTCCACCACTAAGACCCAACACAGCCAGTTGAATGAATAAACAAGACTGGAGAGTTTAATTCAGCTATCAGACTAGGTCCTTGATACACAAATCAGAGGTCTGCTGGGACTAGTGACTCCTGCCTCAGGGCAGAGACCCTATCGACTCACCCCCTTCCTGACCCAGAATGGTTTAATTCACATTGGGAATTTCTCTCCAATAACAATAAGGGCCTCTTTGTACAAAGCAACTTTTCATTGCTTGCGGCTTCATTTCACAAATGTCAACTTTTCAGGATTGTTACTGACCCCATTTTACAGATGAGTAAGTTGAGACTCCAAAAGGATAGATGACTCACCCAAGGAACTGCAGTCAGTAACTGTAAAACCAGGACTGTAGAACTGTTGAACTTAGGCAGCTCAACTACAGGGCCACGTGCTCAGGACCAAGTTAGACTACCTCACACAGGCACAAGTCTAAATATAAGTGCTGGGAAATCCATGGACAGAGGAGTCTGGCGGGCTACAGTCCATAGGGTCTCAAAAGAGTCAGACATGACTTAGTGACTAAACAACAATATAAGGTGAAAGAAAGGGGTACATTTCTAACAGGAAAAGATCATGATCCCAGTTAATACAAAATTTGAAACTCTGAATTACATTGACTTGTGTAGAGAAAACCACTTTCTCCCTTTCTGGCCAGAGGACCAGTTAGCCTGATGGTGCTGTCCAAATCAGGTCCACAAGCCAAGCTAGCAGAATGCAACCTCTGGGAAAAATCCAAAGCCATGGGATAGGTCTATCTTTCCCAGGGTTGCACAGACTTATTGTCCCCAGCCCACTGGCTGCAGAAAGCCTCAGAGCAGAGCCCCTGGCTGAGTGGAGGGCTGGAGGTATAGATGGTTTATCAAGTGCTCCTCATCAGAGATGAGGGAGGAATGCCTTCCTGCCCGATCGCTTAGAGAAAACAGCTGCCCTCTGAGCCCCAATGACTAGCAAGCTCTTGGATTGCTCAGAGCCCTTTGACAGGTGACAGCCAAGGGACATGGGGTGAGGCTCTGCAGAGAGCTGAGCAGAAACCCAGGGCACCTTCTGGGCTCTGCATTATAATTGGATTTTCCAAGAAATGGCTTTGTCCAGCTTTTCAAGCTGCTGATTTACAAACTGACCTCAGCCACCATTTACTCTTCCCTGTAACTGGATCTGCCAACTCTCAGACTCGGCCTCTTGTTTCAGCCTTCCATTTTTATCCCTGCTCTTCTCCAGGGAGTTGAGCTGCCCCTGTTGTCTGGACTCTCTCACTGCGTTAAAGTGGCGCGACGAGGGTCAATATACGTCTCTATGTCAATAACGGCCTCCTGTCAGTCACAGCCATTCTGCCAATCGTCTAGGGGATAGGCGGGCCTTGGAAAAGTTCGACCAATGGCCTTTCACTTTCGCCCAGGTGAGCTTGTGACTGGCCGTGACCGTGCAGAAGGGCAGGGACACGGGGTGCTGGAAGCAGGAAAGGTGTTCGTGAAATAAAGCCATACCTTTGTGAGAAGGTTCAAGTTCCAGCTCTGCCCCTCACTAGCTGTTGACTTTGGACAAACATTCCATTTCCAATTTGAGGTTGAAATGAGATAATGCATGTAAAGTGTTTAGCACAGCACCTGGCATGTACAAAGATGATGAAGGGTTATGGTTTAACGGATGGTATTCTTCAGTCCCAGTTTTTCTTATTGTTTCAAGATCCTCTCCACCCATAAAACTCAGGCAGCTGTTATCATAGGTCTGCAGGAAGCGATGACACAGCGAAAAAAGAGAGCTAAAACAGTCCTTGCTTTTGAATTTTGAAAGCCTAGGAAGTCAGGGAAACAGAATGGACAAGTGTGTGCAGACAACAGAATAGCTTGAGGGGAGGGGCGGGGGGACAACCAAAATACTGGACTAGCAAAGCTTCCTGCCTCTTAAGACAAAAACAAAGCTTCCCAGACAGGCGGAAGGAGAGTCTGAAAGCAAGCAAGAGAAACCGAGAATAAGGGCCCTGGACTGTGTCCCATGGTGTCTCTTTCCCTGTGGAGCCAGGGAGGGCAGTGGAACCTTAGACAGAATAGTAGGTTTTATCTGGCAGGTATATCTGAGTTCCATAATGTTTCTCTGCACCAGAAAGGGCAGGAGAAAAATCGTCCCAGGGGACCCAAAAGTGGCAGAAGTATGGAAAAGTGCGGGTTGCCATCTCAAGTGTTTACACGGACCGACAGTTTTTATAAATGAGTGAATCCAGAGTGGATGCATAATAGGAAATCTGCAGTGAATCACGTGCCCAGTCTAAAGCAGCAGCCGTGACACAGTTCTAAGATTGTTGCCGTATTGGGACCAGTGCTCAGAGCCCTCAGCTTCAGATAGCTAGATCCTTATATGAAAACTCCTAAATTTTCAAAGACTGGCAACTAATTTTTTGTAAAAAAAAAATTGAAAATGTGCTATTTCTTTCTTTCTTTTTTTTCCCCTTCCACTTGTATTGAGATACAATTGACAGGGACTTCCATGGTTGTCCAGGGGTTAAGACTTTGCCTTCTAATGTAAGGAGTGTGGAAGCTAAGATCCCACATGAGTTGGGGCCAAAACACCAAAACATTAAGCAGAAGCAATACTGTAACAAATTCAATAAAGATTTTTAAAATGATCCACATCAAAAAAACAAAAAACTTTAAGAAAAGTTTTTAAAAAGATAAAATTGACATACATACAATTGACATACATTGCAATGGATAAGTTTAAGGTGCACAGCATAATGATTTGACTTACATAATCATGAAATGATGCCCACAATAAGTTTAGGGAACATCCATCATCTCATATAGACACAAGGAAATTAATTTAAAAAAAATACTATATGGGCCAAATCAAACTGTGGACTACATATGAATCAGAAGATGCCAGGTAGGGGCTGGTCTCCCTGCCAGGTTTTCCCTGGGCCCAGCATGGGGTGGGAGTTGGGATGAGGAATGGCTCAGCAGGGATTTGCAGGGACCAATAGCCAGCAGCCAGTCTAGGTGGAAAGCATTGGCCCCCGATATGCTCCTAGACTGGGGTGAGTGGGGCAGCGCTACACAGGGCTCTCAGAACCTAGAAGCAACCCCAGCAAAGAGGGGAGGTGAACATGTCAGAACCTGGCAGAACAGGGGCTTGGATCATAAATTAGGCTGAGTCATGGAAAAATAGTTACATTTCCTGCCAGCTCGAGTTTGTGGTCTGAGTCTCATCTCCTCTGGTGATTTGGATCAGCCAATCAGAGGTATAGATTGGTATAGAATTTAAAGACTCAAGAGACAGTTTTCTATAACAGGTTAACCTGGGGTATCCTCTAAGGCACATTAATGAAGTTTCCTTTATGTTCGTTTGGGAAGGTCCCCTGGAGGAGGAAATGGCAACCCCCTTCAGTATTTTTGCCTAGAGAATCCCATGGACAGAGGAGCCTGGTGGGGTATAGTCCATGAGGTCACAGAAAGTCAGACACTACTGACCAACTAATACTAATACTATGCTGTATGTGGGTTTTGGGGTTTTTTTTTTGGAGAATTCTTTTATTCCTTATGTCTCTATGTATTCGTTTATTTTATTTATATATTATTTGGGTTAAAATCTTTATTTCAAAATAATTAGATTCACAGGAATTTTTTTTTAATATTTGTATTTAATTATTTATTTATTTGTCTCCTCCGGGTCTCAGTTGTGGGATTTTTAGTTGCAACATGAGGGATCTAGTTCCCTGACGAGGGATTGATCCTGGAACCCATGCATTAGGAGCATGGAGTCTTAGCCACTGGACTGCCAGGGAAGTCCCAGAAAGTTTTGTTGTGGTTTTTTTATGTACAGGAAGATCTTATGTGTTCTTCACCCAGATTTCCCCAATGGTAACCTTTTGCATAATTATGGTATAATAGCACAGTCAGGAAGTTGACATTAGTACAATCCATGGAGCTTATTCAGATTTCATGTTTTTACATGTATTTGTGTGTGTCTGTGTGTGATTCCATGCAGTTTTATCACACGTGTAAATAAGTATGATCACATGTGATCAGTCAAGATCTAGAAGTCTTTCATCACCAGAAGCTCCTTTACACAACCATTCCCTCATCCTGTCCCCTCAGTTCAGTTCAGTCGCTCAGTCATGTCCGACTCTTTGCGACCTCATGGGCTGCAGCATGCCAGGCTTCTCTGTCCATCAGCAACTCCCAGAGCTTGCTCATGTCCATTGAGTTAGTGATGCCATCCAACCACCTCACCCTCTGTCATCCCCTCTTCCCCCTTCTCCACTCCCCTATCCCCTGCCAATGATTTTCATCTGTTATTTAATTATTTTAAGAATATTATATCAATGAAATCAAATACTAAGTAACCTTTTGAGACTGGCTCTTTCTACTCAGCATGATTCCTTCAGCTCTGTCCAAATTGTTGCATATATTGACAATTTGTTCATTTTGATTGCTGCATGGTATTCTGTGGTATGGCTATACTACAGTTTAACCATTCCCTTATTGAAGAACATTTAGATTGTCTCCAATTTGCGATTACTATGGATCCTTAGTGAATATAAAGCTAGTTTAGGAACTGTCAGCCAGGGAAGCTGTGTTCTGAGTTTGGACAGAGTACAATGTTTTCTCTGGCCCCTTAGTCATAGAATTTTGCACAGGCTTTTTCATTGGAAGCCCTAGGAGGAAGGCAGGGCAGAGATTCATTCAATAGACACAATTTTCTTGAACACTTACTATGCACCATGCATCATTCTAGATATTGGAGTTACAGTAGTGAATGAAACCAGTTAAACCCCCTCTCCTTATTTATTATTCCCACTACACATAGATGAAAACTGTGATCTGTTCATGGTCACACAGGTAAGAAATGTCCCTACTGGACTTGAACCCAGGTCTTCTGGTTTCTGGGCCACTGCTTTTCTGATTCTATTTCTCTGGCTATCATTATCAGACATCAATATCAGAGCAAAAAGCACATGCTGGAAATCTTGTATGTAATGTTCTAAGCAGCAGCCCTTAACTGGGGCTGACCGACCCACAGGGACATTTGACGCTGGAGTCATGGTCAGCTGTCCCAGCGTGAGAGAGGGCAGCCACTCACGTCTGGTGGGTAGGGTCTCAGGGAAGCAGCTAAACATCCTGCAGTGCCCAGCACAGTTCAGAACTCTGGGCTGAAGAGCCATAAGAGTCACGGACAACGGTAACAGTCACCCGGGCAACAGTGTCATATTGAATTTCCACCCAAACACACAATTATGTACTTGGCAAGTATGGTTAGAGCAGGTTGGAGGCTGATGGGGGCAGGTCCTTATCAAGTAGCTACAAAGAACCATCACCTCCACTATCTCAGTACTAGGAGGCTTTTCTGCAGGAAACCAGGGTGCAGTGAGAGCTGAAATGGTGGAAGACAGAGACGTCTAGGTGGGCTGCCTAAAAGAGGAAGCAGAAGGACTTCCCTGGTGGTCCAGTAGCTAAGACCCCACAGTCCTAATGCAGGGGCCCAGGTTTGATCCCTGGTCAGAGAACTAGACCTCGAATGCCACAACTAAGAGTTCACATGCCACAGTTAAAGATTCCATGTGCTGCAACTAAGACCCAGTGCAGCCAAATAAAGAAATTAATAAATACATATATATTTTTAATATAAATTTATTTATGTTAATTGGAGGCTAATTACTTTATAATATTGTATTGGTTTTGCCATACATTGACATGAATCCACCACGGATGTACATGTGTTCCCCATCCTGAACCCCCCTCCCTCCTCCCTCCCCATCCCATTCCTCCGGGTCATCCCAGTGCACCAGCCTTGAGCACACTGTCTCATGCATCGAACCTGGACTGGTGATTCATCTCACATATGATAATATACATGTTTCAATGCCATTCTCCCAAATCATCCCACCCTCGCCCTCTCCCACAGAGTTCAAAAGACTGTTCTATACATCTGGGTCTCTTTTGCTGCCTCGCATACAGGGTTATCGTTACCATCTTTCTAAATTCCATATATATGTGTTAGAATAGTGTATTGGTGTTTTTCTTTCTGGCTTACTTCACTCTGTATAATAGGCTCCAGTTTCATCCACCTCATTAGAACTGATTCAAATGAGTTCTTTTTAATGGCTGAGTAATATTCCCTTGTGTATATGTACCACAGCTTTCTTATACATTCATCTGCTGATGGACATCTAGGTTGCTTCCATGACCTGGCTATTATAAACAGTGCATTGGGGTACACATATCTCTTTCAATTCTGGTTTCCTCAGTATGTATTCCCAGTAGTGGGATTGCTGGGTCATATGGCAGTTCTATTTCCAGTTTTTTAAGGAATCTACACACTGTTCTCCATAGTGGCTGTACTAGTTTGCATTCCCACCAACAGTGTAAGAGGGTTCCCTTTTCTCCACACCCTTTCCAGCATTTATTGCTTGTAGACTTTTGGATAGCAGCCATCCTGACTGGCGTGAAATGGTAGCTCATTGTGGTTTTGATTTGCATTTCTCTGATAATGAGTGACGTTGAGTATCTTTTCATGTGTTTGTTATCCATCTGTATGTCTTCTTTGGAGAAATGTCTGTTTAGTTCTTTGGCCCATTTTTTGATTGGGTCATTTATTAATTAAATACATATATTTTTTTTAAAAGATGGACTTCCTTGGTGGTCCAGTGGTTAAGAATCTGCCCTCCAATGCAGGGACACATGTTCGATCCCTGGTCTGGGGACATCCCACGTGCTGCAGGGCAGCTAAGCCCTGCACCACAATGAAACCCGAGCACCTAGAGCCCATGCTCTTCAGTAAGAGAAACCACCACAATGAGAAGCCCCCGAACCCCAACTAGAGAGTACCCTCTACTCACTGAACTAGAGAAAGCCTGTGAGTAGCCATGAATACCCAGCACAGTCAAAAATAAATAAATAAAAAAGAGGATACAGAAAGGGCAGGAGTATTATTTCTCTGCTCCACACTCTGCCTCCTCTATGTCTCCTGAAGACCCTTGTTACCCTCCTTCACGTAGAAATATACAAAAGGGCAAAGCTGAACCAGACAGCCCTGTGAGGAACAGCAGCTCTCACGAAGGACCAGACCTGGGCAGGGGGGCAGCGGCGATCTCATCTCTGGCACCTGCTGAGGTCACCTTGTTTCTGTCTCTCAGAAGACAGTTGTTCCCTCCTAGGCCTCCTGGAAGCGCTCTCTGGGCCCAGCTTCTCTCTCTTCTCTCTGCTTCTTCTGTCTTCTTGGGCACACTGGAGGCATAGGCAGGGCCTGGCAACCCCCTGCAAGGCCGTCTTGGCCCCTCTGCCAATCACTCCATGTGACCACCCCCCTGCTCCCTTGCCATGTAGGGTAAGCAGAGACATTCTCCCAGGCTCGCCCCCAACCCACACTCTCTCACCCAGACAGCACAGGGTCGCTGTTTCAGCCACCACTCACTTCTCTGGAGACCCAGATAGAGATCTGTCCCTCTACCTGACCCCCCAACCCACGGACCCTTGACCTTATCTGGGCTGGGGGAAATGGCTCTGGGGTCTCTCAATCTCTAAACCTTTTGTTAATAACATAAACATTATACCCAGGGGCCTCTAGGACTTCTGTTTTGGAAACTCAAAGTCCACATTCTTGCAACTCAAACTCCTGACTCTCGAAATTCACAAGTGTTTCTGCTGAACTAAGCTTTTCCCAAAGTAAAAGGCACTAAGATCTGGAAAGAGCAAAAGGGAGAAAAACCAGTGTCACTAAGCATTAGCCCACTGTGGCAGCCTGGGCAAGATGAATGGGCCACCAGGACCCTGGCAGGTGTGGAAGACTTGACTGTGCCCCTCCTGGGGTCCACCTCCTCTAGGGAAGCTGAATCTCTGTCCCCAGGTTCATCTTTCATCTTCGAAACCTGAATCAAGGAGTCCCTCAGGGTATCATAAACACCACTTACATGAGAGCCAGGGTGGAGAAGTAGGTGAGAGCATGGGCTCCAGGTATGTTGGGGTCATAGGCAGACCTCATCACTTACCAGCTGAGTGAGCTTGATCAAGTCATTTAACTTCCATGAATCTCAATTTCCTCATCTGTAAAATGGGGGAACTATAGTATCTTCCTTATGTAGTTATGAGGATGATTAAATGAGGCAGTTTCAAACTGGGAAAGGAATACTTCAAGGCTGTATATTGTCACCCTTCCTATTTAACTTATATGCAGAGTATATCATGTGAAATGCTGGGCTGGATGAAGCACAAGCTGGAATCAAGATTGCCAGGAGAAATATCAATAACCTCAGATATGCAGATGATACCACCCTTATGGCAGAAAATGAAGAGAAACTGAAGAGCCTCTTGATGAAAGTGAAAGAGGAGAGTGAAAAGCTGGCTTAAAACTCAACATTAAAAAAACAAAGATCATGGCATCTGGTCCCATCACTTCATGGCAAATAGATGGGGAAACAATGGAAATAGTGACAGACTTTATTTTCTTGGGCTCCAAAATCACTGCAGATGATGACTGCAGCCATGAAATTAAAAGACACTTGCTCCTTGGAAGAGAAGCTACGACAAACCTAGACAGCATATTAAAAAGCAGAGACATTACTTTCCCAAAAAACATCCATCTAGTCAAAGCTATGGTTTTACCAGTAGTCATGTATGGATGTGAGAGTCGGACAATAAAGAAAGCTGAGTGCCGAAGAATTTATGCTTTTGAATTATGGTGTTGGAGAAGACTCTTGAGAGTCAATCATAAAGGAAATCAGTCCTGAATATTTGTTGGAAGGACTGATGCTGAAGCTGAAATTCCAATACTTTGGCACCTGATGCAAAGAGCTGACTCATTGGAAAAGACCCTGATGCTGGGAAAGATTGAAAGCAGGAGGAGAAGGGGACGACAGAGGATGAGATGGTTGGATGGCACCACTGACTTGATGGACATGAGTTTGAGCAAGCTCTGGGAGCTGGTGGTGGACAGGGAAGCCTGGCATGCTGCAGTCCATGGGGTTGCAAAGAGTCGGACACGACTGAGCAACTGAACTGAACTGAACTAAAATGAGACAGCACTTGCAAGTTGGGTAGAATAGTGCCTGGCATATAGTCAGTGCTCTGTGGCTGCTATTATTATTTACTTATCCTAGAGGTGAATGTTTTTCCTTGAAATCCAAGTCCCACAGGGCCCTTGTGTTTGCTGCTCATGGTTTCAAAGCAGTTAGTTAATAGGAATAGGATTAGGACATCTGTGCTTGGTCTCTGGCCCTCTTCCAGGCTGCTTGCAAAAGCTTCAAAAGGATTCTCTTAGGGTCCTTTTGTTGTAAGAAACGGAAACTCATCAGACTAGTTTAAGAAAAAAGGAAACTTGGTGAAACAGGAATACTGCTCAGCCTTAAGAACTGGAAGGCCAGCAGGAATCCCAGAAGCATCTCTCTCCCTCTTTCTCTGCAGAGGGTTTTCCTGCCTTGGCAAGTGCCAGCCCAACACAGAGACCTTCCTGTACTGACAGTGGCTGCTATAGTGCCTGCTGGGGGCTACCAACCACCACTGGCTTCCTCCTGTTGGCAGAGTCTTCATTTGGTTCAGGTGTCTGCACCAGCCCCAACTGACTCCAGGTACATTCTGAACATGTACTCCAGTCTGGAGGGTCCTCACTGTGATGGATTTAGGAGCGGGCATGTGACTCATCTGGGCTTCCCAGGTGGTACTAGTGGTAAAGAACCTGCCTGCCAAGGCAGGAGACTTAAGAGACAAGGGTTTGATCCCTGGGTTGGGAAGATCCCCTGGAGGAGGGCATGGCAACTCACTCCAGTATACTTGCCTGGAGAATCCCATGAACAGAGGAGCCTGGTGGGCCACTGTCCACAGGCTGTAGTCCACAAAGAGTTGGACACAACTGAAGTGACTTACCACACACGCACGCATGCATGTGACCCAGCTCCAGGAAGGGAGTGATCAAGGAAGTTTGCTGGGAGCTTCTGGGAAAGGTTTCGTCACTGATGGAAAAGGGACCCACCAGAAGAGAATGACAGAGCAGGGAGCCTGAAGCAGCATGAGTAATGAGGCTGAGCACATCAGAAGGGCCCGCATGATTATGAAGTCCGTGGGTGTCCTTGTCACGGAGCCTGGACTTAATGCCAACGGCAGAGGGGAACCAGTGCCCCTATCTGTGTTTCACACTGCTGACCCTTCAACAGGGAGAATGGATCCAAGGGGAGAGTTGGGAACAGGACCCCAGTTAGGAAGTAGCTGGATGAACTGACTGGTTATGAGATCTGGAGAAAGCTTTTCTGCAGGGTGGGGCACAGAAGAATATGGGGTGAAGAGGAGAAAGAATTGCTGGCTCTCTGTGCTCAGGGGTCCCAAGAACCTGTACTCCAAGCCATATCTTCAACAGCTCCATTCTGGGCCATCTGACCTGTCTACACAGACCTCATTAAATAGGTAACTCAGGGAGATGTGTATTTCTCAAATGAAAACATTTCAAGAAGTGGGATGAAATGGTTTTAATTAAACAAATGGTCCAAGGATCCAATTTCACTTTGTACTATATGACCACAATTTCTCACTACACAGACCTGATTCAACCTTCAGAGAGGTTGGGCTGGTATGTCATAGATGATACATGCACACAAGACACATCCTTTCCTGGTGGGTGTGAGCCACTCTAGGCGAAGGCCAGGTTACAAGGACCGATGTGTGATTTACTGCTGACTATGGTAAGAGTCACAAGGTGAAGACATTGCTTAGATTCTCAGAGTTTATAAATGAGTAAAAAGGGGGTCACAGTGGGGAAAGACCATGGTGAGAAAGAGAAGACACAGGGGCAGACTAAGGAGTGTGTGTTCTTGGTGAACCATACAGGTGGTTCCTGGACCCTCTATTTTTCTAAGTTTTATTATTAAATATGTTGTTACTGAAAAAGTAATAATTACCTCCCCATCACACACACACACACACACACACACACACGTACACACACACACCTCTCCTAAATTTCTAGGGATAATTATGTTTTGCTTTGGGTTGATCCCTCCTGAACACTTTTTATACTTAATCAATGTGTCTCCATCTCTTTTATTTTTAAAAAAGATTTATTTATCTACTTTATTTTTTTAACTGTGATGGGCCTTTGTTGCTGCACGCGGGCTTCCTCTAGTTGTAGCAAGTGGGAGCAGGCAGGGGCTACTGTTCATTGCAGTGTGTGGGCTCCTCATTGCGGTAGCTTCTTTTGTTGCAGAGCACAGGCTCTAGGCAGATGAGCTTCAGCACCTGCAGTACACAGGCTCAGTAGCTGCGCACCTTGGGCTGTAGCGCAAGGGCTCAGGAATTGTGGTGCATCGGCTCCATGCACCACAATTGCTCCATGGTGTATGGAATCTTCCTGGACCAGGGATTGAACCGGTGTCCCTTGCATTGCAAGGCAGATTCTTAACCACTGGACTACCAGGGGAGCCCTCTCCATCTCTTTCAAAAGCCATTTGTGTGGCATCAAAATGCTTAGTCTCTTGCTTTTCTCAGTTAATGATACATCTTAGATATTCGTCTCTGTGAGATAACTCTAGCTCCTTCTCTCTTCATGACTGCATAGCATTCCAGTATAAGCCTGGGCTGTAATTAATTTACCATATCTCCTTTTGGTGGCATTTAGGTTGGTAGCAATTTTTCATCATTATAAATAATCATGAATGAAAATCTTTGAACACACCTTCTTAAGCACACATGTGAGTTTTTCTACAAGATGATCGCTTCCTCTAGGTGGATTTTTCAGCTTACTTTATAACCGACCGAGATCTAATTGGTGAGTCACCAATTAGAGATAGTCTAATACTTTAAATTAGTTACTTGTTCATTCAGGCAGAGCAAGTCAAAATGAATGCCAGGAATGCTCAGAACAGTATGCAATCCTCCTAGAATCCAGACTTTCAGAGCTGCGCAGGCTAATGCCCCAAATGACTCATGTTCAGATGCCACTGGACCATTTATAAGGCACTTTCCCACATTTTGGTTCACCTGATCCTCATATTGGTCCTGAAAAATCTGGCATCACTCTGTTTATAGACAAAGAAACTGAGGCTCAGAGAGAATGAGATATTTGCCCAAGGTCACACAGCTCATAAGTGGCAGAGGATTCAGAAACCAGAGAGGTTTGATGTAATCCTGCCTTCTTTCTAAATCCATGATACAGGTTGTATCACAGTGCCTCATATGAGAAGAGTTTTACAGTGAACAGTTAGCTGAAGAGATGCGTGAAATAAGCATCTACCTACATGGCTGAGTTTGCAGGATTATTAGATTCCACTGCTACTGTAATAAATAACCACAAACTTTATGGCATAGGACAACATGAGGTTCAGTTCAGTTCAGTTCAGTCACTCAGTCATGTCCAACTTTTTGTGACCCTATGGACTGCAGCATGCCAGGCTTCCCTGTCCATCACCAACTCCCAGAGCTCAAACTCATGTCCATTGAGTCAGTGATGTCATCTAACCATCTCATCCTCTGTTGTCCCCTTCTCCTCCTTTCCTAAATCTTTTCCAGCATCAGGGTCTTTTCCAATGAGTCAGCTCTTTCCATCAAGTAGCCAAAGTATTGGAATTTCAGCTTCAGCATCAGTCCTTCCAATGAATATTCAGGACTGATTTCCTTTACAATTGACTGGTTTCATTTTCTTGCAGTCCAAGAGACTCTCAAGCATCTTCTCTAACACCACAGTTCAAAAGCATCAATTCTTCAGCATCCGGCTTTCTTTATGGTCCAACTCTCACATCCATACATGGCTACTGGAAAAACCACAGCTTTGACTAGGCAGACCTTTGTTAGCAAAGTAATGTCTCTGCTTTTTAATATGCTGTCTAGGTTTGTCATAGCTTTAGTTCCAAGGAGCAAGCATCTTTTAATTTCATGGATGCAATCACCATCTGCAGTGATTTTGGCGCCCAAGAAAATAAAGTCTGTCACTGTTTCCATTGTTTCTACATCTATTTGCTATGAAGTGATGGGACCAGATGCCATGATCTTCGTTTTTTTAATATTGAGTTTTAAGCCAGCTTTTTCACTCCTCTCTTTCACTTTTACCAATAGCCTCTTTAGTTCTTCTTCAGTTTCTGCCATAAGGGTGGTGTCATCTGCATAACTGAGCTTATTGATATTTCTCATGGCAATCTTGATACCAGCTTATGCTTCATCTAGCCCAGCATTTCGCATGATGTACTCTGCATATAAGTTAAATAAGCAGGGTGACAATATACAGCCCTGATGTACTCCTTTCCCAATTTGGAACTCGTCCATTGTTCCATGTCCGTTTCTCACTGTTGCTTCTTGACCTGCATACAGATTTCTCAGGAGGCAGGTAAAGTGGTCTGGTATTCCCAACTCTTTAAGAATTTTCCATAGTTTGTTGTGATCCACACAGCCAACGGCTTTAGCATAGTCAATGAAGCAGATGTTTTTCTGGAACTTTCTTGCTTTTTCTATGATCCAACAGATGTTGGCAATTTGATCTCTGAACATGAGGTTATTATCTGACAGTTCTAGAGGTCAGAAGTCCAAAATTGGTCTCAGTAGGCTAAAATTTAGGTGTCAGCAGAGCTGTGCTTCTGCTTGGAGGTCTAGAGGAGAATCCATTCCTGGCCCTTCTCAGCTTCTAGAGACTTCCCACATGCCTTGGCTCATGGTCCCCTCCAGCAAGAGGGGGCATTGCATTACTCTGACCTATGCTTTCAGCGTCACATCTTCTCTGACCCTATGGCCTCCCTTATAAGAAGCCTTGTGGACTTCCCTGGTGGTCCAGTGGTTAAGAATCCACCTATCAACGTAGGGGACATGGTTCAATCCCCGACTGGGGAAGATTCCACATGCTGCAGGTCAACTAAACCGGTGTGCCACAACCACTAAAGCCCACGTGCCCTAGAGCCCTTGCTCCATAACAAGAGAAATCACTGCAAGGAGAAGCCCGTGCATCACAACTAGAGAGTAGCCCCGGATCACTGCAACTAGAGAAAGCCCAAGAGCAACAATGATGACCCTTGTGATCTTGTGAGGTCCACCAGGATAATTCAGGACAGTCTCCCCATCTCAGGATCCTTAACTCAATCACATATGTGAGGTCTCTTTTGCCGTGAAGGTAACATATTCACAGTTCTGGAGATCAGGCTATAACATCTTTGGGCAGTCATTGCTCTGCCTACCACACAGGGTTCCTAGCATAGCGGTTAAGAGCAAATACATACCTTGGTTCAATTCTTGGCTCAACCACTTGCTAATGGATCCAGGTACATAACTTCTCTGAGTCTTAGCCTCACCTGAAAAACAGGAGTAATAAAATTCTCCTTCTAAGGCTGTTGTAGGGATTGAATAACACAGTGCTTGTAGAGCACTTGAAACATAGGGATCAGTATATGGTGCAACTGTCATCGTCCCCTCTGCCTATTATGGTAACAGTAACAGAAACTCCACCCTTTGAGATTTATTTTTCTGGCTCTTTCCCCAAAGGCATTTCTCAAGCCCTTGTCAGTTGACGGGGGATCAGGTGGTGGTTACATTGTCAGCTCCTCGGTGGGATACAGAGAACCTGGGAAGATTCAGAGACACTCACCACCTAGAGGGAAAAGGCTTGGAGGGGAGGATGGCAAGGAGAAATACGCTTTCTTTGCCAGCTTCTGGATTTTGCCTGTGGTTCAGCTTTGAGAATTTCTCCAGCCTCTCCCCAGATTAGCCAGGCTGAGCCTGACTAAAAGGAACACTCTGAAGATGATATTCTCAGATAAATGAGACCTGCCCAGCTGGGTGTGCAGCAGAGCAGGGCGGACCCAGAGTTGGATCCTGGCATGGAAAAGTACTGAGGCCCTTTGCCTCTGGGTAGAAGCTAGAGCAGCTGTCTGAAATGATCACCCCCAGCCCAGGCCTCTCCAAAGTTAGTCTTGCAGAGTGAAATGAAAACCAGATCCCTGGTCTTATCTGAGGACTATGTGACTGTTTCCCATCACTTCTTTGGAGCCTGGAAGGTTCCCAAATTCATTGTCTAAACTTTGCAATGGATACACACAGCTTTCAAACGGGAACCTGTTGTACAGGTCCCTTCTCCACATATGTTCTCCCCATTTGCTAAAATAATATTATTTGGAGTCTTCAATCATCCAGTAAATATTTATTAAGCACCTGCAGGGAGTCAAGCAAAGACTGTTGGGAGCACAGTGGTCCCTGTTCTCAGAAGAGGAGACTGACTTGTAAAGAATTACATCACTATACAGAGTGTGACAATCATGTCTTCTTCCTGAGTGACAGACTGGAGACACAGGGGAACTTGTCTTAGGGCCCAGAGCCTGATGGGTGATTTTTCTATAGTAGGGAGAGGAGAGGCTCTGGAGGGGACGCATTTGGGTCAAGCTCCCGAAACTCCTCATTTGCCTAAAGTGTGACTTTGGGCAAATGACCTCATCCCCTTAAGCTTCAGCTTTCTGTTCTATAAAGTGAGCATAACCAATAACCATCTGCAGGGTTGTTTTAAGGATTAAATAAGATGGTGCAAGGGAAGCAGGTGGTAACTGGGTTCTTGGTTCACAGTAAGGAAATGAAGAATACCAGTTATTGATATACTCAGGGAGACTCATTACTGTTTCCCTAAATGCCTTTCCCTCCTCAAAATCACAAGACAGCCCCAAACTGACCTCTTCGTAGACACTAAGGTCCTATCGAACTATTATCATGCACGTTAAGACCTGGAGAAGGGAACTGCGACCCACTCCAGCATTCTTGCCTGGAGAATTCCATAGACAGAGGAGCCTGGTGGGCTACAGTCCCTGGGGTTGCAAAGAGTCGGACAGGACTAAAGGACTAACACACACACACATGCATGTGAAGAAGCAGCAATGGGGAAAAATACCCACGTGCAACCACTCTGTAGGTACACACACATGCAAATCTGGTGTACTCACGAGGCTGGCAGTTTGAAAGTGAACCTGATTGCAATTTCCACCAGGGTATCTGTTTTCCATCCTGGACAGGGCAGATTCCCAGTAGGAGGCGCCTTCTGTCCTCAGCTAGATTCTCTGACACCTGGCCTATCAGCTTTTCTCAGGATTTGAACTTCAAAGGGCTGGACACTCGGAGAAAAGGGATCCTGACCTGACCTGACCTCTCTTGGAAAGCAAAACAATCTAAGATTGACGGAGGACGAGGACGGCTACCTGCGTGTTTAGAATCGGGCTGGGTCCCAGAAGCGCAGTTCTAGGCCAAACCTCCAGGCAGGGGGCAGAGGTGCCTTCCGAGCTGTGGTTCACCCTGCCCAGAACCAGGCCTCGGGCAGCAGCTCTGAAGATCTAAGCAGAGGCGGTCCGCCCGCCTGCCACCTGGTCGGCAAGACACCAACCGGAGCTTCCATGCTCAAGTTCTCGGCAAAGCTGGAGACAAGACGCCAGCTGGGAAGGCACGAGCCAGGGCGCCCCGATCCCGGGCCCGGGCGCAGGCTCCTGGTGGGCTCCACCCCGACCAAGGCTTAAGTGTGCGACCCGGAGGGCGCTCAGGGGACCCGGGGTGGGGGGTGGGGGCAGGTCGAGGGCCTGAGATGACTCGCTTTTCCAAAAACTCGCTTCCTCCTTTCCTACCTCCGCCCATCAATCACCTTGCAGGGACCAGCCCTGGGAGGTGCGGGCGGGGCCCAGCGCCCAGACCCTGCCCGAGGGTGAAGAGGGAAGGGCAGCCTCCCCAGGAGGGGGCGGAGGAAGAGGGGAGGCTGGGAGGCGGGCGCACCGGCTGGCCAGGTGAGCGCCCCACCTGGAAAGGCGCAGCGGGCGGGCCGGCGGAGCTGAACCTCTGCACTCGCACCGGGTCTGGTCTCCTTAACACTTAAAACCCGGACTCCCGGCCGACACACCCTTCCCACCCGGCGCCACATGAACTGTGCCCCGGGGGGCAGGCGCAGGCTGCTCTCTCCCCCACATCCCGGGTTAGCCAATTTCGTGGGGTCCAACTCCCCCGGCCCGCACTCCCCCAGCCGATCCGGGGAGTGGGTGTCTTCTCTTCGCAGCTGGGGCTCGGTGCCCTGGGGCTCCAGGTGGCCCGGAGGGCCGAGGGGGAGGCTCGACTGGTGGGCGGTGCCTCCCGGGGCCGGAGGCCACTCGGGGCCGGCACCGCCCTCCGCCTCTCTCGGTCCCTCCCTCCCGCACGCAGCCGCTCGGGGGCCGCGCTTCCTGCGTCCCCATCCGAGTCCGAGAGCTGGCGGCGCGCTCTCCGCCACCGTGCTCCTTCGACCGAGCCTCCCCTGATCCCCCAGCCCCGGGATCGCGGCACCCTAAGCAGGCAGCCTAGGGGAGGGGGCCGGGGTCGTGGAGCCCCCAGCCCCCGGCCGCCCGACGGAGACCAAGCTGGAACCGCCGCCGCACCGGTGAGTCTGCGCCTTCCGCCCCGCCGCGCCTGGCGGAGGGACTGTTCCCCACGGGGCCCCGGAGGGAGTCGACGGCTGTGCGGGTCTGTCTGTAGGATCGTCTGAGAGCTTCCTGCCCCGGGTCTGCGGCGGAGGAACTCCGTACTCGCATCCTCTGGACCACCCAGCTCCCGGTCATCGCGCTGGGGCCAGCTGGCTTTGGCTGAGAGGAGACAGCCGGCCTCCGGGCTCCTGTTGGGGGGGACAGGTGCCATCCGCCTGTCAGTTCCGAACCCGTAGCCAAAGAGGCATCTTCCCCGGTGCTTAGGGCAGAACTTCTCACTAGGTCCCAGGAAACTACCCTGGCGCTGCCCGAACGAGGCCCTTTCCCCCATCCCTTAATCCTTTTTGGAAATGGAGAATTTTAAGGGATTTAGGTTCGTGAGTGTGTGTGTTTTAGGTACTAGAGGCAAAGGGTGACGAATGGGGTGTGAGCAGAGTAGGTGTGACCAGGTTTCTTCATCTACAAATGGGGTGAGGTGGGGCATTCGTGCCTGCCGCAGAGCAAGTACTGCTCAGATTCAAATCACAGCTCTAGTCTGCACCCTGAAGGGAGCCCTGTGGCCCCGAACTCCGGGTCTGATTAACTTTCAGAAAGAAAGCTTTCCTAGCCGAAGGATAGGATAGTCATTTTCAGAAAGAAAGCTTTCCTAGCCGAAGGACTAGGGTGCAGGAGACCTGCACGTCCCTGCGGTTTCCCCGGTCCCGCCCGGGACTTTCCAGGCGGGTAGCGGCCCCGGGCACCTGTGCTGCGCAGAGACGCCTGTGTGGTCCCGGGTCGGATCCCTCCTGTCTTTGCCAGTGGTCCAGAAGCGCGGAACCGAGGCGTGGCCGGAACGCGGTGGGCGGGACCGGAGCCAGCCTGTTGGGCCGCTGGAGAGGGATTGGCGTCTGATATTGCTGGCTTCTGGCTTTCGTTTTGAGGGGATCACTTGAAGATGGCTTTCCTAGTCGGCTCTGGGACCTGTGAAAGGCCTTCGCACTTTGCAGACGTCACACGGGGATCTTGACCTAGGCTGATAGGGCCAAATGAAATTGGCAGGGAGCCCCTTTCCCTCCAAATGTGTCCCTCCCCAACTTGCCAGAAGTACTGCCCAGACCGTGAGAAAACACGGAAGACAGAAGAAGGGGAGGGGGCTGACTGTGATCTGTTCCTCTAGGTGTCCTGAACTGACAGTGTTTCAGTGATTAGGGCTTCTTGAGCATGACAAAGGCCCAGGCCTGCCCCGAGGGTACAAGGTCAAGGGGCCTCAGAGAGCTACCAGTCTAGTGAATAGTAAATGGCAAGTGTATTAAAGAGGTGGCAATATAGTCAGACCCCACCATTTCCTGGCAGTGTGACCCACAGTGGGCTGTCACAGCCTCTGTGAGCCTCAGTTTCTTCACCTGTATAATGGGAATGATAACCTAGGGTGTGGGACATTCATGCCTAGCACATGGCAAGTACTCTGTAGGAAGCTGTGGTGCCAGGTTAGGGACGAAGAGAGGAAAGAAAGAAACTCAGGGTGAGGCATGCCAGGAGATCCTGCTAAGAAAAGAATGTTGGGATATTAAATAGTGAAGTGGAGTCTCCTGGAGGGATGGGGTAGGAAGGGTGTCTGGGCAGATGGAACAGCACAGGCAAAGGCATGGAGGTATGAAGGTGCACAGGATGTACTGGGAGGTGCTCAGGTCATGGCAGGTTTGTGGGAAGATGGGGGGAAGTAAAGGGAGTGGAGGATCTGGGATGAACTGGACTGGAGAGGCAGGGCCAGGTCATCACAGGTGGGACTTTGTTCAGTAGACATCTTGGAACCACAGATGTCAACTGCATGCCTGTGTGGGCCAAGCAGTGTCCTGGGTGCTCAGCATACATCACTGGACAGGAAAGACAAAGAAAGATGCAAATTCCGTTCAAGTTCTTTAAGCAGAAGAGTGATTCGGCCCTGTTGATGCGTTCAGAAGATAAACCTAGCTGCATAGAAGTTAGGTGGGAGTTTGGAGAAGGTTGACAGAGAGGAAAGAGGCTGGCCTGCAGGTTGGTGGGGGCAGAGGGGATGATAAAGGAGGCTGATACGGAGCCCCAGTCAGGAGGCAGAGATTAACATGTGCTCTTAACACGTGACCACTGGTCAAGGGTGAGATTTGTGGATGTAGGGTGAAGCTCAGGCTGCCAGCCTGTCTCCTGCCAGAGTGAGGTGGTGGGATCTTGGCAGGGTCCAAGCCAGTCCAGCTGTGGCTTTCCAACTCTCCATCTCTAGAAGTCATGGGGTCCAGGAGTTTCTGTGTGCAAGGAATGGCAATGCTGGAAGCAGAGCCAGCAGGCCATCTCCTGTTGACAGTTACACTGGACAGCCTGCCCCTTTGAGGGGCTCCTGGGTCATGGTTCTGGTAAATGTTCTTCCCTCCTTCTATAGGGCTGGTAGTAAAGCCCTCCGAGCCCTGGGGCTGGAGGAGATTGGAGCTCCAGGGCCTTTGACTCTGGGCTTCTCATTTGAGGCACTGAAAAGACTTTTCTCCCTAAGTGCTGGGGAAGTTCCCGAACTTCAGATGCCTTCTGACTGGTGATGAGGTAAAGGGTCCGCTTCTGGCTACTGGCTTTTGCTTTCACTTTCGTTGTCCGCTCTGAATCTTAGAGGAGTTCTTTTTGCAGTTGACAGATGTAAGAGTATCCTTCTTCCGATTATAAGTCTCCTTTACTTGGACGTGGACCATGCATGGTCTTTCACCTGCCACAGGAGGACCTAGGCATGTCCTCTCATTTGGGGAGAGGAGAAGGAACTCACCCAAGGGCACACAGCAAGTCAGCAGTGGAACCTGTTATCCCAGGAGATTGGCCACAGTCAGGTCAAAGGCTTGTTCCAGGCCCTGGGTTAGTCCAGGGAGGAGGTTGTCTCAACATCTGTTTCGCTCCTCCCCAGTTTGGACAAGTGGCCCTGTTTAGCCTTGTGATGCTTTTTCCTCTCTCTGGATTGAGCATTTGGTGCACTGGCTGCCCTTGCTGGGAGCTCCGGCTCCACAAAGAAATGGGTCACTTGTTTGGCTTTGCCTACTCCAGGCCAGACTTCCCTACCCTTTGGAGACAACCCCAAGACACTGACCAGAGGCCATGCTCTGGGGGCGGGGGGCTTGCTAAGAACCTCGGGCTGATTCTCAACTCCTCCCTCCTCTCGGCCCCAAGCCCTGTGTCAGGACGCTAGGCTGGGCCCTCGCTTTCTACTCTGAGTTGTTTACTCAGCCTGAGCAGCCGAAAGTTCCCTTATTCTCTCTTGCCCTAGATTCATCAGGCTTAGCAACCCTTAAATCTGAGTGCTGGTTCCTTTAGCTCTTAGAATATTAGAGCCAAAAGGGACCTTACAAATGGGGAAATTGAGGCCCAAGGAAGGGAAGGGACAGGCCTGAGATCAGAGCTAGGGCTAGAGCTCAAGTTTCCTGATTTTGCCTTGAATGATTTTAAGGATGTTTCTTGAAGGAAAAAAAAGAAAAGCAGAGCACACACCCCCTCCAAGAACCCCTCTCTCTATATACTCCACACTGCCAGGAATTTAGGGGGACACCTACAGTCACATGTCCAGAAGGAGTAAATGCTGAGCTCCCCCCCCCCCAAAACAAGGAATATATGTGTCTTGACATTTTCAGGACCTATCTCTTCAAACTGACATTCACGCCAGGGACTAAGATAGTGATTAAACTTACTTGCTGCTCCCTGAACCATACTTTATCATGTGCCCCTGGAGAGACAGGCTCTTAAAGTTATTTTCGCCCCCAGATTACAAAGGAAGTACATGCTTATTGTAGAAAACTTGGAAGGAATATATCACGAGGTGCTGACACCCACTGTCCATACGGTGGTGTCTTATTCAGACTTTTCTTTTTTTCAGCTTGCTTGCTCTATTTCATACTCTGGTTTTTCAACTCATAATCATAATGTGTACTTTCCTGTGACAACTTTTTCACACTGGTTCTAACCTGCCAGTCTCATGTGCTCCTACTATCTGATGGCTGGAGGTACTTAGGAGGCCAGAATTTTGAGTTGACTCTGACAGAACACTCCAGGAGCCTGAATCCTACGCACACATGCGTGCTCAGTTGCTGAGTTGTGGCCAACTCTTTGCGACACTATGGACTGTA
Source organism: Cervus canadensis (assembly GCF_019320065.1). Classification (NCBI taxonomy): domain Eukaryota; kingdom Metazoa; phylum Chordata; class Mammalia; order Artiodactyla; family Cervidae; genus Cervus; species Cervus canadensis. The sequence continues at coordinate 27,423,817 of NC_057398.1, forward strand.
TGTAGCCTGCCAGATTCTTCTGTCCATGGGATCCTCTAGGCAAGAATACTGGAATAGGTTGCTATGCCTTCCTCCAGGGGATCTTCTCGACCCATGTCTCCTGCGTCGCCTGCATTGCAGGCAGACTCTTTACCACTGAGCCCAAATTCTGTAACCCTATGCAAATTACTCACCAGTGTAGGACTTCTAGGGGCCATTTCTCTGCATCACCATGGGTGTTGGGGAAAGGGTCGTGTTTACCAGATCTAAAGCAAACATTGATTGTCAGCAGCCTCTTAGAAATGGAGGACATCAGTTATCGGGGTGGGGTAGGGTGGATGTGATCCACAGATTATAGCGGGGAGGTAGAGAGCTTTGTTTCTTCCGATCCTTGGCTGTGTTGGTTTTAACCTAGCCTGGTGCTCCCACCCTGTTGTCATCACGCCTTCCCCAGATCTCCCCAGGACTAGGCACCAGGGTGGCAAGTGCGGGTCCCTAGAAAAGTCAGTATTTGGTTTGCTCGTCTCCAAGCCCTGTGTCTTGGAGAGTAGGTGTTTCAGTGGCAAAGATGTGCAGAAAATGTGTTACTCAGGTGATAAGGTCAGGCACTCCACCCTGGGGACAGGATTTTCTGGCATCTCTCATCCTCTAATAGGATCACAGCTTTACTGCATGCCGGCTACATGCTCAGTTGCTCAGTCATATCTGACTCTTTGTAACCCCATGGACTGTAGCCCACCAGGCTCCTCTGTTCATGGTATTTTCCAGGCAAGAATACTGGAATGGGTTGCCATTTCCTACTTCTCAGGATCTTACCAATCCAGGGATCAAACCTGCATCTCCTGCATTGACACTTTACCACTTAGCCACCTGGGAAGTCTAAGAGTTTTACTAATGTCAATACTAGAAGTGATCTCAGTACTAGAGATCATCAGTACTAGAAGTGTTCTCAGAGGTTCCTTAGGCTGTGCTTACAGTCTACAGGCAGCGACTTATTCATGGGTTTAAAAATCAGGGAAACGGTTTTCCACTGGCTCTTTTGAAGTGAAATAGAAGAAAGTAAACTAGCAAGCAATGCATCTCCTGCCGTGAGAAGTATTCTTCAGTGAAACTTTCATCTCAGTTATTTGTAGGCAGCTAGGCAGCAGGGTAAGAACCTTGGGCAGCAGTGCTCTGGTTCACTGGTTTTTATACTGTGATCCTGGAAAACTTGGGATTCCTTGGACGGATTCCCAGAAGCAACTCAGGGGTTTATGAGGGGCCAGCTGGAAAGAAACTCTGCTTGCAAATATTCCAGATGTCACTGTGCGAAAATCGCTTTAAAGAGATTCTGCAACTTTAAATAAGGAAAACTGCTGCTGGTCAAGCTGCCTTGATTCTTTTTTTTAAATTAATTAATTTATTTATTTTACTTTACAATATTGTATTGGTTTTGCCATACATTGACTTGAATCCACCATGAGTGTACATGTGTTCCCTATCCTGAACGCCCCTCCCACCTGCCTCCCCATCCCATCCCTCTGGGTCATCCCATGGCACCAGCCCCGAGCACCCTGTATCATGCATAAAACCTGGACTGATTCTGAGAAGAAGAAACGGAGGCCAGAAGACAGAGTGGCCTTTGCGGGTGAGGTGGGCTCACAGGCACCCTTGACAAGGGTCTCCATGAGGTGCTACAGTCAATACAAGTCAGAGCTCCTGGCTGAAGACACAGGTTGGCCCTGCAGCCTGAGTCTCCCCTGAGCCACACTGGTATGTTCACTAGGAGCTCATGTTTATCATAAAGCCTGTAACTGTCAGGCCAACGGTCTCGCTTAAATTGTCACAGTGCACAAAACAGGCACTTGTTCAATACCAGTGTTTAAAACACATCACAGGTTTGGTTAGCTAGCATTACCAGACATAATTTGAGTAAACTCTGGGAGATAGTAAAGACAGGGAAGCCTGGCGTGTTGTAGTCCATGGGGTTGCAGAGAGTCAGACACAACTTAGTGACTAAACCAGGGTTCATTAAGCCTTTTGGCATTTCTTTTTTTGATGTCTCCAGAGCTTCCCAAATGGGAACATTCCATAGGCAATGGGCCCAAGGTCACTCAGCAAATCTTGGCAGAACCAGGATAAGAATTCACTGGGTGAGTGAAGTCCTTTTTAAAGATCGTGATCCTTTTTAAAGGCGTGGGTCAACAGTGGCCTGCTGTGGGGTCAGAGACACTGACTGTAGCAGTCCCGGGAGGCGTGACTTGCTGGCGTAAGTCCTTTTGGAGGAGTTCGCCATTATCCCACTCCAGTATTCTTGCCTGGGAAATCCCATGAACAGAGAAGCCTGGTGGACTATTGTCCATGGGGTCACAAAAGAGGACACAACTTAGCAACTAAACAACTTATGTGATATATTGTTCTGGTTGTCTCCAAAAGGTTCTGCTGTTTCTTCTATTCAAGACCTAGAACCACGTAGCTCTAATGCTTGGTGGATTTTATGTCTTTGCCACTTTTTCTTTTTCACAGCTGGTCTGAAAGAGACAGAGTTTACTTACCTTACTCTTGGTCCACATTTACCCCATGCCCAGCTGGGCTTGTGTTGGTTAGGGTGTGGGCATGGTTTCTTGAAAGTTGGGAATGGGGGGAATGTGATAAAAACAAAACAAAGCACTCACACCCTGACTCCAAATATTCAGCTTCATTAGCTGCAGTGTGGTGCGTAAGGATATGTATGGGAGTTGTTCTTGGTTAATTGTTTTCAAACACTGACAGATGCAAATTCTACTGTGTGGGGTGGAGAGGAAGTTGTCTTTGGCTGCCACCGGCTGTTATGTAAAGAAATGTATTATTAGTACTGTCAAAGTACTGAGAGTCATGTCAAAGCTATGGTTTTTCCAATAGTCATGTATGGATGTGAGAGTTGGAGTATAAAGAAAGCTGAGCACCAGAGAATTGATGCTTTTGAACTGTGGTGTTGACGAAGACTCTTGAGAGTCCCTTGGACTGCAAGGAGATCCAACCAGTCCATCCTAAAGGAAATCAACTCTGAATATTCAATGGAATGACTGATGCTGAAACTGAAACTTCAGTACTTTGGCCACCTGATGCAAAGAACTGACTCATTTGAAAAGACCCTGATGCTGGGAAAGATTGAAGGCAGGAGGAGAAGGGGATGACAGAGGATGAGATGGTTGGATGGCATCACCAACTCAATGAACATGAGTTTGAGTAAACTCCAGGAGTTAGTAATGGACAGGGAGACCTGGCATGCTGCAGTCCATGGGGTCGCAAAGAGTTGGACACGACTTAGCAACTGAACTGAACCGAGTACTGTGTCTTGATCACAGAACTGGTGGAGAACCGAAGAGGCCAGCTTTGCCCCCATAGGTAGGCCAGTCTTCCCAGGAGTCACCATTACAATACAGCTGACCAGTGATGAGGAAACCCAAGAGCTTGAAGGAGGCAGTTTAACCCAAACTTGGAGAGTCAAGTAAGGATTTTCAGAAAGAGCTGAGTCTAAGCTGAAGCCTAGAGGGGGAACAGAAGGTTAGCTGCTATGCCTGGTGGAGGCACAGCCTGTGCAAAGGCCCAGTGGTATAAAACAGTTTAATTCACATGGGCTGGCACTAAATTCACATCTAGTGAATGGGGAGGGGTGGGGAAAACCATTTACTTGATTTCTTTCATTCAACCAGTATTCACTGAGTTCTCTCTACAGGCCACATGTTCAGGGTTTTGGGGTAAAGTGTTCCATCAGTGAGACTCACTTCCTGCTCTCCTGGAGCTTACACTTTATTGGGTGAGGGGAGGGGTCAGTAAGTTAGGAAACAGACAAATGAAATAAACCAATAATCATATCAGGCAGGGAACTAAAATCTTTGCCACTTCGCTACTGTCTGGTCTTCCCTCTTGGCTCAGATGGTAAAGAGTCGTCTGCAATGAAGGAGACCTTGTTTTGATCCCTGGGTTGGGAAGATCCCCTGGAGAAGAAAATGGCTACCCACTCCAGTATTTTTGCCTGGAGAATCCCATGGACAGAGGAGCCTGGTGGGCTACCATCCATAGGGTCATAGAGAGTGAGACAAGACTGAGCGACGAACACTTTCACTTTCACTTTGCTGTCTGCAAGATCAAGTCTGGGCTAGGCCTCTTCGCTGTCAAAGCTCTGAAGACTCCACAGCCCCAGTGTTTTGGTCAGAAGGAACCAGGAACCACTCCCTAACTCACTTTCCTCCCCCACCTCCACCCATAGCCCAGACTTCAGTGGCTTTTCTTGCCTGGACTGCTCTCTGTCCCAATCAAAGCTAAAAGAAAAACTGGAGGGTGGGGGGCATTGTACATAACCGAAGTGCACATTTCAAAACTAAGAAATTAACGTTACTACTGACTAAATGACTTTATTTGGCTCTCACCAGTGTTCCCACTGTCTCATTTCTGTATCGGGATCTAGTCCAAGATACCACCTTGTACTCAGTTCTCACATCCCCTTCTTCTCTACTGATCTGTGACCATTTCTCAGTCTTTCCTTGAATTTCATGACCTTGAAAACTTTGAGGCGTGCTGATCAGTGCTTTGTAGGATGTTCTTCACTTTGGATTTGCCTGATATCTTTTCATGATTAGACTGGGGTTTGAGGTTTGCAGAAAGATTACTGCAGAGATGAAGTGTTCTCATGACATCATGTCAGGATTTCCACAGTATCAGCATGACTTTTGGGGAATGTTAACCATGATCATTTGGTCAAAGTAATGCATACAAGATTTCTCCACTGTAAAGTTACTCAGGCCCCTTTTAGGAAAAGGCTTTTAAAGCATTGTAGTGAAAGGTCAAATTATAAAAGGAATTCTAGAAAGTGATTGATAGATTGGGCTCCTAAAATTAAAAAACTTTGATATAGCAAATATTAAACTACAGCAATATTTGCAACACAACCAGACAAGAGGCTGTTTTCTGGACACAGACAGGATCTTTTCTATTCAGAAAGAAAAGACTATGGGCTTCCCCGGTGGCTCAGCAGTAAAGCATCTGCCTGAAATGCAGGAGGTGCAGGTTCCATCCCTGGGTCAGAAAGATCCCCAGGGGTAGCAAATGGCAACCCACTCCAGTATTCTTGCCTGGAAAATCCCATGGACATAGGAGACTTGTGGGCCACCAGCCAATAGGTCTCAAAGAGTTGGACATGACTAAGTGGCTGAGCACATCCCATGCAAGGAAAAGCTAAATGCCCTAGTCAAGAAATGGAATAAAGAAGAATTGCCATTGGCCCATAAGCACATAGGAGGAGAAAAGAGGAGGAATAAGAAAGAAACACATTCAACCTCATCATATTAAGAAAAGGCTGGGACTTCCCTAGTGGCCCAGTGGTAAGAATCCACCTTCCAATGCAGGGGACACAAGTTCGATCCCTGGTTGGGGAACTAAACTCTCATATGCCACGGGACGACTAAGCCTGTGCCTCACAGCTAGAGAAGCCCACTCACTGCAGCAAAGACCCACCACAGCCAAAATTTTTTTTAAAAAAGAAAGAAAATTGCTAACTAAAACAATGTCATCTTTCACATGTGAAATTTTACATGTTTTTAAAATTAAAAAAATTTAAACTAAAAAGGGAATGCTAATATGGGGAGTTGGTGCTTTCAGGAGCTGAGGGGGGAATATAAATTGGAGGACATTCTGAAAACGCATATCAAAGCTTGAAGAAACATAGCAGTTTCAATACCAGGAATTTATCTAGAGGAAACATGATTTTATAAGAAGTTAGTTTCAACAGTTATTTTTTTTTATAATAGTAGTAAAATTAGAAACCAACTGTATGTCTGGAAGTAGAGAATTGGTTATATAAATTAGGGGTCTGCCATGTACTGGTATAGTCCTTAACCACTAAAAATTACAGTTTAGATGAATACTGCTGATGTGCAAAAATTATTCATTATACATCAAAAAAAATTTTCAAGGTCACAAAAGCATATTGCATTAAGATCTCATTTTTGTAAAAGAAATAAGTCTATTTGCAAAGAACTCAAAGTCCAGCGCCATCATAGGTAGTATCAGTAGTTAACAGAATAACATCCATTACTCAATGGATGATTTTAATAGATTTATTCATTTTTGTTTAATAAACAAGCAGTGTTTTATGACAAGAGAAAATATTTAAGTTTTACAAGTCTCATAGGGTTTTTGCAGATCCCCTGAGGGTCACTCCTAGGTAAAGTACTTTGTAAGCTATAGAAAGTGAAAGTGAAAGTCGCTCAGTCATGTCTGACTCTTTGTGACCCAACGGGCTATACAGTCCATGGAATACTCCAGGCCAGAATGCTGGAGTGGGTAGCCTTTCCCTTCTTCAGGGCATCTTCCCAACCCAGGATCGAACCTAAGTCTCCCACATTGTACGCAAATTCTTTACCAGCTGAGCCACAAGGGGGATTTGCAAATATTAGCCATTATTCCAGGTGATTCCTTTCCCATTTTTAACTTTGAGCATCTGGGTCTCCTTTCCTAGGCTTAGTTCAGTTCAGTTCAGTTCAGCCACTCAGTCGTGTCCGACTGTTTGCGACCCCATGGACTGCAGCATTCCAGGCTTCCCTGTCCGTCACCAACTCCCAGAGCTTGCTCAAACTCATGTCCATCAAGTTGGTAATGCCATCCAACCATCTCCTCCTGCCTTCAATCTTTCCCAGCATCAGGGTCTTTTCCAGTGAGTCAGTTCTTCACATCAGTTGGCCAAAGTATTGAAGTTTCAGCTTCAGCATTAATTCTTTCAGTGAATATTCAGGACTGATTTCCTTTAGGATTTACTGGTTTGATTTCCTTGCGGCCCAAGGGACTCTCAAGCATCTTCTCCAACACCACAGTTCAAAAGTGTCAATTCTTCGGCACTCAGCTTTCTTTATAGTCCAGCTCTCACATCCATACATGACTAAAGTCTCTCACTGTTTCCATTGTTTCCCCATCTATTTGCCATGAAGTGATAGGACCAGATGCCATGATCTTTGTTTTTTGAATTTTGAGTTTTAAGCCAGCTTTTTCACTCTCCTCTTTCACTTTCATCAATAGCCTCTTTAGTTCTTCGCTTTCTGCCTTAAGTGTGGTGTCATCTGCATATCTGAGGTTATTAAATATTTCTCCCGGCAATCTTGATTCCATCTTGTGCTTCATCCAGCCCGGCATTTTGCATGATGTACTCTGCATATAAGTTAAATAAGCAGGGTGACAATATACAGCCTTGACGTACTCCTTTCCTGATTTGGAACCAGTCTGTTGTTCCATGTCCAGTTCTGACTGTTGCTTCTTGACCTGCATACAGATTTCTCAAGAGGCAGGTAAGGTGGTCTGGTATTCCCATCTCTTGAAGAATTTTCCAGTTTGTTGTGATCCACACAGTCAAAGGCTTTGGCGTAGTCAATAAAGCATAAGTAGATGTTTTTCTGGAACTCTCTTGCTTTTTCAGTGATCCAACAGATGTTGGCAGTTTGATCTCAGGTTCCTCTACCTTTTCTAAATCCAGCTTGAACATCTGGAAGTTCATGATTCACATACTGTTGGAGCTTGGCTTGGAGAATTTTGAGCATTACTTCACTAGCGTGTGATATGAGTGCAATTGCGCGGGAGGCTTAGGAAGCTGAGGTAGGAGTTAGGCAGGAACCACCGCAGCTCACTCATCTGTGACTATGAAAGCTGTCTGTTCTAGGTTGAATGTCTGTGTTCCCCCCAAATTCACATGTTGAAGTCTTAACCCCCAATGTGATGGTATTAGAAAACAGGGCCTATGGGGGATGATTAGGTTTTGATTAGGTCATGAGTGAGACTGTCCTCCTGGGATTAATGTCCTTATATGAAGAAAAAGAGAGAGATCTCCTGGAAAGGCCATATGAGGACATAGTGAGAAGGCTGCCATCCACAAGCCAGGAAGTGGGGCCTCAGCAGACATCAAATCTGCTGACACCTAATGAAATATTAATAGCACCCTCCTCTGCAATGTGGAACATTAATGACCTGGGTTGAATACCCAGTAGAAACAATTTGCCATCTCTCCTTGACTGATATTTTGCATTTTCCCCCAACTGATGTGGATTCAACTCTTCCAGGAAGTAAGTTGACTTTTCCCTGCTGACCACCTCCCCCTTCCCTATGTGTCACAGAAGAGGAAGTAACAATGGCTTATATATATAGTTCCTAACTTAAATAACTTTTTACTAACTTTTTAATTAGCATTTAATTAGAAAATATTTTTATACATGATAAAAAAAGAATTGAACAGTGTAGAACCATAGCCAGTGAAAAAATGTAAATCTCCCTCTCATCCCAGACCCTGATCCCTTTTCCCAAAAAGAACCATGGTTCATAATTTCTTGAATATGGTTCCAGAAATTTTCTATGCATATAATGATGCTTGTAAAGGCAGTTTTTGGATATTCTCCTGGAAATCAAACAATAAAACATTATAGTTGTCTGGATCACTTTGAAATTGTTGGGTAATGTTAGACTTGTAATAACTCATATCCTGATCCTCAGAAGAGGTTTAGGGACCCAGTAACCACCTGAAATTTCCTGTCAGACCTTCCATCTCTGCATTTTTTGTGGAAGGTCAGTAGCTTCCATGAGATTTTTTAAAGGGGAAAAATTGGGGAAGGCAATGGCAACCCACTCCAATACTCTTGCCTGGAAAATCCCATGGACGGAGGAGCCTGGTAGGCTGCAGTCCATGGGGTTGCAAAGAGTCAAACACGACTGAGCGACTTCACTTTTACTTTTCACTTTCATGCATTGGAGAAGGAAATGGCAACCCACTCCAGTGTTCTTGCCTGGAGAATCCCAGGGACGGGGGAGGCTGGTGGGCTGCCATCTCTGGGGTCTCACAGAGTCGGACATGACCGATGCGACTTAGCAGCAGCAGCAGCAGCATGTACCAAAATAGGGAGGTGGGGAGAAGCATGGCCAGTGGTATAAGAGAAACAACCTTTTACAGATAAACAGAAGATAATGGGGGATACAAGTTCTGAATTTATGGATCATTGGTGATTAACTTTGTGGTTGGAAGCTGATGGAGCCATAGGTTGAACAGGGAAGTGTGCCTGACTGAGCCACCAAGGATGAAATTCTTGGAGTTCTCCAGCCCTGGGTGTTACTGCTAACTCATCGCTTGTGGGGAAGTTAATGTCTGAGGCTTTAGAACACTTGTATGCTCTTGCCTAGTTAGTCGGAACTGGAATGAAGTTGTCCAGTTACTGGGAAATTCTCACGGACAGGAGCAAGACAACTTGTTTCCTAACAGAGAGTTTCAGGCTGAAAAATAATTCAAAATGAGTTTAGGGAAATTCCTGGGAGGCAGAGCCATATCCGGTGGGTCATGAAAGTCCCAAATGTTTGGGGAAATATCCTTCATGGGATCAATATCCTTGATGGAGTTTTGGGGGTGAGGGATGGTAGGGAGGGTAACCAAGTTTTACGTTACCCCCATTTTGGGTTGGCAGGCTGGCTGGCCAGAAGGTCTGACCTTACAAGGCATTTCTAATATTAGTTTAAATGTTTGTAGCAATAGTGCCAGACACTCTTGCAAGCATTTTGCATCTATTAACCCCTAACTCCTTGATCCTTGTAATAGTTCTACAACATGGGGAAACTGAGGTTGGAGTATGCCAGCTACTGTGCAAACAACCCCACATCTCACCAGCTTAAGATACTTAGTAGGTCAGGACCTAATGTGTTGGGTGGGTGACTTAGGATCCACCAAAAGTCATTCAGGGCTGCCCAGGACTCCCCATCTTGCTGGGTTGCCACCTTGACAGTCTCAGCGGAAATGTTGCTGTTTCTGAGAGATCTTCCTACATCACCTTGCCTGAAGCACCATGTTCTTCCTTTACTGAGTGACTGAACTGAACTCAACTGAACAACAAAAGACAGAAAGTAGGGGTGAAAATGACTTCCTCAAGACATGTGTGTGTGGCCAGTTGCAGTTGGCTGAGACCAGTGCCTCCCATCAATGGCTCAGAGGGGAGCTGCTTCCTGCCGGCTGTGGGGGAGGGGAATCAGCTGGATGTGAAAAGAGGCATAGCCTTCCTGGTTAGCTGCAGGGAGGGGAGGAAGCCAAGGCCCAGAGTCTCCGTGTGCAGAGGCTGGGAGACAGACCCACATGACCTGAAGGCTGACATCAGGACTGTTTCTCTCCCTTGGGTGTGTCCCTGACGTTGCACTGATCTTGCTCTTGCTAGAGAGCAGGTTTTTAATCCATGCTGGTACCACTGGTGCCTGGTACAGAGCCCTGCGCCCAAGGCTCGTTCATTCAGGAACACCAGGAGTAAGGTTGAGTAAGCATGGGGCAGCCCACACCCTCCCAGGAGTTTGGACTTTGTTCTGTAGGCTATGAGGGACTCCTTTGATGGTTTGACCTACACAATAGCTGGAGGGCTGTGTGGCTGCACTTATAGGCTGAGAAAGCCTTAGAGAAGCAGGTTTTTAGTCATTCTTGAAATCCACCAGCCCTGAGAAATAGGAGGGGGAGCTGGGTGGGGCAGGAAGAATCACTGCAAAGAGAGGCTTTGAGAAGAAAAAAGAAACAAGTTTGGGGACCAATGGAATGTGGAAGTGGGCAGCAGCTACAAACCCACTTGTCTGAAAGGATGAAGCAGCCGGCCTTGAGAGTGTCTGGCCAGAGGTGAGGCGGCAGGGAGTGGTGGGGATTGTGGCAAAACACACGGCAGGCCCCTTGCATGGGAGACAGCTGCAACTCAGCACCAGCTGCCTGTTACATGTGAGAATCAGGCCCAGGGTTGCCAGGTTTTCAGGTTTTATGTATGAGATCACCATGTTTTCAATATTGGCAGCTACTCTATAATATATAAAATAAATAAAACTTCACGGGCCAAATAGGATATATCAGTGGGCCAGATACAGCACCCCGCCCCCACCCCCCAGGTTGCCGGTTTGAGACCTGGGTGTGTGTGTGGGTTGGGAATGGGGTGAGGAGGGGAGAGAAGGCTCAAGGACACTGAGATTTCCAGGCCAAGTCACTGGGAGAATGGTGGCCTTTCACACTGTAATTAGGAAGTCTGGAGGCGAAGTCTGTGGGGAAGGACTGAAACAGGAGGGAAGCAGGTAGGGTACAACCTTTGAAAGAATGATATAGGCTGAGGATGCAGCATAAACTGATTAGAATTGAATGGGTCCATGATGGCAGAGAAGTCAACTCCTCAGGATACGCTCACTGTAACACATCAGCAAGCTAAATTACATACCCAGAGGCGCCATGACAGTTCTAAGACCAGCCATCAAAGACCAAAAAGTGAACAGTGGCCCAATTCCTGGAAATCTCTGCCCCTTCCCCCAAACAGTTGGAATAATCCTTCCACTCATTAGCTTGTGAAATTACCCAGCCGATAGAAGCTAACTTACCTCATTTTGCAACTGCATTCACTGTCTGGGACAGCCCTCACTCTTGTCTGTGAAGTGTGTTTCTCCCCATGAAAAGGCAAAAAGATATGACACTGGAAGATGAGCCCCCCAGGTTGGTAGGTATCCAATGTGCTACTGGGGAAGAGCAGAGAAATTCCAGAAGAAGTGAAGAGGCTTAGCCAAAGCAGAAACAATGCCTAGTTGAAGATGTGTCTGGTGGTAAAAGTAAGGTCTGGTGCTGTAAAGAACAGTATTGCATAGGAATCTGGGATGTTAGGTCCATGAATCAGGGTAAATTGGATGTGGTCAAACAGGAGATGGCAAGAGTGAACATTGACATTTTAAGAATCAGTGAACTGAAATGGACGGGAACGGGCAAATTTAATCCAGATGACCATTATATCTACTATTGTGAGCAAGAATCTCTTAGAAGGAATGGAGTAGCCTTCATAGTCAACAAAAGAGTCGAAAATGCAGTACTTGGGTGCAGTCTCAAAAACGACAGAATGATCTCGTTTGTTTCCAAGGCAAACCATTCAACATGTCAAGTCTATGCCGCAAGAAGCTGAAACTTAACAGTTCTATGAAGATCTACAAGACCTTATAGAACTAACACCAAATAAAGATGTCCTTTTCATCACAGGGGACTAGAATGCAAAAGTAGGAAGTCAAGAGATACCTGGAGTAACAGGCAAGTTTGACCTTGGAGAACAAAATGAAGCAAAGCGAAGGCTAACAGAGTTCTGCCAGAGAATGCACTGGTCATAGCAAACACCCTCTTCCAACAACAGGAGAGACGACTCTATATGTGGACATCACCAGATAGTCAATATCTAAATCAGATTGACTATGTTCTCTGCAACCAAAGATGGAGAAGCTCTATGTAGTCAGGAAAAGCAAGACCAGGAGCTGACTATGGCTCAGATCATGAAAACCTTATTGCAAAATTCAGACTTAAAGTGAAGAAAATGGGCTTCCCTGGTAGCTCAGCTGGTTAAGAATCCACCTGCAATGCAAGAGGCCCTGGTTCAGTTCCTGGGTCAGGAAGATCCCCTGGAGAAGGGATAGGCTACCCACTCCAGTATTCTTGGGCTTCCCTGGTGACTCAGATGGTAAAGAATTCACCTGCAATGCAGGAGACCTGGGTTCAGTCCCTGATTCGGGAAGATCCCTGGAGGGGGGCATGGCAACCCACTCTAGTATTCTTGCTTAGAGAATCCCCGTGGACAGAGGAGCCTGGCAGGCTGTAGTCCATGGGGTCGCAAAGAGTCGTACACGACTGAGTGACTAAGCACAACACAGGGGAAACCACTTGGCCATTCAGGTATGACCTAAATCAAATCCCTTATGATTATACAGTGGAAGCGACAAATAGATTCAAGGGATTAGATCTGACAGAGTGCTTGAAGGATTATGAGAGGTTCATAACATTGTACAGGAGATGGTGACCGAAACCATCCCCAGGAAAAAGAAATGCAAGGCAAAACTGTTGTCTGAGAGGCCTTACAAATAGCTGAGAAAAGAAGAGAAGCGAAAGCAAAGGAAAAAGGGAAAGATATACCCAACTGAATGAGGAGTTCCAGAAAATAGCAAGGAGAAATAAGAAAGTCTTCTTAAGTGAACAATGCAGAGAAATAGAGGAAAACAACAGAATGGGAAAGACTAGAAATCTCTTCAAGAGAATTAGAGACACCAAGGGAACATTTCATGCAAAGATGGCACAATAAAGGACAGAAACAATAAGGACCTAACAGAAGCAGAAGAGAATAAGAAGACGTGGCAAGAATACACAGAAGAACTGTACAAAAATGGTCTTAATGACCCAGATAACCATGATATTGTGGTCACTCACCTAGACCAAGACACTCTGAAGTGTGAAGTCAAGTGGGCCTTAGGGCATATTACTGTGAACAAAGCTATTGGAGGTGATGGAATTCCAGCTGAGCTATTTCAAATTCTAAAAGATGGTGCTGTTAAAGTGCTGCACTCAATATACCAGCAAATTTGAAAAACTCAGCAGTGGCCACAGGACTGGAAAAGGCCAGTCTTATTCCAATCCCAAAGAAAGGCAATGCCAAAGAATGTTCAAACTACTGCACAATTGCACTCATTTCACATGCTTGCAAAGTAATGCTCAACATCCTCCAAGCTAGGCTTCAGCAGTACACGAATCAAGAACTTCCAGATGTTCAAGCTGGATTTAGAAAAGGCATAAGAACCAGAGATCAAACTCCCAACATCTGTTAGATCATAGGAAAAGCAAAAGAATTCCAGAAAAACTTCTGCTTCTTTGACTACACTAAAACCTTTGTGTGGGTCACAACAAACTGTGGAAAATTCTTAAAGAGATGGGAATACCAGACCACCTGACCTGCCTCCTAAGAAATTGTATGCAGGTCAAGAAGCAACTGTTAGAACTGGACATGGAAAAATGGACTGGTTCAAAAATTGGGAAAGGAGTACGTCAAAGTAATGTATTATCACCCTGCTTATTTAACTTACATGGAGAGTACATCATAAGAAATGCTGGGTGAATCACAACCTGGAATCAAGATTGCCAGGAGAACTATCAGTAACCTCAGATATGCAGATGATACCACTCTAATGGCCGAAAGTGAAGAGGAACTAAAGAGCCTCTTGATGAAGGTGAAAAAGGAGAGTGAAAAAGCTGGTTTAAAACTCAACGTTCAGAAAGCTAAGATCATGGCATCCGGTCCCATCACTTCATGGCAAATAGATGGGAAAACAATGGAAACAATGACAGACTTTATTTTCTTGAGCTCCAAAATTACTGTGGATGGTGACTGCTGCCATGAAATTAGAAGACACTTGCTCCTTGGAAGAAAAGCTATGACAGACCTAGACAGCATATTAAAAAGCAGAGACATCACTTTTCCTACAAAGGAAAAATGGTTTTTCCAGTAGTCATGTATGGATATGAAATTTGGACCATAAAGAAGGCTGAGTACCTCAGAATTGATACTTTGGAACTGTGGTGCTGGAGAAGACTCTTGAGAGTCCTTTGTACTGCAGGGAGATCAAATTGGGCAATCCTAAAGGAAATCAACCCTGAATATTCATTGGAAGGACTGATGCTGAAGCTCCAATACTTTGGCCACCTGATGCAAAGGACCAACTTATTGGAAAAGACCCTGATGCTGGAAAAGATTGAAGGCAGGAGGTGAAGGGAATGACAGAGGATGAGATGATTGGATGACATCATAGACTCAGTGGACATGAGTTTGAGCAAACTCCGGGAGATGGTGATGGACCAGGAATCCTGGCATGTTACAGTCATGGTGTCACAAAGAGTGGAACACGGCTTAGTGACTGAACAACAGCAATAACACATCAGCAAGGTAAATCACACACCCAGAGGCACCATTACAGTTCTAAGACCAAAAAGTGGGTGGTGGCCCAGTTCCTGGAAATCTTCACTCCTTGCCCCAAACAGCTGGAATAATCCTTCCACTCATTAGCCTATGAAATTACCCAGCACATAAAAGCTGACCCCACCACATTTTGAGGCTGCACTCACCCTCTGGGATGGCCTGCACTCTTGTCTGTGAAATGTGTTTCTCTCTAAATAAATCCACTTCTTACCCATCACTTTATCTCTCACTGAATACTTTCTGCAACGAGACATCAAGAATTGAACTTCATTACATCCTGAAACCAGGTCTGTGATCTTAGTTGAAAGATCATGGGTTTTGGCTGGATTCGAGTCCTGGCCACATGGGTTCAAATACCAGTCTGAGGCCAACGTTTTCAAGATGATGGTGAAGTGCTGTGGACGTCAAATGACACAGGAGGACTCAGACTGGCAAAAGGAGTTTTTATGTGGAAACAGCTGGATCACCCGGGTCATTGGTTAGAGACTGGAGGGAGGGCCTGTGAGTGTGGTTATTTGGTGATGGGTATGGCAGTGATCTCTCTGGGACCTTTTATAAGAGGATCATTCTGTTTTGGATTTGGCAGAAGGTTTATTTATGATTTGCACCCTGCTATGTGTTCATTGGAGGGACAGATGCTGAGGCTGAAACTCCAGTGCTTTGGCCACCTCATGCGAAGAGTTGACTCATTGGAAAAGACCCTGATGCTGGGAGGGATTGGGGGCAGGAGGAGAAGGGGACGACAGAGGATGAGATCGCTGGATGGCATCACCGACTCGATGGGAATGAGTTTGGGTAAACTCCGGGAGTTGGTGATGGTCAGGGAGGCCTGGCATGCTGTAATTCATGGGGTCACAAAGAGTCAGACACGACTGAGCGACTGAACTAAACTGAACTGAGGAGTCAAAGGGGGCTTCCTGGGTGGCTCAGTGGTAAAGAATCTGCTTCCCAATGCAGGAAATGTGAGTTTGATCCCTGGGTGGGGAAGATCCCCTGGAGAAGGAAATGGCAACTCACTCCAGTGTTCTTGCCTGGCGAATCCCATGGGCAGAGGAGCCTAGCCGGCTAGAATCCATGGGGTCACAAAGAGTTAGATATGACTTAGCGACTAAACAACAACGAGGTGAACGTAAGAATGCTATGTTACAGCCTTTGAGACACAGGTTCAAATCCTGGCTCAGCCCCTGGCTGTCCAGTACCTTGGGTGGAGTCTCTCCAGGGGCCCCCCTTTCCAGAATCTCCATCCCATGTGGATGATAATATTGGCTTTGACGGGTTGGGAGGAGGTGTCCCCAGCTCCCTCCCCAGGTCCCCCTGCCCCACATAGAGTACTCAAATAGTTGTTTTCTGGCAACCCTCATTCCCCAGGACCCCGGCGTCCTCTCCTGGAACAACGGGCTCGGATGGGGTGCACACAGGGTCCTTCCTGGTTCCCTTCATCCCGTCTAGGCCTCATGAATTTCCCCCTCCCCCAGTGGGGCTGCCCCCTCAGCCACCTAGAGCCATGGCTCACCCTCAACATCCAGAAGAAACTTCTTTTACTGCTGGGGACTCAGCGCCCCCGGGAGGGGTCCTGAGGAACAGTGAGTGGCCCCCTGGTTCAGGGCAGCTGGAGAACATCCTGAGGCTGTGGACACCGATTCCGGGTTAGTTTTGTGTGACAAGGGCCCTGTCTTCATGGAGCTTCTAGCCTCTGGCAGGATGGAAGCTGCCACAGGCTACTCAGGACTATCACCAGATGACAGTGTTTGTGGTAACATTTATTGAGTACTTATTGGGTTGGCCAAAAGATTCATTTGCTTTTTTTTTCTGGAAGATGGCTCTAGTAGTGTTTAGTTGTCTTTGACTTCATTCGAAACAATTCTGTTAGATTGCATTGTGACCACTCTCATATCAACGTGCATTAAAAAAAAAAGCTTATCAAAACTGGTGAACATTTGCTTAGATGTTTTAATATTGAAAATGGAGGGGGGAGCAACATTTTTGGCATACTTTGCTTTATTATTTCAGAAAAGGTAAAAACAAAACTGAAAAGCAAAGAAAGTTTTTGTGCAATGTATGGAGAAGTTGCTGTGATGGATTGAACATGCCAAAAGTGGTTTGTGAAGTTTCGTGTTGGTGATTTCTCACTAGATGATGCTCCGGTTGGGTAGACCAGATGAAGTTGATAGCGATCAAATCGCGACATTAATTGAAAACAATCAATGTTACACCACATAGGAAATAGCTGACATACTCAAAATATCCAAAGCAAGCCTTGAAAATCATTTGCACCGAGCTTAGTTATATTAATCAATTTGATGTTTGGGTTCCACATAAGTTAAGTGAAAAAACCCTTTTTGACCATATTTACACATGCAGTTCTCTACTTATTAATAATGTACCAAAGATGTTCCATTTTTAAGATGAATTTTGACAGGCAATGAAAAGTGGATACTGTATAATAATGTGGAAAGGAAGAGATCGAGGGGCAAGTAATATGAACCCCCCTCCACACCAAAGGTCGGTCTTCTTCCAGAGGAGGTGATATTGTGTATAGGTGGAACTGGAAGGGAGTCCTCTATTATGAGCTCCTTCCAGGAAACCAAATGATTAACTCAAATAAGTACTGCTTCCAATTAGACCAGCTGAAAGCAGAACTCAAAGAAAAGCATCTGGAATCAGTCAACAGAAAACACATAATTCTCCACCATGTTTCTTTGATGACAAGGCAAACACTTACAGCTTGACTGGGAAGTTCTGATTCATCACACTGTAATTTACCAGACATTGCACTTTCAGATTTCCATTCATTGTGGTCTTTACAAAATTCTCTTACTGGAAAAAAAATTTAATTCCTTGGAAGACTGTAAAAGGCACCAGGAACAGTTCTTTGTTCAAAAAGAAAGTTTTGGAAAGATGGAATTGTGAAGTCACCTGAAAAATGGCAGAAGGTAGTGAATACTTTTGAACTGTGGTATTGGAGAAGATTCTTGAAGGAGATCAAACCAGTAAGTCCTAAAGGAAATCAGTCCTGAATATTCATCGAAAGGACTGATGCTGAAGCTGAAGCTCCAATGCTTTGGCCACCGGATATGAAGAACTGACTCACTGGAAAAGACCCTGATGATGGGAAAGATTGAAGGCAGGAGGAGAAGAGGACAACAGAGGATGAGATGGTTGGATGGCATCACCCCCTTGATGGACATGAGCTTGAACAAGCTTCGGAATTTGGTGATGGACAGGGAAGCCTGGTGTGCTGCAGTCCATGGGGTCGCAAAGAGCTGGACATGACTGAGCAACTGAACTGAACTGAGTGGATACTTAAGTCCCACGACAATACACTAAGGATTGTTCTCTTATGATGCCCACTTCACAGATCAGTAAACTGAGACTCAGTTAAGTAGCTTGCTCCCCTTCCTTCTTGGGTTGCAGAAGCTGGGCCCCCCTGACTCTCAGGATACCTCACTGTTTAGCTCTAGAGAGCTAAGCACATGGATTATTAGGAGCATTGTGGACAAAGTGGATTCAAGCTGAGATCCAGTGGAGGGAGAAAATACTTGAAAGGAACAGCCAGGTGCACAAGAGAGCCTTGTCTTCTGTGCCCACATTCTGTGCACTGGGGAGTATTTCTCAGCTGTCAGCAGTCACCCACTGCATCCCTGAACCCAAGATAAGTCCTAGTGCTGCATCAGTACCAGGTGATGTTGGTAAATACCCTACACACTTGAGCTCATGACTTCCTCTGGCAGCTCCAGTAGACAGACACACTTTTTATCATTCCCCTTTTATGACTTTGAGCTTCCCAGCTGGCTCAGACAGTAAAGAATCTGCCTGCAATGCAAGAGACCCAGGTTCAATCCCTGGGTCAGGAAGATCCCCTGGAGAAGGAAATGGCAACCCATGCCAGTCTTCTTGCCTGGGAAATCCTATGAACAGAGGAGCCTGGCCAGCTACAGTCCATGGGGTTGTAAAAAAGTTGGACACAACTTAGCAACTAAACAGCAGCAACCACACGATGGACTTCTGAGTCAAAGAAAGGAACCAAATGAACTACAGACACAGGCAACACTGCGGATGAACAAAAGAAGCAGACACACACTCTCTTGGTTCATTTATGTAAATTTCTAGTGCAGGCAGAACTAATCTATAGTGACAGAATGCAAATCAGTGATTACCTGGGCCAGGGGTTGACTGGAGGAAAGCACACACAGGGAACTTTCTGGGAATGGCTTGTGTCTTAATCCCAGCGGTAGTTACAGGACAGATATTGTTAAAACTTATCAAACCGTACACTAAGACCTATGCCATCTATGAGATGCAAGTTACACTTTAAGTAATCAAGTAAGTGAGCAGATGCCTCCACCCCAGCCCTGGCAACTCAGAGTCAGCAGTCTTGGGTGGGGTCCAGGGGTACCTGCCACAGACAGCCTCAGCCCTGGGTGGGCACCCCAGACTCTCATTGCTAAAGTCTCTTCTGGCCAGGACAGTTGAATCTTAGAAGATGTCGAGCATTTACTATTGGTCTGTTTCTAAGCATAAACCTAACTCGGGTCAAAGTTTGGTCCTGGGGCTGACTCCTGATAGTTGGCAAGACCAGCTCTAAGCCGTGCACAAAGCACCCTCAGTCGCCGGGCTGATCCTGGCTGTGTGCCAGGCATCACAGGGTCTGCCGTGCGGGGGCAAGAGGGCGGGACTCCTGCACAGGGCTGCGGACATCTGCCTGGTGCTGGACATCAGGCAGAACTCGACAGGCCCTCTCTGGGTTCTGTCTCCCTGCCCACCAGAAAAATCATGACTTTGGCTGTGTGTTGAGGAGCTGTTGTGTTATACTGTTTTGTGTACTCGTTGAATTTTGTAAGAAGATGCTCTTAGGGTGTTTCTTAGGTGCCTTAGCTCAGAGGCAGCCTGGCTTAGGTCCCCCATCTCCACAGTTAGCTATGTCTTTGTGCAAGTGACTTAACTCTCTCTGCTCCTCATCTGTGAAATGAAGAAGATGGCAATGCTTCACAGTGCCTTGATCAGGGGAAGCATAGTAAATGTTGACTGTTACAACTATTAATACCTAACTTAATGCTTATAATAACCTGTAGGTGCTATTTGTATGCCCGTTTTACAGCGCCAAAACTGAGGCTTAGAGAGGTCAAGTCAGTCTGCCATCAGACTTGTGGGGATCGGTGCAGAAGCACCCCCCCTCCCCCATCCTGGAATGAGAATCCATCGCTGGTTAAATAACAGATGTGTCCTCCTTCAGGAAGGCTGTGTGTACTGGTTCTGAAAGGGGGTTCACATCCTGGCTTGGGCAGCTGTGGAATGCTGGGCAAGCTGCTTAACCGCCTCAGTTTCCTCATCTCTAGAATGGGAGTGCTAATCCTGACCTTAGCAGGCTGCTGTGAGGATGACATGAGTCAGCATGTGTGTGTCTCCCAGAAGGGCACCCTGCACATGGTCAGCTTTATTTACCGCCACTGTGAGAGCACGCACGTCTCTGCAGGGCAGCCTGTGGCAACAGGAGGAGTCAAAAGCCACGTGCAGGGCATCTGAGGTTCTGTGGTTGAACCCTCTCTTGGATTCTCTCATTTTACATACTCAAAGCCTTGTCCCATGGGTCCTAACCATGATGTTTACTCCACTGGAAGAGATTCAGGGCTGACAGTCACCGTCATGTCTAAATGGGTGGTGACAGGCTTCTCGCCTCACTGACACTGGTTCTCAGATTGGGGGATGGGGTGATAGCAGGTGCTGGACAGGACTGGGCTCAAGGTGAACAGACAACCCTTTTGTTCATTGACTTTGTGGATTTTTTTTTTTTTTTGCCTGCATCTTGGGAACCACAGTGTGGGTTTCTCAAGCTGTTCTGTTTCCTTTGGGTTGAAAACAAAATAAAAGGCAGACCATCAAACCGGAACATCCCGATGCCTGCACGAGACTCCGAGAGGACTGGTTTATATTGAAAAATGTGTGACCTCACTAAGCTGAGAGCAGAGGGGTCACACAGCACGGTACATCTCTTCTGAATTCTAACCCCTGTGCTCTTCTTGGCCTGAGGAGGAGCCAGTCTGCCTCTCAGAGCCTCAGCTTCCCCATCTATTAAGTGGGTACAGCTGTGGCACCCACATCCTGGGGCTGCTGTGAGATCAGGCTGTCAAGGTCTTAGCACAGTGCCTGGCACACAGTACAGACTCAACAAGCATGAGCCAAAGGGATTATCGATTTGCCAGCCCCACTCTGGGTTGAACTGTTCAAGTTCTGGATATCTCACCAACTGGCTGGGTGATCTTGGGCTAATTACTTCACCTCTCTGAACTTCAGGTTCTTAGCAAAAGTGAGGCCCCATGACACCTATGTAAAAGCTTGTCCTGAGGACTAAATTAAGGAAGATAACTCCTAAAGGCAGCCTGGCACTGTCCTTAGGATATTCAACTGATTGTGCTGACCATGCAATGCTGGGGGTACATGGCCTTGACTTTCAGGGAGGTCAAACAAAGTTATAAGCATCCTCCAGTGATGCTGGGGTGCCTGGTCCAGCCCCAAGTGAGAAGGAACTTGGTTGATGCTTCTTAGAGTGAGGGAGAGGCCAGGCACAAAGCGCCTGAGAAAAGCACTAATCTCCAGGGATGAACATCGGGTACTTACCAGGTGGTGGTGAGGGGTAAAGGAGTGCCAGACGACAGAGGGACGGAAATAGCAACCGTTCCTTAGCTTGGGTGGCCAGTGGGACTTCTGTGTTGGGCTTGTTTCTGGACTCATGTCTGGAAATAAAATGTTTTATAGCAGCAGTCTTTGGGAACATATGGATGGACAGAACTTGCTTACATGGATTCTGAATACAAAGATGTCATTTACCCAAAAAGCACATGAAGGGATTAGGATTCCCCAAAAGCAGAATTCTTTACTTTATAGAAGCACTCAAGGAAATTCTTCTCCATGTCAAGCGCCTCTCATGCATGTAAAATGTGGTTTGATTTATGAATAAGAGGGCAAGATTGTGCAGTGGTAGTGGGTATAGTCATGGGGTCAGATTTCCCAGGTGGAACCCCTACTCTGCCTATTACCACCCACGAGACCATGTGTCATGTGCCTCTGTTTCCTCATCTGCAAGATGGGGATTATCATAAACAATACCTATTTCACCTCATAAGTTTCATGAGAAATAAATCAGATAACCCATGTGAAGAAAAGTTAATGCCACATACTAGGAGCACAATACTTGTGGCTATTATTAATTCCAAAAATATTTACCAAGCATCTTCTATGTGCCTGGTGCTCTCTGCCCTGTGTCTGCCCTCGTGGAGCTTATTCTAGGGTGTGGGATATGGTTGGGGTGGGGCAAAAGTCAGGCAAAACATAACCTAAACAAACAAGATGAATTCAGGTTGCCATCATAGCTGTTTCCCAAACCAGCAGGAAGCTAAGATGCAGGATCATGTAGGGCAACTACTTGCAAACATTCGACTTTGAACACCTCAGTGTGATAGCGATGTTTAAGTGACAGATGAGAAGGAGCCAGGGTTGAGGGGCAGAGTGGTTGGAACATGGGGTGGGGGCGAGGGGCAGACTGGAACAGCTCTTCACAGGCTTGAGATACAGCTTGCATCACCTGTGGACATGCAGGTGCTGCTCCAGCGGGCCCAGGTGGACCTGAGGTTCAGCTTCGCTAACCAACCCCAGGGCCTCCAAGACCGCTGGTCCACGGACCACACTGTGGCCAGGACCGGAAGACAGAGGAAGCCACGGTCCAGGTGGCAGAGCACCTGGAAGGCCTGTGGGGAGCTGGATTTCATTCCTGAAGACAGTAGGAAGGCAGGCAGGAGAGTGACATGGCTGAAGGACACTTCTAGAATCTCATCTTGGCTGCTGTGTGGAGAAGACTTGCTGGGGTCAGGGTGGCAGCAGGGAGACTCAGCAGGAGGTGATACAGTCCTCAGGCTACATCGGAAGAGGCAGGAAGTAGGTTTATTTGAGCACTTTGGACGAGTAGATTGACAACACTTGAATGAATACAGATATTCATTCTATATTCAGTGTTGAATATAGATATCCTTAATAATCTTTTTTTCCTTAATAATCTTAATAAATATTCTTAATGTGTGCTTTATTTTAAAATATTTTACATCAATAGTCTAAAGCAGTGGTTCTCAGCCAAGAGTGTTCTGCCACCCTCCCCCCAACCCCAATCCAAGGAACATTTGGCAATGTCCCAGCTGGGATCAGGTGCTTTTTACAGGACTTCCTTGGCAGTCCAGCAGTTAAGGCTGCCAAGCAGGGGGCTGGGGTCCCATCCCTGGTCAAGGAACTAGATCCCACAACTTAAAAGCCTGCACTCTGCAACTAAAGATCCCTCGTGCCACAACTAAGACCTGGTGCAGCCAAGTAAATAAATAAAGATAAATATATTTTTTAAAAAGATGCTCCTGGTATCTAGTGGGTGGAGACCAGAGATGCTGCTAAAAGGCCTATGATGCACAGGACAGCACCCCAGCAAAGAATTATTGGGCAATTGGGCAAAGAATTATTGGATCCAACATGTCGATGGTGCTGAGGGGGGAAACCCTAATGTAGAGGCATAGAAAATCAGACGTGCACAGCCCCCTCCTCTCACCCCAGCCCCACACCCCGAAGAGAACCACCGTTACCAGTTTGCTGCACAACTGCCCAGGCAGTATTCTGTGCATACACAGTACACAGATTTCCTGTGAATGGTCTCACCCCAGAGGGATGCTAGGGAAATGCTTAGAACCCAAGGGCACTGAGATGGGCACGCAGGAGGGCATCTGTTTGTTTTGCTAAATCTATTCTGTTCTCACCTGCCGAAGGTCACACCAGCCAGGGGAGGGGTGGGGAAGTCACCGAAAGCCTTAGTTAGTCAGTCAGTTCAGTCGCTCAGTCATGTCTGACTCTTTGCGACCCCATGGACTGCAGCAAGCAGGCCTCCCTGTCCATCATCAACTCCCAGTTTACTCCAACTCATGTCCATTAAGTCAGTGATGCCATCCAACCATCTCATCCTCTGTCGTCCCCTTCTCCTCCTGCCTTCAATCTTTCCCATCATCAGGGTCTTTTCCAGTGAGTCAGTTCTTCACATAAAGTGGCCAAAGTATTGGAGTTTCAGCTTCAGCATCAGTCCTTCCAATGAATATTCAGGGTTGATTTCCTTTAGGATGGACTGGTTGGATCTCCTAGCTGTCCAAGGGACTCTCACGTTTTCTCCAACACCACAGTTCAAAAACATCAATTCTTTGGTGCTCAGTTTTCTTTATAATCCAACTCTCACATCCATACATGACTACTGGAAAAACTATAGCTTTGAAAGACAGACCTTGGTTGGCAAAGTAATATCTCTGCTTTTTAATATGCTGTCTAAGTTGGTCATGGCTTTTCTTCCAAGGAGCAAGCACCTTTTAATTTCATGGCTGCAGTCACCATCTGCAGTGATTTTGGAGCCCAAAAAACTAAAGTCTGTCATTATTTCCTTTGTTTCCCCATCTATTTGCCATGAAGTGATGGGACCAGATGCCATGATCTTCATTTTCTGAATGTTGAGTTTTAAGCCAACTTTTTCAGTCTCCTCTTTCACTTTCTTCAAGAGGCTCTTTAGTTCCTCTTCACTTCTGCCATAAGTGTGGTGTCATCTACATATCTAAGGTTATTAATATTTCTCCTGGCAATCTTGATTCCAGCTTGTGCTTCATCCAGTCCAGCATTTCTCATGATGTACTCTGCATATAAGTTAAATAAGAAGGGTAACAATATACAGCCTTGACATACTCCTTTCCTGGTTTGGAACCAGTCTGTTGTTCCATGTCCAGTTCTAACTGTTGCTTCTTGACCTCCATACAGATTTCTCAGGAGGCAGGTCAGGTGGTCTGGTATTCCCAACTCTTTCAGAATTTTCCACAGTTTGTTGTGATCCACACAGTCAAAGGCTTTGGCATAGTCAATAAAGCAGAAATAGATGTTTTTCTGGAACTCTCTTGCTTTTTCAGTGATCCAACGGATGTTGGCAATTTGACCTCTGGTTCCTCTGTCTTTTCTAAAACCAGCTTGAACATCTGGAAATTCATGTTTCACATATTGTTGAAGCCTGGCTTGGAGAATTTTGAGCATTACTTTGCTAGCGTGTGAGATGAGTGCAATTGTGCAGTAGTTTAAGCATTCTTTGGCATTTCCTTTCTTTGGGATTGGAATGAAAACTGACCTTTTCAGTCCTGTGGCCACTGCTGAGTTTTTCAAGTTTACTGGCATATTGAGTGCAGCACTTTCACAGCATCATCTTTTAGGATTTGAAATAGCTCAACTGGAAGTCCTAAAACCTTATACCTCTATAAACTGTGATATTCTTTCTTTTCTCCAAAGAGAACTCTGAAAACTGCACATTGTAATGCAGGCAACCTCTCTAACTCATGGGACTAACTCTTGGAGTCCAGGATTTCAGCACAGGATGCAACGTTGAGATAATCTAGTCCCACCCAACCTCTTATTTCACAGATGGGAAAACTGAGGCCCAGGACTTTTTGTAAATAGAAAAATCCTTTTATCAGTCTCTGCTTCATTTACTGGGACTTTTAATCTCAGACTTCCACTGTAATGCACAGTGACAGCTTATGTTCCTGATTTTTTTTCGTGGACATGTGCGTATGTGAGGTTGGTTATAGTGGCTGACAAAGGGGATGTAGTTTAGCAAAGTTGGAAAGCTAAGGACAGTGTCCCCTTCGTGGGTCACAGCCTTGTCATGACAAAGGGGCTTGCATAACTCAGGGAACCTATGAGCCGTGCTGTGCGGGGCCACCCAAGATGGATGGGTCATAGTGAAAAGTTCTGACAAAGAGATCAAACTAGTCAGTCCTAAAGGAAATCAACCCTGAATATTTATTGGAAGAACTGATGCTGAATCTGAAGCTTCAATGGCTTTGGCCTCCTGATGCAAAGAGCCAACTCTTTGGAAAGGACCCTAATGCTGGGAAGGACTGAAAACAAAAGGAGAAGGGGCCAGCAAGGGATGAGATGGTTGGATGGCATCTCCAACTCCATGGACATGAATTTGAGCAAGCTCTGGAAGATAGTGAAGGACAGAGGAGCCTGGCATGCCACAGTCCATGGGGTCACAAAGAGTTGGACACAAACTTAGTGACTGAACAACAACAGTGTATTAAATTTCCCTGAAATCAGAATTATTTTTCAGTGTGCCCTATACTCCAAGATTATCTCCTACTTTTTTTTTTGTTTTGACTGTGCCATGTGGCATACAAGGTATTAGCTCCCCAACCAGGGTTCATACCCTTGCCTCCCATTTCGGGAGTGTGGATTCTTTACCGCTGGATCACCAGGAAAGTCCCTCTCTGCTTTTAAAGGATGGCCATAGCAAAGGGGAGGAGTTTTTCTGTTCAGATTTGTTTGGTTTCAGTGCCCTTACGAGGTGGAAAAGAAAGGTTGCGACCCAATGACAGTCTTCTTGAAAGAGCAGGAGGGATTCTACTGGTCTGTGAACTCCCAAGGTCTAGGAAGTACTGGTTTAATCCCTTCACTGGCTGAATTGAGGGCAGGGCTTGCTGTCATTTTCCAACACCCACTGAGGAGCCTCATAACTTTGGGGAGGTCAGGTTTTAATGCAGTCTCAGGTATGGAGTGTTCCCCCCAGGGGTCATCCTCCCATCTCCAAGCTCCTGTCCTTTACAAGGCTCCAAGGAGCCCCCAAGTGGAAAGCGTGATCACTGCCCATGCAGGACACCAAGTGAGGACCCCATAAAATCGGAGGTCAGTTCTGGCAGCAGTGAGGGCACCCACATCTGGAATCTAGCTGTGGTCTCCATCGGCCAGCCCTCTCCCCGCCCCCATGCCCAAAGCATTTGACCCCCTGCCTGGCCAACTCCTTGGAAGAAAAGGGATGACAGACCTAGACAGTGTATTAAAAAGCAGAGACATCACTCTGCTGACAAAGGTCCATATAGTCAAAGCTGGGATCTTTCCAGTAGTCATATGTGGCTGTGAGAAGTGAAGTGAATGTCACTCAGTTGTGTCCAGCTCTTTGCGATGCCATTAACTATACAGTCCATGAAATTCTCCAAGCCCAAATACTGGAGTGGGTAGCCTTTCCCTTCTCCAGGGGATCTTCCCAATCCAGGGATTGAACCCAGGTCTCCCGCATTGCAGGCGGATTCTTTACCAGCTGAGTTGTGAGGAAAGCCTGGATGTGAGAGCTGGACCATAAAAAAGGCTGAACACCGAAGAATTGATGCTTTTGGAGTGTGGTGCTGGAGAAGACTCTTGAGAGTCCCTTGGACAGTAAGGAGGTCAAAGCAGCCAATCCTAAATGAAATTAACCTGAATATTCATTGGAAGGACTGTTGCTGAAGCTGATGCTCCAATACTTTGGCCACTTGATGGGAAGAGCTGACTCATTGGAACAGACTCTGATGCTGGGAAAGATGGAAGGCAAAAGGAGAGAGGGCAGCAGAGAATGAGATGGTTGGATGGCATCATCGACTCAGTGGGCATGAGCTTGAGTAAACTGTGGGAGACAGTGGAGGACAGAGGGGTCTGACATGCTGCAGTCCATTGGGTCACAGAGTCGGACATGAGTGAGCAACTGAACTGGCTACAACAACTGGCTAGTGAGAGAGGTGGGAAACTTAGTGAGGAGGGGCCGCGTTAGGAGGACTCCCTAGGCATCCTCCTTACCTGTTTTCCCAGATCCCTCAGCTGGAGGAGAGCCTGAACTCTGAGCTAAGGGGTTTGGCTTAGACTCTGGCACTGGGGAGCCCCTGAAGCTTCTGAGCGGGTGAGAAACAGAATAAAAAAAGCTGTTTCCTGGAGATCAAAATGGCAGCAGCCAATTCCAGGAATTTGACTGGAAGGCTGGGCTGGGACAGGAAGCCAGATGGGCACGGGCAAATGTGAGGGCTGCCTCTGGAGTGGCAGCCATGGGAACCGAAAAGGAGGAAGAAGAGGAGTGGGCGGAACTCAGGCCTGGATGAGGGAGAGCCCCGGCCCTGGATGAACAGGGTTTCCAGCGCTGATGGGGAGGATGGTGGCTTTGCCAGTGGGGGAGACCGCAGAGGTCACAGAGCCTGTCCCAGCCTCAGTAACATTATCTGCAGAGATCGGGCCATGGAGTCGGGCGGGAGGCGGGGAGACGGGTATGCAGTGAAGGTGTGCCTGGAAACCACCCAGGCCACAGGGGAGCCGCAGACAGGTGCCAGGGAGCTGTGAGCAGGGCTTTGTCCTAAGGGCCATGGGGGTCCATGGAAGGCTCTTGATAGCCAGTGATATGATCATATTTGCCTTTGGGAACCAGCCCCCGAGAGCAATGGAGAGAGGGCAGGCTGGGCAGCAGGGGGGCAGTGCAGGAAGCCTCTGTGGCCAGTTGTCAGGTGAGGTGTGAGGTCGGCCTGGGCCAAGCAGGAGGTGATGGGCCCTCCTGGAACATGGCCACCCCCACCCCAGGACCCAGCTTGCTTTCTGTCCCCTTTGTGCACAGGCAACCAGTGCGATGAATGGAGGGTGGCAGGCATGGGTCCCAGCGACCCCACTCTGGGGCTCCCTGTGACCGTGTCTATGCACACAAACCATGCCCTGGGCCGGCCGCTGCGACAGTTGCCAGGACAGCAGAGGCCTGGCCATTTGACCAGAGAGGCAGCAGCTGCCTCGTGGGAACATGAGGTCCAGCACCAGATCTAACTTTCCTTCCAAAGAACTTACCCCCACCCCCCACCTCCCAGCTCCCCATCCGCCCCGCAGCCCACAGCAGTCTCCCCGCCACTGGCCTGCCTCACTGGGGACCCGATCTTTATTTCTCCTGCCTCTCCTCTCTCGTCTTCCTCTTCCTGTGATTTCACGGTGTGCACGTCATTTTTTTGCTCACTTCTCTCTCCCTTTGGATTATTAATGCCTCTTTGTTCCTTCCTGTCTCCTTCCCCAATGTGTCAGCCCTCCTAGTTTTTCTTCTCTTTTGCCTCCTCTTGCTGCTGATGGCTATCTCAGTGCCCGGCACAGCACCTGGCCCACAGGGCACAGATGGTGTCCCCTCGGGCATGGCGGCCTGTTCCCTGTCCCCACATGTCCTTCCAGTGCATTCCCTTCCTCCTTCCTTTTCTCTATTTCCTGCTGACTACCTAGAGGCATTCCCAGCCCAGTGATTTATGACAGTATCTACCAGGTAGCATGTTCTACAGCTGTGTCCCAGGGACAGACTTGTCAGCTTTTCTCCCCTGTGATGGTGTCTTTCCTTGGTCACACCCACAGTCACAGGCCTCTCTTAGTGACTGACTCTGACAAGCATCATCAAAACATTCCAGCCGAGGAAACAGGCCCAGTAACCCTGGAGTCAGGCCTTGTCTCTCCCCCAAGCTCCAGAACTCCCACTTGTGGCCTGACACTGCTATCTGAGGGGACATGGGTGGGGGATGTCAAGAGGTGGGTGGCTCTGTCAGCACCAGCTTGCCTGGGAAAAAGGGAAGGTTGGGGGCAACTGGCTAGTTTTATTTTTTAGTCATTATTTATTTTTAAAAAAATTTTATCAGGCAAAAAGGGTGTGCATTGGTTCATGTAGCAGAAACATTGTAGGGAGGTGTGAGGGCTCACCCTGGAAGGGCAATGGAAACAGAAAAGGAGGAAGAGGAGTGGGTGGTACTCAGTCCTGGATGAGGAAGGGACTCATGGGTTCAAGTCTTGCTCACTCTGCATCACAGATCTCCTTTCCTCCATGCTGGCCCCCTCCTTGAGCAACCTCTCCCCTAGGAGGACCAGATGGCCACCAACAAGGACGCTACACCTTGTCCTTCCAGCATACAGGACAGGGGAGGGCCCCTCAGGAGAGGACAGGACTCCCCGAACCAGTAGTTCCTGAACAGTGGAGATCTGAGTCTTATTGGTCCTAGCTGGGGTGAGGCCCCACCCATTGGCAAATAGGAAGATCTGATTGGCCAGACCTGGTCACACCTAGTCTTAGAGCCAGGAGAAGGGGGTTGGCACTCAGCATTATGCACCCCTCTAGGTGTTCCTGGGCAGCCTGGCTCCCCCAGCCCAGTGTGTTCCTTCCTCCAGACCTCCAGTGACCCTCTTCAGGAGTGACCAATGCAACAGGCTCTGGATCACTATTCGAAGGGTCCCTGTAGAGATTTCTGGAATAGCAATAGGCACCACTCATGTTACCTGTTTGGGATTTTCCTATTTGATATTGGAGTTTTATAAAGGCAGGGCATCCCTATGCAATGCCTTTTACTGGCTGGTTTCTCTAATATGCCTGTTGCCATGTCCCCATGCACCTGGACTACTGCCCGGTGTGTTGTGGGTGTGTGGTTAGTGTTTGCAGAGTCAGTGACTGGAGGGGGACCGCAGGCCTTGCTCCTGCCCCTCAGGGCCCACCCCCACCAGGCAGCACCATCCCTCCATCCCTGCCCAGCTTTCAGAGCCACTCAGCTATCTTATCATCATTATAATTATTGGTGGTGGTGGTTACTTGTGACTGCGTCAATTCAGTTCAGTTGCTCAGTCATGTCCGACTCTTTGCAATCCCAGGGACTATAGCACACCAGGCTTCCCTGTCCATCACCAACTCCTGGAGCATGCTCAAACTCATGTCCATCGAGTCGGTGATGCCATTCAACCATCTCATCCTCTGTCATCCCCTTCTCCTCCTGCCCTCAATCTTTCCCAGCATCAGGGTCTTTTCCAATGCGCCAGTTCTTCACACCAGGTGGCCAAAGTATTGGAGCTTCAGCTTCAGCATCAATCCTTCCAATGAACATTCAGGACTGATTTCCTTTAGGACTGACTGGTTTGATCTCCTTGCAGTTCAAGGAACTCTCAAGAGTCTTCTCTAATACCACAGTTCAAAAGCATCAATTTTTCAATGCTAAGCTTTCTTTATGGTCCAACTCTCACATCCATGCATGACTACTGGAAAAACCATAGCTTTGACTAGACGGACCTTTGTCGGCAAAGTAATGTCTCTGTGACTGCATGGCCATTGTTATTGTTCAGCCTAGAAGTATCTCCCAACTCAGGGAGCAATCTTTTGGTTTGTTCTGTTTTGTTTTTTAAAAAAAACTCTTTATTTTCTATTGGAAAGGAAAGTGAAATCACTCAGTCGTGTCTGACTCTTTTTGACCCCATGGACCAGGCTCCTCAATCCATGGAATTTTCCAGGCAAGAGTACTGGAGTGGGTTGCCATTTCCTTCTCCAATTTTCTATTGGGGTATAGCCAATTAACAACGTTGAGATAGTTTTCAGTTCCTAGGAGACTTTAAAACCTGGGGAGGGGGAGGGGCTTCCCTGGTTGCTCAGTGGTAAAGAATCCGCCTGCCAAATGCAGGAGACACAGGTTCGATCCCTGATCCAGGAAGATCCCGCATGCCACTAAGCAACGAAGCCCATGCGCCACAACTATGGAGCCTGTGCTCTAGAGCTCTGGAGCCTCAACTACTGAGCCCACACACCACACCTACTGAAGCCTGTATACCCTAGAGCCCGTGCTCCACAGTAAGGGAAGCCACTCCAGTGAGAAGCCTGCACGCACTGCAACAAAGAGTAGCCCCTGCTCACAGCAACTAGAGAAAGCCTGCTCAGCCATGAAGACCCAGCACAGCCAAAAAGAAATAAAAAGCCTGGGGGAGTGGGTGGCGGTGAGTGTAGGCTAGTAACAGGCTGGGGAAATTCAAATGTCATCCTTCCCTCTCTGCACCATGTCTTGACACTTACTGTATACGCAGCATACTTAACATGAATGAGACATTCACTCCTCAACCCTATGAGGTTAATTCTGTCTGTTCTGATTACCTCTTTCTAGAAAAAGATGGCTTTCACTCTGACCCTTGCCCTGATTGTGCCTTGACCTCTTTGCAGAGTGGGGGAGGCAGCCCAGCACTCACAGGGAGAAGACATTGGAAAGCATGAGCTATGTCGTGAAGGTACTAAGCTCTTGGCCAGGGGTAGTTCTTGTTTTGTCTCCCAACGTGCAAGAGGTGTCAAGGCCCCCAAGCAAGCCCCCTTCCCCAGGCTGTTTTTCTCCTTCCGCTCTCCTGCAGGCTGCCCTGTTTTAACCTCTATTCCAGTTTTATGATTAAACATCAGTGTCAATTATTTACAGTCTGTCCAGATGAGTATCAGGGTTGCAGGGGACTGAGTGACTCACACGGGGGGAGTTGGTTCTTATGGAGGGGAAATGAGAGGAAGGAAAACAAGAAATTCTACCTCCTGACCACAGAGGCTGAGGTTGGCCTAGGCAGGGCTTCCGGTGAACGGGGTATAGGGACGGGGCTCTCTGTTGGAATTTGGAGACTGAGAGACCATGGGTGGTGGGGCATGCTAGCTCTGGAGTCAGACATAACCAGTCTGAATCATTACTATGCCATTCACTGTGTGTCCTGGAGTAGGTACCTTAACTTCTCTGAACTTCAGTTTCTTCATCTGTGAAATGGGGATTTTTCTAGATACTTTCTCATTAGAGTTTGGGGGGGGAAAGCAGGATAGTAAATAATAAATTAAAATGTAGTTATATTAAATAACAATGATAAATTTCAATATTAATGTCAAATATTCTAAATTTTATAAATAAAATATTACATGAAATTAATTTGTGTTGTTCTTTAGTCACTAAGACGTGTCTGACTCTCTTGCGACTCCATGGACTATAACCTGCCAGGCTACTCTGACCATGGGATTTCTCAGGCAAGAAGGCTGGAGTGGGTTGCCACTTCCTTCTCCAGGGGATCTTCCCGACCCAGGGATCGAACCCATGTCTCCTGCATTGCAGGTTGATTCTTTATCACTGAGCCACCAGGGAAGCCCAACCTGAAATTAATCATAATAGTAATAAATGCATGGAGAGCAGCCAGCACAGTGCCTGGCACTTGGGGTGTGTGTGTGTGTTGATTGCTCAGGCCTATCTGACTCTGAGTCCCAGGCTCCTCTGTCCATGGGATTTTCCAGGCAAGAATACTGAGAGTCAGTTCCTAGGCAGATTGATAAGATCAGGGTCCCCAAGGAGGAGAAAGGGGTCTGGGGCTCTGGAAGTGGAGATTGGGGGTCTGAAATTCTCAAGAAGGAGAAAAGGACAAACGTTTTTTCCCTCTGCATTCCTTAGTCTTAGTCAAATACACAACTCAGTTTAAACTCTGTGCTAGGGATTATACAACAGTGTATCCGGCTGGAAGACAGTTTCTCCTTCATGGAAACCTTCCGGGAGTAATGCTGATATTTTAGAGTGTGTATAATGGGAGTGGGTCTG
Organism: Cervus canadensis; assembly: GCF_019320065.1. NCBI lineage: Eukaryota > Metazoa > Chordata > Mammalia > Artiodactyla > Cervidae > Cervus > Cervus canadensis. Next base: position 27,456,761 of record NC_057398.1, read on the forward strand.
GAGGATCTTTCTGTTGTTATATTCTAATCTTGTTATCCTAAAATGTAAATTGCTGGAGTAGGTTTGGTAACATTTTCACAAACTTGAGACATTCTTTTGATTCATTGTAATAACTAATTAAAAGGTATATAACTCCATTGCTAACACTAGCAAGGGGGTACTCTTTCTGCCCCCTTCTGATGTCTATGTCAGAAGCTTTCTCTATCCCTTTTATACTTTAATAAAACTCTATTGCACAAAAGCTCTGAGCAATCAAGCCTCGTCACTGGCCCTGGATTGAATTATTTTCTTCTGGAGGCCAAGAATCCTGGCATCTTTTCGTGGGTCAGCAATGACCTTTCAATCCTGCACTGGGTTACCGTGCCCACCTCCAGGGAATCTTCCAAACCCAGGGATTGAACCCAGGTCTCCCACATTGCAAGTGGATTCTTTAGCGTCTGAGCCACCAGGGAAGCCCAAGAATAGTGGAATGGTAGCCTATCCCTTCTCCAGGGGATCTTCCCGACCCAGGAATCGAACCAGGGTCTTCTTCATTGCAGGCAGATTCTTTACCAGCTGAGCTACTGGGCACTTGGTAAGTGCTTAGGAAATATTCAAGGGTGTTGCGACAATTCCAAAATTTAACTGTTGGAGAAAGAATTGAGTGTGACAGGTTATTTCCTAAAAACCAGAAGCAGGCGGAGACAGGGGGCTGAAGGTGGCAGCTCTGGCTAAAATGCTTCCAGTGGGAATCACTGGTGAAAAGTGGAGAGGAGAGGGTAGGGAGGGGGTTGGACGGCTCAACTATGTTCCCAAAGGGCTCTTGGCAGAAGGTTTGGGAACCACTCCTATGGAGGCAGCATTGCTGTAGCTAAAAAAGAAAATGTCCAGATATGGGCAGGATAAACTTTCTCAAGCTGTGTCCTAATCTCCAGAATCAGGGCCAGTCCGATAAAGGCCTGGGAACAGGGAGGGTTTGGATCTGCAGGATTCATCGACCCTCAGAGGTCTGTCTGTCTCCTCCACACACCTCTGTTTGGTTGTTAAAACCCCCTCATAGAAATACCACGTAAAATAAATATCTGCCTTGTTTTGGCCTCACAGTTTAGGAACTTTAGCTTTGAGCCACCAGAGAGCCTGCTGATACAAGCCTGAGAGTGTTTCGCCTTTTATCACACTTTCTGCCAAGCAGAGTTAGAACAGGTGCTGACTTGGCTCACGAGCAGAATCGCAGGTTATCCTGTAAACCAGGTCAAAGAGTGCCAGGATGCCCAGCCTCCCTCCAACCCAGTCCCACAGGGAATGGGTGCAAAATTCACCAAGTGATTGGTTTGGTCAAGAGTAAGGAACTGTGCCTGATTAAACCAACTGTTAGGTAAGTAAACAGCCCCAGTGTTGGCAGGTGCCATAGAACATGAATGCTGCTTGTATTCATTTCCTGTGGCTGCTATAAAGAACTACCCCAAACCTGGGGACGGAAAACAACACAGATTTATTCTCTTGCTAAAGTCAGAGGGGCTAGTTGCTTCTAGGGGCTCAGGGGAGAATCCCAGTCCTTGTCTTTCCCACTGTAACAGCCCAGGGAGGGAGATCCCAGTGTGGTGGTGGCATTGGTAGTTCAGTTGCTAAGTCGTGTCCGACTCTTGCAACCCCATGGACTGTAGCCTGCCAGGCTCCTCTGTCCAAGGGATTCTCCAGGCAAGAATACTGCCTGGGTTGCCATTCCTTCTTCAGGGGATCTTCCTGACCCAAGGATCGAAACTGCATCTACTGCATTGCAGGTTCCTGCATTACAAGTGGATTCCTTACTTCTGAGCCAGAAGTAAGGCTCAGAGGAGGATGGATCTGTCCCTCCATCCTCTTACAGATAAGGGAACAGGATGAGAGGAGTTAGAATTCACCTTTCTAGGTAATGATTCAGTAGCAGAGCTGAGATGCAGATGCATTCTTTGGCCCGGAGCCCACTCTGGGAATCCCACCACGTGGAGGGTGGAGCTGACCCTTGCAGTCGCCCTCCATAGTCCCAGATTTTAGAAGTTCTCCCCTCTGCCCTCCTCTACTATGTGCTGCAAAATGACTCTTGAGAAGGAAGAACCAAAGGACTCAAGCTGGTGCCCAAAACAGCCTGCTACACAAGGACAAACGGTGTGTCCAGACCATGCCCAGGTTCACATGAGCCTGTCTGGCAGCCGGGGGTGGGGGGCAGTGAGGTGAGATGAGCTCCATGCTCTAGTCTATCCCCCTAGTCCTCCCACCTTCCCAGACTCAGAGCTGCACCTCGGATGCCTGTGGTTCTGGTCCCCGGAAGGTCTGCTGTGACGTCTCACTTAACTTCCTCCTTGTGCCCAGAGGACAGTCTCAGTGGTGGGACCATAGACCCAGCCCTTAAGAATAGCACTGCTGCCCTGCCTTAAGTGGAGTTCAACAGGCTTGGCTGAAAGGCTGCTTTTCCATCACCCCACAGATGAGGAAGATCTGAACAAGAAGCTGTGCTCAGGGCCACCACCTCTAAGCTGTGAGACCTGGGACAAGTTTCTCAACCTCTCTGTGCCTCAGTGTGCTCAGTGATGATGTGGACAAAGGTGGGGACCGCCTCATCTGGTCGTGGGGCAGGATAAATGAGCTCACTTGTGCAGAGCGCTTAGTGTGAGCCTGGCATGCAGTCAGTGTCCAGGAAGCAGCAGCAGATATTTTATAGTTGCTGATGGTGGGCTGGGGCTGAAGTCAGGGAGGCCAGGTAGGATGGTCAGTGCCTGTGTTCAGCCCTGCTTGCCAGAGCAGGAGGCCGTTGTTGGCTCATTCCCAGAGCCTGGAGAAAGAATCAGGCTCGCTTTGATGGTGACAAGAGCTCTCAGACTCCATCCTGGCAGGGAAACACATGGAGATGTCACATTTCCCGAGAAATATTGAGTGTGGCGGGAGCCCTGGAGATCAGGTCCCAGTGCCAGCCCTGTAAGTAGGATCACATTCCAGCTGCCTGCTTAGTTTCTCTGTTTCTTGAGAAACTTAGACAAAAACTTAGTTTCTTGACACCAAGTCAAGGTCCTGAAGAAAAGATACCCGGTTTATTAACTTGCTCCTTCTGTTTATGGCTCCTGGAGTCTTCAGAATGAGTTAGTCTTCCTTGATTTCCTTCCTTAATTTCACCAACACTTAGTGGATTAGCAATGAGACTGAGGACATCAGACCTTATAAAAATCACTGATGTCTTATGTCGGGGAGGGGAAGCTGCCTCTTTTCTCTTCAAGAAGTGGTGCATCCTGGGAGGTGTCTGCACCCCCTTATATATATCTACTCCCGTATATGTGTGTGTGGGTATATATATATATATATATATGCGTAGCTCATTCATGTCCAACTCTTTGTGACCCCATGGACTGTAGCCTGCCAAGCTCCTCCTCCATGGGAATCTCGGGGCAAGAATATGGGAGTGAGTAGCCATTCTCTTCCCTAGGGGATCTTCCTGACCCAGGGATCGAACTCCGGTCTCCTGCATTGCAGGTAGATTCTTTACCCTCTGAGCCACCAGGAAAGCCCATCTCCTTTCCCATCTCTGTGCATTTTTCCAGACTCAGCCCTTCCCACAGGACACTTTACCTCCTCCTGTCCCCAGACTTTGCCCCAGTAAAGTTTACAGATGCCTCCAGGCCCTGCAGAACTGCTGCTTTATCCTCCTCCTTCCAGCCCCCTTCAAAGTGAATCTGTGACTCTTTCTGTAGGCTCTTTGGATATGCCCTGTTTTAGCAGTGCTGGGTAGTGATGGAAAGCATGGGCTTTAGAATCAGACATAACCTACTCCTGTCTTGTACCAGCTGTGTGGCGTCTGAACCTCACTGTCCTAAATGGAACTAATAACTAACTATTAAATGATTGGGCACAGAAAGATCTCAACAGAGGGCCTGGCACAGAGTCGGCATTCAACACACGTTCCCTCTCACCTGATGCTGACTTCCCTTCTAAGAAGAAGAATAACCTGTCTTTCTGCTGGACTGTGAAAGTAGTCTCACCCGTCAGTTTGTCCTCCAAAGCCCCCGGCACACAGTAGGGACTCACGAGTTGTTGGGACTAGATTCTTTAAAAAGCCATTTTAAAAGAAATGCACACCTGTTACCCCTGATGCTTTGGTGATGAAGTATCTCCAGGGGTCAACTGTACATTGCCTATTTCTGGCCTATGTGACCCCCTCCCTCCCTCCCTGGGAGTGGCCCACAGGGACTAGGCCTTGTGGGAACTGATGTGATACAAGGGGAAAGAAGTGGGCTTCAGAGTCAGACTTGATTGTGCATCTTGACTCTGCAGCTTACAGCTGTGTGACCCAGGGCAAAATGCTTAACCTCTCTGAGACTCAGAGGTCCTGGGGCTAATCCTCTTTGAAGGGCACCTCTGAGGTTTGGATGCCTTTAGAAAGGGTACCTGTCTCCTTCTTGAACTGTTCCTATTATTATCCTTACTCTGTCTCTCAATTCACTCAATACCCTTTCTTTTTCGTCATCCTATCAGCTCTCTCTGGCTCAGGCAGCCCTCCCCTCTCCTCTGCCTTTATGACTCATTTGCACAGTGCTCTTCATTTTTTCCCGAGTGCACAGTCTACAAGAACCTGTCCTAAAAGAACAGGAACCTGATACTCTTTGACCTTAGGGGAGATGGCCTGAAACCCCCAGGAGGGACGGAGCCAGCGGCAGAGGTTGCTCAGAGCCTTTCTTCCTGCCCCCACCCCCTCCCCACGGCAGGGGACTGGAGCTTGGTGACAAAAGTGATTGTGAGCTGAAACTTGGCAGAAAGGGCTTCACTGAATTCTTCCTTTGTGACGGAAATGTAGCACTGCCTGGTCCCTGCGAATGGAGCCGGGGATCCCTTTCCCAATTATGCAGCTTGGCAGACAGAGCTTGGGGCGCAGGGAGAATGGTCAAGGAGCCTCTTTGTCACGGGGGCTGGTTATGCTGCCAGACACCTCCGACTGCCGAGATCTCCTCCCCCTAAAGCCAACCGGGCGGGCTGGACACTTCTGGAACTATGCCTTCCAGGGCCTGAGAGCAGAGCTCAGAGGCCACATGAGGGTCTAGATCACAGCCTAGGTTTCTAAACTGTGTTCCGGAGAATTGCTGGGATTCAATGGGAGAGGGTCAAGGGGAGGCTTGCCCATCAACACTTGGGACACTGTGCTGTTTCAGCCAGAGCAGTGCTGTTTTCTGTTGTTCGATTTTATTTGAATTGTTATCTTTATACTGTCTCTGGGACTTCTCTGGTGGCTTAGCTGGTAAAAAATGCAGCAGACCTCCTGCCATCAGGAGACCCGGGTTCAATCCCTAGGTCAGGAAAATCCCCTGGAGAAGGAAATGGCAACCCACTCCAGTATGCTTGCCTGGGAAAATCCCATGGATGCAGCAGTCTGGCAGGTCCATGGGCTCACAAGAGTCAGACACGACTTAATAACTACACCACCACCACCTACTGTCTCTTTGTCTATATACTGAAAAGTGAAAGTGAAAGTCGCTCAGTCATGTCCGGCTCTTTGCGACCCCATGAACTATACAGTCCATGGAATTCTCCAGGCCAGAATACTGGAGTGGGTAGCCTTTTCCTTCTCCAGGGGATCTTCCCAAACCAGAGATCAAACTCAGGTCTCCCACATTGCAGGATTCTTTACCAACTGAGCCACCAGGGAAGCCCGCGTCTGTATAGAAAGAGATTCTAGGTGTGGACTGGTGATAAGTATCCACCCCCCTCCACAACTCAGCCAGGTGAGCACTCAGATGTCACAGCCATGGTGGGGCTCAGCCCTCTCTTCCCCTCAACTCTCCAGGGAAATCCCTTGTTCTGGCTGTAGTTAGTTGGCCAAGGATGTGTGTGGGAATAAAGACAGCAGATGCCCAGCTTGGAGGAGCAAGGCTCAGGGTGCTCACCTACCTGCTGGGAAGACCAGGGACCGGCTGAAACCTCAAACCCCACCAGGAAATACTGACAGAGTCACCGTCTTGGGTCAGAATGGAAGTCACATTTAACCTGGGTGACTTTCCCGTGTTGTTGGGAAATCATTTGCATAAGGACACAAGACTTGGATATCCTGAAAATTAGCTTTATCTAATCCTGTCCCCCTCGGTGCCAACCTTGGACTTTTCCCTAATGGATACAGGACATCAGTTAAACTTTTTAACTTGCTAGGTAGTCGTTCATTCATTCCACAGTAGTTATTAAGCACCTGTTACAGTCTTGACGGAAGGTACTGAGTGCTGGGTATACAGAAATGAACAAGGCGGATGGGACTTTTCTGTCAAGGCGTTTACACTCCAATGGGGAGACAAGGAGACAATAGGAAAGCAAAGCAAGGCTGCTGTAGACTGAGGTAACATCATTCATCCATAGGAAGGAATGTCATAAGGACCAAAGCATGGGGCTTGAGAGTAGCTGGGTAAGGGAGGGGAGGGGACATTATTTATAGTGTGATCAAGGAAATCCTAGCTGAAGAGGTGGCATTTGAGCTAAGAGACAGAAGTGGTAAGAAAGTGGATAAACAAAAAAGGCAGGTAGATGGGAGGGAGGTTCAAGAGGGAGGAAACATATGTATACCTGTGGCTGATTCATGTTGATATATGGCAGAAACCAGCACATTATTATAAAGCAAATATCTTGCAATAAAAACTTTTTTTTAAAAAGAGATTTTTTTTAAGGGGTGGGGGAGGAAGTTTATAAAAGGAAGACCAGAAAAATAAATACATCATGCTCAAATCCAGAAAAAAAAAATACATCATGTTCAAATCCAGAAAATAAAAAAGCAAGAGACAGGTGGAAGAGTTTCAGGCATTGGGAACAGTAAGTGCAAAGGCCCTGCAGCGGGATGTGTTTAATGTGACTAGAAACAGACAGGAAGCCCCCTGAGAGTTGGTGAGTCAAGAGATAAGATATGAGAGAGGCAAGAGCCCAGTCCAATCTGGAGGGATTTGAAGGCCACAGCAAAGGAGTTTGAATTTTATGCTAAGAATAATGGAACGATATCAACTCTTAGAATCTCCTACTGTAAAATATTCCAGCCAATCAAAAGAGTATATATAGGTGTATATATATGTGATATTTGATGAATAATTTAGTGAATACCCAGGTACCCTTCACTATTCCTCCTTGACACCATTTCTCACTCTTCCAGGGAGATACCTGTTGTCCTCAATTTTAATTCATAATTTTGCCTTTCTTCCTAATAATTACAGAGATAAAGGAATACATTGCTTGGTTTTGAACTACATATAAATAGAATCATGCTATGTGTGTTCTTCTGCAATTTCCTTTCCTGTTCAACCTCACATGTTGTCAGAATGGTCCGTGCTGGTGCATGTAGCTGTGGTTTATTCCTTTTCTCTGTTGCATTGTACTCCACTGGACCATAACCGCATAGTCAGCTACTGTCAGGGTTTATTTTTTCTCCTGGGACATGACATTATTCGATTTTCTAATGTTGAATCAACTATGCATTATTGGGATAAATCTTTTTGAAAAATGTGGTTGGATTCCATTTGCTGATATTTTGTTTAGGATTTTCGTTTCTGCGCTGGCAGATCAGCTTGACCTGTCATTTTTCTTTCCTGCCTTTTTGCTTTTGGGGTCAAGATTGCACATTCCCCATAAAGTGACCTGGGGACACACACAAAAATAAAAATAAAAAAAATAAAGTGACCTAGGGAGTGTTTCTCCTTTTACTCGCCAGAGCACTTGTGTAAGATGGAGAAAACCATGGAAAGATTTCATCAATGTGACTGCCATATCATCATCCTTTTGTAGCCCCACTCTTTGTTTCAAGAGTCTTGGCTTCTTTTGATACAACTTTTCTTGCATGTGCCTTCTCCCCCAAAAGCAAAGAAAACATGTGCCTCCCCCCGAGAGTACCTCAACTTGACATGCTCACAGCCTACTTAGAAAGCTACATTTCTGGTTTTTTACAGATGGGTCCTTAACACAAGACTTTAGCATGAAGAGTTGTTGTCAGACCTGTCTCCCCAGCTAACCACAGGTAGGTGCCTCTCTTAACTGGTTTACAGCTTTCTTGAAAACCTAAATACAGGATCATTCATTCATCTCTTAGGGCTGCCTCGAACCTGAGCTGTGACAGATCCAATTCCTGGGTCCGAAGTGAGTCTAGGCCAGCTGGGACCACAGGCTGCTCACCAAGGCTGCTTTGTTTTAAGGACATCTTGGAAACTATGTGGCCCAAATCCTCTAAGCACAAAATTAGCTTCTTTCCATTATTTTTGAAAGGGAAAGAACACCATGCTAAATATAACGTGGATCAACAAGCCAGAAACAAGATAAATAGCCACCAGCTGCACATTGGGGAGCTGGGTCTCCACGCCCCCTGGTGAACCTTCGAGGTCTTGGTTTCCAGAGGGTGGGAGGAACCAGCAAACGATTTGAAGCTACCATTGGACACAAAACCCTGCCGCAAACCCAAAAAACAAATGCCTTCATTTTGTTTTCTTATTTGAAAAACAACACATTTCTGTGTTTTCCAGTTATTACCCTCCCAAGAAGAAAAAGAAAATAAAAACCATTCTGATCCCAGCACCCAGAGAAAATAACTATAAACATTGTGGTGTTGTGAAATTTAATATAACACATTCAGTGGTGTCTCTCCCAACCTTTTATTCCCCACTATCGTTCTTTCTTTTTAGATGTTCTTTTTGTAATGCTCCCCCACCCCGCCACTCCATAAAACTTTAATACCAGATAGGCTGAGTATCTATGTTCCATGGAGGACCGCAAACTTTTGTAACAACTAAGATTATTTTACACTATCCCCAAGAGCTAATTTTCCCCCGTTGTGGGTAAGCTCACCCCATGGAGAATGCAGGCTTTAAATAATATTAAATAACAAATCTTCCTGTAAGAACTCACTGTGTGCTGGTCATATACTGTTCTGGGTACTTTATGTACATTTACTTGTTGACTTATCATAACTCTCCTATGAGGTTGAGTCCTAGAGAACTTTTATCTGCATCTTAACAGTTGTAGAAACTGAGGCACAGAGAGGTTAAGTCATTTGTCCAAGATCACTCAGCTGGGAAGGTGCAGAGAGCCCAGGCAGCCTAGTTCCACAGCTCACACTTAACCACCAAGCTGTGTTGCCTTAAGACAATACATTCTAACTGTAAAAAAATTCAAACTACAGAAATGGAGTGTGCAGGTCTTTTGTCTCTAAAAAAATACAGAAATAGAGTAAAAGTTACACTTCCTAGGCCCCCTTCATCCCCAGAAACAATCTTTGGCACAAGTTTGGAATGTGTCTCTCATCTGGGATTTTACATATATGTTTACATATATGAAATATATTGCCTCTTTATTTTAACATAAGTAAAATCATTCAGCCTTTCCGCCTATATATTCATATGAATAATACATGCCCATGTATAGAGCTTTATAAAAATTAGGATCATACTGAACATATTCTTATTTGATTTTAAAATGTATCATTAGCTGCTTTGAGACCATAATTCAGTAAGTGCATATTTTATTTAACCAGATCCAGACTACTGGCTGTCCAAATAGTTTCTAGTTTTTCACTACTATCAAGTTATGATGAATATCCTTGCCCTGTACATAATTCTTAGAAGTTGTAATGACAGCGCCTGAGGGTATAAACATTTTTGAAACTTTTGATCCCTAAATGCCAAAGCTTGCCACCCAGAAAAACCCATCCCAACACCCTCACCCACACTGAGTGTTAGTGCCTGTTTTCAGACATTGACAACAGGCCAAAAATGTGTTCATTCTGACCTTTTCATCTCTGCCCGTGTCCCTCATCAGGGGCCTGTTTTACTCATGTGACAGCACAAGGCAGACCTTGAATTGAGAATGAATGAGAGCAAGGAGCCAGTTTGGGTAACGTGGCCACATCACTGCTTTAATAAAAACAGGTTGTCAGCCTCCCGGTTAAGAGGCCTGGCTGTCCAGCCCTGAGCAGGTGCTCAGTAGGTAGTTTCTTCATCTCCCCTGCTTCCGGCACAAGGCTCAGGCTGCACCTCTCTACCACTGAGCCCCCCAGGTCTGACCTTTGTCTCCAATCTATTTGGCAGCGCTAAGGCATTCCTAGGGCTGCGAAACCCCTCATCCTTCCCTTCACTGGTCGTGAGTGATGTGAGAAGCACACAGCCTTGTGTATACAGTAGGCTGTTAGCAGCTGGCCTCACTGCAAGTGTCTCTAACAGGATTCTTGTTCAGTGTTCTGCATGCACACACGTGTATGGTCATACACTAACACATGGGCATGTGTGTGCATGTATGTATGCACTTGTGTCGACCCATATAGTATAGCACATTCAGGAGCAGACCCTAATGTGTGAAGTGGGGCTTCTCTCTCACGAGATTCTCCATATGCCCTCCAGCCTGAGTTAGGACCCCCGGCTACCTAGTGCCACAGTGCCTGTACTTTCTTCTCATTATTTTTTTAATTTTTTAAAATTTTATTACTTTATTTTATTTTTAGCTGTGGGTCTTCATTGGTTTTATTTTGTGGGTCTTCAATGCTGCAGGGACTTTAGTTGCAGTGAGACAGGGCTACTCTAGTTAATGTGGCAGGCTTCTCACTGCAGTAGCTTCTCTTGTTGCAGAGCCAGGCTCTAGGGCACATGGGCTCAGTAGTTGTGGCTCCTGGGCTCTAGAGCACAGGCTCAGGACTTGTGGCCCATGGGCCTCGTTGCCCCATGACACGTGGGATCTCCTGGATCAGGGCTCGAACCCATGTCTTCAGCATTGGCAGGCAGATTCTTGACCACTGAGCAATCAGGGAAGGCCTTTTTAATATTTTTTAATGTGATAAAAGTCAAAATAAAACACACGGTTGTAACCATATTTAACTATGCAGTTCAGTGGCACTAAGTACTTTCACATTGTTGTGCAGTTCTCACCATCATCACCATCACCCATCTCCCAAATTTTTCATCTTCTGAAACTGAAACCCTGTCCCCAGTAAACACTAAGTCCCCATTCCCCCTCCCCACCCCCACCCCTTGGCCCCTGGCATCTACCAATGTACTTTCTGACTCTATGAATTTGACTCTTGTGGTGCTAGTGGTAAAGAATCTGCCTGCCAATGCAGAGATGTAAGAAATATGGGTTTGATCCCCTGGAGGAGGGCATGGCAACCCACTCCAGTATTCTTGCCTGGAGAATCCCAACAGAGGAGCCTGGTGGGCTACAGTCCTTGGGGTCCCAAAGAGTCAGACATGACTGAAACAACTTAGCACCCAATGTATATTGGAATGCCTTAAGATTAACTTAATATATGTCCTAAAAACAGGTTATGCCTTATTTTTTTTCTCTCTTTCTTCCTACTTTATTGTTCTTCCCTGTGGACTGTTTTCCTGCTAGCCTGAAACCTCCCCGCTAATCTTTAACTTGTTCATCAGTATTTCTCTAGTACTGAACACTTCTTAGCAGGTACATGTGAAATATTTGTTGAGTTGGAGAAAAAAAAAGAAGGAATGGACTTCAAGCCGATAGAGGATGTTATCCCAATTATTTTTAGAGTATTTTTGAACAAAGTGGGCAGTTTCAGATGGAGCCCAGTGCTTGATGAGAAAATATCTCGGCAGCATCAGATTTCACGTGGCCTGGTTAGCTGTCTTTTTGCAAGGAGCGGAAAGAATGTGGAATGGCAAATAGGACCCTGGCCATCTAAACAGCTGTAAAGTTTTACTATTCTGCAAAGATTGCTGTACCAGGGATAATGTATTGAGGAATAATTAGCCAGGAGCCTCACTCGCTGGTCCTCCAGCCCCCTGAAAGTGTTCTAATCTCAAACCTTCAAGTCACTGGCTTATCAGGCTTCCTCTCCCTGCCAGCAGATTGCTATGGACTCCCAGCTGACTGATCCCATGAGCCAAAGGTCTCAGAGCTGCTTCACAGGAGAGGGTTTTTCATCCAGCTGGGCACAACAGCTAAGATGATGGATGTGCAGGTTTCTGCCCCTTTAAGAAAAGCAAAACTCAGAACTTCCCTGGGGAAAAGCAAAACTCAGAACTTCCCTGGCAGTGCAGTGGTTAAGACGCCCTGCTCCGCATACAGGGGGCACAGATTCCATTCCTTGGTTGGGGAACTAAGATCCCACATGCCACACATGCTGTGCCAGACAAAAATAAACAGAAAAGCACCCTTTAAGAGAGAAGGAAAAAAAAAAAGGTAAAATTTAATGTGGCTGAAAAGAAGCATGCCTTGCAGGACAGCTTCATCTGGCTATTTCATTCATTTGATTCAGCAGGCATTGGGGGAGGGAGGGTGCTGCTATGTTCCAGAAGCAGAGTGAAAAAGATGTGGTGCCAGAAAGAAAGCGATTTGCCACAGAAGATGCTGGGGGCTTGCAGGAGACACAGAAGGGTAGCTGAGCAGGGTTGATCAGAGAAGGGCAGAAACACTGGAGGGAGTGTGCGAAGGGGGGCAAGGTGCAAGATGAGTGGGAGAGGCAGGGTCAGTTTGAGCACGCCACGAGCAGGATTCCAGGGAGCCTGGATTTTGTGCTGCCGACAATGGGAAGCCACTGAGGGTGGTGAACACATCACAGAAGGCCCCTTCCACTGGGTCATATCATGACTGATGCCGGTCAGCCAGGCAATATTGACATGGCTCAGGCAGGCCATGGTTCACTCTCACCATAGCTGGTGAGAGGGTAAGATTGTACTGCACTTCACTAAATCCCACAAAATATCTGAATGACCTGCAACTCTGACCTTTCTGGCCTCCTGCAGGGAAAGGTCTGGCTTCTCCTTTTCTGGTGGAGGAGGCAGATCACAGAAGGAGCAGGAGCATGTAAGACGTCTGGAATGCATCAGAGGCGAGCCCAGCCCAGACCATGACTCAGTCCTGCCTCCCCCTACCCACCCCCCTGCACCCCCCCTCCACCCGCCCCTATTCAGGAGCACAGCCACTGCATTCAGCAGAGCGCCTTGAATCAGAAGTGACTTTGCTCTCTCCTTTCTGTTTTCCTCGCAGGCCTCCCGGACATAGCCGTCCACACAGGATGCCTCACGTTGGCTTGCAACCATCCCTCAAGAGTCCAGCCGCCGTTTTTTTAGTGTGGCACTAGGGCTCTCGTTCAGGGCGTTTTGCTGCGGCTGCTGCTTTTTATTTATTTATTTTCTCTCTTTGAACCTGGACTTTGCCCCACTCCTGCTGGCATGATGGCCCAGTCCAAAGCCAACGGCTCGCACTATGCGCTGACCGCCATCGGCCTGGGGATGCTGGTCCTTGGGGTCATCATGGCCATGTGGAACCTGGTCCCTGGGTTCAGCACTGCAGAAAAGCCGGCTGCTCAGGGGAACAAGACAGAGGTAGGAAGCGGCATCCTTAAGAGCAAGACCTTCTCTGTGGCCTACGTGCTGGTCGGGGCCGGCGTGATGCTGCTCCTGCTCTCCATCTGCCTGAGCATCCGGGACAAGAGGAAGCAGCGGCAGGGCGAGGAGCTGGCACACATCCAGCACCCGGGGGTTGAACCACACGCCCACGAGGAGGACAGGTGAGGATGGCCAACCGGACCCAGACAGGGGATGGACACACACACCCACATGCATACCCACGGGCTCAAGGCTCAGCGATGGTGAGAACATTTTAATCTAAGGGGCTGTCTCCCATGACTGCTTCTGTGAAACAGTTCATTGTTTTACAAATGACTTTATCTTTTGATCCCAGAGTTTCCCAAATAATACAGTTTGAATGGATGATTACAGTTGTGTCAAGATTTTGACACCCCCCCCCCAGGGGACCTGCATGGCACCTGGGGTGGCCAGAGCCTCCCCACTGGAAGCTTGTCCATTTACCCAGTGCCCTGGATGTTTATGCTTTGAGTTGAAAGGTTGGGAAGCTAGGTTCTATTTGACCAAAAATGCTACGAACACATTTAAAAAGCAATTGCTAAATTGTGGGCATAAGATAAAAGTTGATAGCCCAAGTATAAAAAGAGCACTACTGTGTATAAAATAGATAACTGATGAGAACCTACTGTATAGCATGGGGTGGGGTCGGGGGAAGAAGGTACAGTCTGTTTGTAGGACAGATATTAAGTTAACCTTAAAAATGCATTCCAATATACAGCAAATGCAGACAAATACTGTTTGATTCCACTTATACAAGGTACCTAGAATAGTACCTCACATTCATAGAATTAGAAAGTACATGGTAGATGCCAGGGCCCAGAGGTTGGGGAGGTGGGAGATAGGGGTAGGGATGGGGAATGGAGACTTAGTGTTTAATGGGGAGAGTTTCAGTTTAGAGAGGTGGAAAATTTGGGAAATGGATGATGGTGAGACATGCACAACACTGTGAATGTACTAGTGCCACTGAAATATACAGTTAAAATATGGTTAAAATATGGCTTTATATTATGTGACTTTTATCACAATAAAAAAAAATTTTTTTAAAGGTCCCTAACAAATGAATGTTAAAGAACACACAGTTGGAAAATGGACCAAGAACACAAACAAGCATTTCATAGACATTCAAATGATAGTTGTTCAGTCTCTTTAGTCTGGAAATACAAACAACCAACAAAAGGCACTGTAATTCTTTGCCTACCTACTGGCCAAGATAGACTGTCCTCCAGATTAAAGATTTGTAAGGAAGTGAGTTGCTAATGAGGGGTTGATTGACATAACCTTACTGAAGGGGAATTCACTGTAACTGGCCATTTTAAAGATGTGTGCACCTATGAATTCTCTTCCTAAGAGCTTATCTTTGAGACACAGTCACAAAAGTGCAAAGGGGTCTGTACTCATAGATTTATCAGAGCCTTGCTGAAAATAGCATAGACAGATGTGACGACTAAATATCCATCAGTCAAGCTAAATTATAACATGCCCATTCAGTAGAATTCTCTGCAGCCACTGCCAATCTATATTTGCTAATGTGGATCTGTATCTCTGAGAAAAGGAGGTTTATAACACAGCATGTTAAGGTCTTCATCACATCAGACATTGTGGCTATGGGACTAGAGAAGGATCTGGAAAGGTATATAGCAGAATATTGTTATTGTTCAGGCACTAAGTCGTGTCCAACTCCTTGCAGCCCCGTGGACTGCAGCACACCAGGGTTCCCTGTCCTTCACTTGTCTCCCAGAACTTGCTCAAACTCATGTCCATTGACTCAGTGATGTCACCAACCATCTCATCCTCTGTTGCCCCCTTCTCCTCCTGCCATCAATCTTTCCCAGCATCAGGGTCTTTTCCAATGAGTCAGCTCTTCGCATCAGGTGGCCAAAGTATTAGAACTTCACCATCAGTTCTTCCAATGAATATTCAGGGCTGATTTCCTGTAGGATTAACTGGTTTGATCTCCTTGCTGTCCAAGGGACTCTCAAGAGTCTTCTCCAACACCACAACTCAGAAGCATAAATTCTTCGGTGCTCAGCCTTCTTTATGGTCCAACTCTCACATCCATACATAACTACTGGAAAGATCGTAGCTTTGACTATATGGACCTTTGTTGGCAAAGTGATGTCTCTGCTTTTTAATATGCTGTCTAGGTTTGTCATAGCTTTTCTTTCAAGGAGCAAGTGTCTTTTAATTTTGTGACTACAGTCACCATCCACAGTGATTTTGGAGTCCAAGAAAATAAAATCTGTCACTGTTTCCACTTTTTATCCATCTATTTGCCATGAAGTGATAGGACCAGATACTATGATCTTAGTTTTTTGAATGTTGAGTTTTAAACCAGCTTTTTTACTCTCCTCTTTCACCCTCATCAGGGGGTTGTTTGGTTCCTCTTCACTTTCTGCCATTAGGTATCATCTGCATATCTGAGGTTGTTGATATTTCTCCCGGCAATCTAGAGAGTTGTTTTTATTTTGGAAAAATTAAACAAATTTTCTGAAAGTAAAAGATAATCAGGCATATTCTAGAAAACTTGGGAAATACAAAAAAGAACAAAGGAAAACTAGTCACCCATCATTAAAGGTATGACCAAGTCACTTGACCTCAATGTATCTGTATTCCCATCCATAAAATGAAAAGTGTTAACCTCCCCTGCCTTTTAGCCTCATATGTTAACAGCATGCCAGGTGGGCTATTCTGATGCCCAGATGGACGTCCTTTGACCATAGACAACATAAACATACATGAAACAGGTGCCAATTTGAAGCAAAGTGGTTTCTGGATAGAGAAAGAATATCTGGAATATAAAATTTACATGTATCTCAAATTATTCTGTAATTTCCCATCCATAAAATGTGTATACCAATATTGGGTTGGCCAAAAAGTTCATTTGGGTTTTCCATATTATCCAATGGAAAAAACCCAAATAAAGTTTTTGACCAACCCAACAGTACCTAACTCATAGTGTCTTTAGGAAGATGACATTAGTTTATACGTACTTAGAACAGTGTCTGGCTTGTAGCCAACAGGTGAAGTGATAGCTCTTCTTCCTCCTTAGATACACCTGTTTTTAACAAGGCTGGTATACCGGGTCCCAGTGGCAACATGTGGTCTAGGATCCATCTCTTTGTGATCGTAAGTGACTCAAATACATGCTAACCCTCCCATGTCTGTGCTTGCTGTCTTGCAGCCAGGAGGAGGAGGAGGAGGCCTCCTCACGGTACTATGTCCCCAGCTACGAGGAAGTGATGAACGCAAACTACTCGGAAGCAAGGGACGCGGACCAGAACCCCCGGATGAGCATCTCTCTCCCCTCCTACGAGTCCTTGACGGGGCTGGATGAGACAAGCCCCACCACAACCAGGGTCGACATGGAGACCAGCCCAGGGAACCCCCCCGACAGGCAGAACTCCAAGTTGTCCAAACGCCTGAAGCCGCTGAAAGTGAGAAGGATAAAATCCGAAAAGCTTCACCTCAAAGACTTTCGGATCAACCTGCCAGACAAAAACGTGCCTCCTCCCTCCATTGAGCCTTTGACACCCCCACCACAGTACGATGAGGTCCAGGAGAAGGCCCCTGATGCCCGGCCCCCCGACTGACGGCCCCTCCCAGGCGGATTCCCTCCTGTTTCTCGTCCTCTGCACCAACAGACCCTGAATGAAGCCACTTCAGCCACAGTTGAGAAGCGGAGGGGCCAGGTGTGTACTTAGCTATCTGGATGGGGCCAGAAGCTGAGGGCATTCTAGGACTGGGGAGTGACTCTGCGGTCCCTAGGACCTCTGGTCACAGGTGCATCAGAAAGAGCTGCTGCCTCAGATCTTGTGAAGCTGTGACCCCATCCAGGGAAGCAGTGCCGGCATCTTCCCCTTTGTCCTTCCTTGACATTGAATTGCTGGGGACAATACTCCTCCGTCTACTTAGGAAAGGATATGTAGCAACTGGCTTAGATCATGGCTTTGTTTTGCTTCCACTAGGACTGTTTTGTTTCCAAGAGAAAATAAGTTATGCCTTCACTTTCTCCCTGGAGTCCTGCACTGTGGGTAGGAAAGATGACCAGCTTTGCAGAAAGGACATGCCCATGTCATGAATTAAGCTGAACAAGAGGCTGGATGATTACATGGGGGTGAGACCCAGGTGGGGTTCTCAGAGCCCCTGATGCCATCAGTTGTTTTGAGGCCTCAAGACCTAAGGATGCATAAAATCCTAGTTTTATTGGTAGACTTTTACTAGTCTCTCCTATGTATTGGCAAAAAAAAAAAAGGAAAGCCATCTGAGATGTTCTGTTCCTTCTAAAATGCCGTGCAACTGAGCTTTTTGTAATAAAATATTTTATATGTCGTACATTTGGTGCTAAATTACCTTAACAGCTCTTCCAACACTGACTTGCTTAGGGAGAAATCTCACCAATGAGAACAATACTAGCTAATATATCCTGAACACTTAGTATATGCCAGGTGCTGTGCTAAGCACTTCACATATTTATCCCTTTTCAACGGTACCCAAGCCGGGTATTGGGCTTCCCAGGTGGTGCTAGTGGTAAAGAACCTGCCTGCCAATGCAGGAGATGCAAGAGATTCTTCAATCTCTGGGTCGAGAAGATCCCCTGGAGTAGGAAATGGCAACCTGCTCCAATATTCTTGACTGGAAACTTTCATGGAAAGAGGAGCCTGGCAGGCTACAATCTATGGGGCTGAACACCACAGAGCACACACCCACACAAGCCAGGTATTCCTACTGTGGGTTAGTTCATGGAGAATCAGGTTAATTAAGGGGCCCCAGGTCACACCACTAATAAGTGGCAGAGCTGGGATTTGAACCTAGGCCCCCAGGGCCTGAGTTCTTCCACAATCTACTGTGCCACTCAGTGGAAAGGGCTCTTTCAGACTTTAAATGAGGACTTGTGTGTCCCAAGAGCTGAGAGTGTCCCTGTCAACCCACATGCCCAACAGAAAGTTCTGGATATTTAGACAGCAGCTCTCTACCTGTCTAAACGTCCTATGACAGCTCCTCTCCTGAGAACTGACCCAGATGGGCTGTATGATCATGCAGGGTGCAGGTGTCCTCATAGAAAAGGCAGAGTGCCTACCTGTGGAGCCCAGGAGAGAAATTCAACAAACGAGAACATACAAGGGGACAGTGGACTGCTGAGGCTGGGCTAAATGAGGGGACATCTAGGGTCATGGTCTTGACCATGGAGTAGGAGTCTGGGAAGTCAGATCTAAGTCCAAAGTTCCCTTTCTGGGATGTGATTAAGTCCAGTGGTTAAGACTCCATGCTTCCAACATCAGAGGCATGGGTTCAGTTCCTGGTTGGGGAAGTTCCATATGCCATGTAGCATGGCCAAAAAAAAACACAAAACCGAAAATAAAACTACAAGTTCCCTTCCTGGTGTTGATGAGCCTGGAGCTGGCTGCTAGGGGTCTGTGTGGCTAGGCGCATGGCTGGGAGAGCAAATTCTCAGGCCCTGAATGTTTTCCTAAAAGCTCCTGTGGGAGGGAAGGAGCAACCATTAGAAGGTCAAGCACCCTCTTATAACAGAATTGGCAGCAGTGCCGAAATCCCAACCTTTCATTTCCTCGTGTAAATCCATCTATAAACAGGGAGCTACAAGGGTCTGCTTGGTGGCCTGGGATACCTAGAGGTATCCTGGTATACCTGGGATACCTAGAGGTACCTGGGATACCTGGGATACCAGTCCACCCCTGAGCCACCCAGGGCCTCTCCATGTATCTCTGGGCTGGACTTGGCCTTCGTCTACTCCTAATGCTTCCCCCTGATTGGAGGACAAACAGGAGGAAAAAAGAAAAGGGAGGAGCAAGGTTCCAAATGAGCTGAGAAATGACCTTCTAGGGACTTCCCTGGTGGTCCAGTGATTAAGAATCCGCCTCCCATTGGAGGGGACACAGGTTGAATCACCTAGTTGACGAACTAAGATCCCACATGCCACAGGGCAACTAAGCCCATGCATCACCACTACGGAGCCTGCATTCTAGAGCCCATGGTCTGCAACAAGAGAAACCCACGTGCCACAATGAAGACCTAGCACAAGCAAAATGAAAAAGGAAGTGACCTTCTACAAGGGCTCTTGATCTGGTCTCTGGTAGACATCTGTCAGGGTGTCTGCCCAGCCTAGACCCTCCTCAGGAGAGAAAGACGTTTGGGGCTTGCAGTAGGTTGATCTGTGGCCCCAAAGATCTCAGGCTCTAATCCCTAGGACCCAAGAACGTTGCCTTAAAAGGTAAAGTTTTGCAGATGCAATGAAACTAAGGATTTTTGAGTTGAGCTTATCCTGGATTGTCCAAGTGGGTCCTAAACCCATCCAGAAGTATGCTTGGAAAGGCAGGAGGAGATTATACACACAGGAAAGGAGGAGACAGTGGCCACAGAGGCAGAGACTGGAGTGATGCACATACAAGTCAAGAGACACCCACAAGAGACACACACCAGAGCTGGAAGAGACATGGAATCGTTCCTCCCTAGAGCACTCACAGGAGTTCAGTCCTCCTGAAACACCTTGATTTCAGCCCAGCTGATGCTGACTTGGGGCTTTCAGCCCCCAGAACCGTGAAGAGAGTAAGTTTGTTGTTTTAGACCACAAAGCTCATGGGAATTCATTACAGTGACTTTAGGAAACCAACAAGGGACTCAATCTTCAACTCATTAGAGACTAGCCCTTGCTTTGATCTGAATGCTTCTGGACTGATCCTATAAGGCAGGAGTGCTTTAGAAATTGGGGGCTTCCCAGGTGGCACACACTGGTAAAGAATCTGCCTGCCAAAGCAGGAGAAACAAGAGATATGGCTTTGATCCCAGGGTCAGGAAGAGTCCCCTGGAGAAGAAAATGGCA
Source organism: Cervus canadensis (assembly GCF_019320065.1). NCBI lineage: Eukaryota > Metazoa > Chordata > Mammalia > Artiodactyla > Cervidae > Cervus > Cervus canadensis. The sequence goes on from NC_057398.1 coordinate 27,476,927, forward strand.
ACCTATTCCAGTATTCTTGCCTGGAAAATTTCATGGGTAGAGGAACCTGATGGGCTACAGTCCATGAGGTTGAAAAAGAGTCAGACATGACTGAGTGCATGCGTACACACACACACACACACACACACACACACGGAAATTTCATCAATGACCCTATTTGTTTTGTATGCTTGGAAACGATCAAGTAGAAAATTATTTTATGTTGCTCAGAGAATAGATCGTGGATATTTAGTAGGTAAACTATGGAGCATGGATGCACCTCTGTCTAAAAGCAAGGCAGAGAGAATGTTAGCTGGGAATGTAGCAATAAGTTCTCTGCAATATTAAATTAAAACCAAAGCAGGAAGTCACTTTCACCTCAAAATTCCCCAGGGCACACTCATCCTGTTTGTTCACTGGTTCAGACTTATCAGAGCTCTCTATCTTTTGACTAAAAAAAAAAAAAAAAAAAAGAGCTAAAAAGGTGAAAACCAGAAGAAAACCCTGGCCCTTCCTTTTCTCTCCATTGTGTTTTTGTTCTTAAGGAAAATATAAGAAAGGCAGGGACTTCCCTGGTGGTCCAATGACTAAGACACCACGCTCCCAATGCAGGGGACCCAGATTTGATTCCTGGTCAGGAATCTATTAATAGATCCCATATGCTGCAACTGAAAAAAAAAAAAAAAAAAAACCCACATGTTGCAACTAAGAGCTGGTGCAGTCAAATAAATAATCTTTTATAAAAGAAGAAAGGCAGAGAAGCAGGTCAAGCGGGGAAAGTCAAGAAGCCACCCACCTGTCCCTGGACCCTAACTGGTCCCAGGGCTATGAAAGAGCAAAAAAACTTCCCCATTAGCACTCCCACCTCACCCAAAAGGAAGAACCTCAGCAGCCATGTCATTGTCCTGTGATTTCCACCCTCTCAAGTCACAGCTGGTAGGTATGTGTTCACCTGACCCAGGAGAACCAATCAGAAGCTGTGCTAGGCTAGGCTCATCTCTCCCAGGTCCTGGAATGGAGAGGCTGGCTGGGCAATGTGGTCTCGGGGATTAGGGGGCCACAAGTGAGTGAAGCAGGGCAAGTTGCTTAGCAGAGAGAGAAGCTGAGTGCTGAAAGAGGCAGAGGTGAAGATGAGACTTCAGAGATGACTGTCTCTAGATGACTTTCTGGTCCTTGGTCCTGGTCCCTTGGTTAGCCCTGCTGTACGTCTGCTCCCGGGTTCCACAAAAGATGCTGTGTCATGCCAGTAAATTCCCCCTTTTAAGCTCTGATCCTAAATTTAGCCCAAGTCCTTGAAGGTGGGCACTGCCTTTGCATCGTAGGTAGTACTGGTCTCACAGTGGACACTCCACTTGGTCTCGGTTCTGATTTTCACTTTTCTCAGACTGGTTACAGTTCTGATGAAGGGGAGCCACAAGCAGATGACAGAGGCAGAAGATCATGTTGAGACATGACTGTAACTGCAGCCCAGAGCACTGCCTGGAGTGTGTGTGTGCACAGCTAAGTCAGCTGGGTGCACCCACAAATACATATCGAGCTCCACAAATACCTTATGAGCCAGGTACCATTCTGGGCTCTAGGGATACAGCATGAAGCCCTGCTCTCCATGGGAAAGGTTCTCACTTGGACAGTGTTTCCCAAAGTGGGTCCCATGGCCTTGGGTGACAATGATCATGCTCACTTTGGACTGGCTACTTGCTCTGGGTATAATAAACTTGAAAACCACCAGGCAGCCAGGTGCACAGAGAACGCTGGTCTGCAAGAAGAGACTCGTGAAAATGGTCCATAGAAAGAGAGATCAGCTGGTTGGCCTCTCCTGGGTTCTCCTTTGTCTGACCTCATTCGCTGCCCTTTGGGTCTCTAGAATGCCCCAGGCTGCTTTCAGTAAAGTCCTATTTTTGCTGAAATGACTTGGAGTGGGGTTCTGCTGCTTGCTGCCAAATGCCCTGAGATACCTTGGTTCCTGGGCTTCCTAGGTGGCTCAGTGGTAAAGAATCTGCCTGCCAATGCAGGAGACACAGGTTCAAACCCTAAGTGGGGAAGATCCCCTGGAGGAGGAAATGGAAACCCACTCCAGGATCCTTGCCTGGGAAATCCCATGGACAGAGGCACCTAGAGGGCTACAGTCCATGGGGTCGCAAAGAGTCAGACATGATTTAGCGACTGAACGACAACAAAGCCTTGGTTCTAGATGGACAAGTGTTGAGATGGCAAAGCCAAAATAAACCCGCAAGTGCAGAGAGCGAAATTGAAAATGCGACACAGCTTTATCCCTGGAAATGGGTGAATCAATCAAACCACAGGCCACAAAGGACAGTACTCAAAGAGCCCTTCTGAGGATTAACGGTCTCATTCTTTGCCTTAAGGGCCCTGACAAGGCCCATTTAGCTCCTAGGACAAATCGCGCTAAGTATTTAAGTGTAGATGTATGAAAGGACAGCCTCTGTTCTGTCTGCAAGCTCAGAGGGTGAGAGATGGGCTTTCGATCAGGGAGGATTTTGTTTTAATCCAAGCACTGCTGCTTCCTAGAAGGATGCATACGTGCTAAGTTGCTTTAATCGTGTCCGACTCTGTGCGACCCTAGGGACTGAGGCCCACCAGGCTCCTCACTCCAGGGGATTCTCCAGGCAAGAATACTGGAGTGGGTTACCATGTCCTCCTCCAGGCGATCTTCCCAACCTAGGGATCGAACCCACATATCTTAAGTCTCCTGCATTGGCAAGTGGGTTCTTTATCACTAGAAGGATGATCTTGGGCAAATAACTGGATCCCTCTGAGCCTTGATCTCTACACTAGCAAAATGGAGGTGACTCATTTTGAGATGGGTGCCGGAGAAACACACAGGTAAAGTGCCAAAGCTACAGCTGCACAGACAGTGGGAGCCACGTGGTGGCTGTGACTAGACCACTGTCCCCTGATAGAGAACTTGAAGATCCAAGCACTACTCCAAGCATGAGCCTCACAATCATTTCTCTTTTTTTAGATTTTAATTTATTTAATTAAATAAATAATTAATAGGCTGCGCTGGGCCTTTGTGACTGCGGGCAGGCTTTCTCTAGTTGTAGTGAGTGGGGGCTACTCTCTAGCTGCAGTGGCTTCTTTTATTGTAGTGTGGGCTCTAGGGCTCTCAGGCTTCAGTAGTTGTGGCTCATGGGCTCAGTAGTTGTGGCGGATGGGCTTAGTTGCCCCACAGCATGTGGAGTCTTCCTGGACCAGGGATTGAACACTTGTCCCCTGCATTAGCAGACAGTCCTCACAATCATTTCCGAAAACAAGTCTGGGGAAAATTCACTAGGCGCCACCAATAGATTGTAAGGAATCCTCGCAGAAAACCATCTCCAGGGAAACAGCTGCAGGGATGCATAGGTAAGGCCAGTTGAGGAAGTCCTGGGGTCAGCCTTGCACAAGACTTGACTCTTCAAGGCACATGATGGCAACTCCCATTGCACAGAGTGGACAAATCAGTCCACTTTGTTTTCAGCCTAATGCTGAGTGGTCAGTGTATTCAGAACTGAGTGGCTGGTACTAAGAAAGTGAGCACAGCTCTAAGGGTTTTAGCCACCCTCTTCCTGTTTGAGTCCCCAGCCATATTTCCCTGGATTGTAATGGGTAGAAGGGGAAAACATCCTTGATGAGCTGTGTTTGGGAATCCCCAAGTTAAGCAAAGTCTATTCATTCAACACGTTTTTATGGAGAACCTACTATGTGCCACATGCACATAGTAGGGATAATCTGCAAAAAAAAAAAAAGGTGGATCAAGTCCCGGCTGACACAGAGGCCATATTCTGGGTGGAGGGAGGACAGATAATAAACAAATAAACCAAAATATGATGTCATGGCAGAAAACTAGAAGGATGTGAAGAAAAATGGGGCAGGAGAGACAGGATCACCAATCTGGGTCATCAGGAAAAGTCTCCGAGGGAACTAACATTGAGGAAAAGTGGGGAGTGAGCCACATAAATATCTGGGTGCAGAGAATTCCAGAAAATCTCTCCTACACTTGCACACATTATGAATCTCCAAGCAGATGCTGCAGCATCTTCCAAACCCATTTGGCTACTGAAACTTTTCTCCCCACAAAGCATCTTTCAGGGTCAGCTTTCACAGAACATCCTTCAAGGAATAGTGATTGAACCAAACCCTATATTCTCTAGAGGGAGAAAGAGACCCAGAACAGACAAGGATTGGCCAAAGTCCTACAGCTCACTGATGAAGTTGTCCATCAGCTTTCTCTCTGTGTGCATTCAGATCACAGATCACCAGTGAAGGCAAGCTACCAAGATGTCCCAGCACCTGACGGCAGCAGGGAGAACCAGGTTGATGGGTCCAGGATGGGTCCCTGTGCTTGGAACACTCAGCACAGACCTCCTCATGTCCACTTCCTGGTAGGGAAGCTTGTGCCTCTGATGGGAAGCCTGCATCCCCTCGCTAGAGCCTCAGGGTGGAGCGGTGGATGTTCCCCAAAGTTCTTGCCACCTGTGAGGGTGGCAGTTCACAAGACACAGTCAGACCATTCAGAGATACCTTTCACATTGAGCCAACAGGAGAAAGCCATTCCCCTATCTCTTTGCAGCAATGTAGTTGGCCTAGAAAATTATATCCTAGAGTACCTGAAGCTGGGATGGTACCTGACCATGAGCAGCAACACATCAGGCTCAGATCCTCCAATAATCGATAGAGGGCAGAGGTCAGGAAACCTGCTCTCTTTGGACACTGTGAAGCAAGCTGACCAAGAGAGGAAGGGAAAGACATAGAAATACAGATTGTGCAATACATAGATACAAATTTATCCAGAAAAGCCACCCGAGATAACACATATACATGCACACCAGACACCTTTAAAACATAGCCCTGGCAGCAGAAGTTTCCTCGGGGCCAAACCAGCTGACTGCTCTGTGTCTCGTCAGACCCCCTGGAACTCTGCAGGTTCCAGGAAGGCAGTTAGGTGGATGACACTGATACAAGCTGACCCACTCCCAGATGCAACATGAGACAAAAGATTCTCAGCTCCCAGTGACACTGCTAAGGATTCAAGCCAATGCCAGAACTGAATGCTTTTACCTTAGATCAGTGGTTCTTAACCACTGGATTGATTTGCACCTCCCCTCCAGGGGGCATTTGGCAAATTCATGGCTGGAGCGGGGCTGCTGCTGCTACTAAGTCGCATCAGTTGTGTCCGACTCTGACTGACATCTAGGAGAGCAGGGATTCTGCCACGTACTCACCAATGCACAGGCCAGTCCCCACAACAAAGAGCTGTTCTACCCCAAAGTCAACAGTGCCAAGGTTGAAAAACTCCGCTCTGGACAAAGGAAAATCCATCCTCCTGGGCAGTGAGGACTCGGGTCATAGAGCCTGGCTCCCCAATCCCAGCAAGGATACTGAAGTGGGTCGCCATTGCCTACTTCTGGGGATCTTCCCGATCTAAGGATGGAACCCATGTCTCCGGTGTCTCCTGCATTGGTAGGTGGATTCTTTACAACTAGCACCACCTGGGAAGCCCCAAATAAATAAACAGATAAAATTTAAATATTTTTTAAAAGAAGCAGGAAACAATCATGCTTGGAGATCAGTCTGAGGGTGGTACTTACCATTTTTAAGAACTTTAAAGAACTGTCACTTTTACAAAGATTGTTTTCCAATCCATGCCCAATGCAGACTATAAATTGAATTCTCCAGGGCATGATATAGACAAATATCTCTTCCCTTTCTCCTTTTCTCTATTCCCTAGTCCTAACTCTGTGCATTGAAACCTGGAATTTATTAACTGTAATATAAAAAATGTAAAAAAGAAAATAAAGTCAGTAGTAGTTACAAACTCCAGTCAACTATGAGAAATTTTAGATTATTTAAAAGCCTACTTAGAACTAATGGAAGGGTATGTAACAAAACAACTAGAATACAATTTGGGAAGCAAAAGTTATGGCAATAGTTTTCCTTATCAGGGAAAAAAAAAACACAAAAACAATGTCAAACAATACAGCATGCATCTCAGAGATAAAGTGAAAGTCATTCAGTTGTGTCTGACTCCTTGAGACCCCATGGACTGTAGCCTGCCTGGCTCCTGTGTTCCTGGGATTCTCCAGGCCAGAATACTGGAGTGGGTTGCCATGCCCTCCTCCAGGGGATCTTCCCAACCCAGGAATCAAGCCCAGGTCTCCCACACTGCAGGCAGATTCTTTACCATAAGCTGGGCTCAATACTGTATACAATTTGGGAGGTGGGTGGGAACTTTAGGCTCAAGAAAATGTTCTTAGTGTTTGTCTTCAAGATGTCTTATTTCAGAATGCATCCTTGACAATTGTGTCCAGTGAAGAAAAATCATCAGCATCTACTTTAATAAACCACAAAAGAGAGAAAAATCATATAATGTGATAGCAAGCTCTTTCTTTCACATTTTGGGTAAAACTTGACAAGCTGTGGATATATGTGTTGATAAAAGAAATTGTGTGAATACTTGATATGAACAAGTGAATAAATGTACCTGCCTTATCTAAATGCTGCCTCTTTCAAAGTTGAACAACAACCACAAAAAAGACAAAAGCTGCAGTTTTTTGTTCCTGACAAATTGTCTGTTCTAAAAATCAGATTCAAAGTATGAGTCCATAAATTGACTTTCTGAACAGAAAAGGACCCACTGTTCTAGCAGTTGCCAATGATAAATTCATTTTAGCACCAAATGGTTCCTTTTAAATCAGCACAAATACACCAGAGAAAAAGATATAGGAATATATATCTTACAGGAGATGCTATGAGCAGAAGAGCACAATAATTTGAAAAGTAATGCTAAGTTTTTTTAAAATATCCACTCAATCAATTAAAATAGCAAATAGGAATTGAGACCCCACCCCCCCCCAAAAAAAAAAACTAACTGCTATTTAGGATAAAATTTGTTTTTAATGTTTATTTCCCAAGTTAAAAAAAAAAGTTTGAGACCTAAGATTTTTCCGTTGGCCTGAAAGCAGTAAAAATTGTCCATTAATCTCCCTTAGGCCAATAATAGAAAGGTCTCAAGGGGAAAAATAGGAGCCAGAAATAAGACTGAAGGAGAAACAGTAAGGAAAAGCACATCAAATGACCAAATTCTATAGATAGGTTGTAAGCAGACTGGCCCATCATCCTTCTGCGTGTATAGCTGAATGCTCAGATGTGTACAATTTTATATGTACTTTTTTTCATTGAATAAACATAGCAGTAAAAGAAATATGATTTTATCTCTATGGATTGCTTCAAGTCAGGGTTTCTCTACTTTGGCACTAATGACATTTGGGCTGGAGAGCTTCTATATGAAGGGGTGAGACTGTCCTATGCATGGCAGGCTGTTTAGCAGCATCCCTGGCCTCTACCTAAGGATGTCAGTAGCCCTCCCAGGTGTGATGATAAAAAATATCTCTACACAATGTCAAAAGTCCCTTGGGAGGAAAAATATCCCTAATTGAGAACTACAGCTTTAAGTCTACTGGGGGAAAATGAAGTATGAAGAAGTAGAAAAAAAATAGTATCACTGGGTGGTAATTTCCATGTTTGCAAAATAAGAAGGAAAGTAAAAGTCGTTCAGTCATGTCCAACTCTTTGCAACCCCATGGATCATACAGTCCATGGAATTCTCCAGGCCAGAATAGTGGAGTGAGTAGCCTTTCCCTTCTCCAGGGGATCTTCCCAACCCAGGTATCGGACCCAGATCTCCCACATTGCAGGTGGATTCTTTACCAGCTGAGCCACCAGGTTATAAAGGTTGTAAAAGATGTTGGTAACTGCATTTAGTTACAAGACTGGAAGGGTTTCCCAGGTGGTGCAGTAGTAAAGAATCCACCTGCCACTCCAGGAGACGCAAGAGATGTGGGTTTGATCCCTGGGTCGGGAAGATCCCCTAGAGAAGGAAATAGCTACCACTCCAGTATTCTAGCCTGGAAAATTCCATGGGCAGAGAAGCCTGGCTGGCTACAGTCCATGGGGTTGCAAAAGATCAGACATGACTAGATACACATGTGACTAAACTATAATGTTATATGTGGTGAAAATGCTATAAAATGGAGTTTTGAGTGGGAACGGTGCCAGAGCTTATTTTGTCCAACTTCCTTGTACCGGGAAGGAAAACCAAGACACAGAGTTGTTTGTCTAAAGAACACACCAATGCAATACAAACATAGGTGGTTACAATTCATTACCGTGTGGATTCCACCTGGAAAAACAAAAAACATAGGAGCCAACCTGCATCAACCCCTGAGGTAGCGTAGTGTGAGCCTCAAACCAAACAATGACTTCAGTGGATTGAAGCACATCAACACCTTTTTAAATCAAAGATTCCTAATGATGTTTTGAAAAACTCACTGGTCACTTTGGTGGTTGCTTCTTACTTTGCATATTGACACATAAAAGGAAAGAACCAATCTCTTAGCCTGCCTTTCCTGAACCAATCTTATTTTATGATAAATAAACAAATGGTTGATGAAGGACTTTAGCTAATAATTACCAAAGGAATAACAATCAGAAAAAAAATCACAAGTTTGTGACCTCAAAAGAAATAACAGATCCAAGGAATAGTCCTCAAAGGATGCTAAAATTATTAGGTAAAACGTTGATGAGCTCAAGTGCCCACTGATGGGTGAATGGATAAACAAAATAGGACGTCTACACACAGCATAGAAACAGTGATATTATTAAGCCTTAGGGAAAGGGAAAGTGAAGTCGCTCAGTCGTGTCCGACTCTTTGCGACCCCATGGACTGTAGCCTACCAGGCTCCTCAGTCCATGGAATTTTCCAGGCAAGAGTACTGGAGTGGGTTGCCATTTCCTTCTCCAGGGGATCTTCCCAACCCAGGGATCAAACCCAGGTCTCCCGCATTGCAGACAGACGCTTTACCGTCTGAGCCACCAGGGAAGCCCTAAGTCCATGGAATTCTCCAGGCCAGAAGACTGGAGTGGGTAGCTTAGCCCTTCTCCAGGGGATCTTTCCAACCCAGGAATCGAACCGGGGTCTCCTGCATTGCAGGCGGATTCTTTACCAACTGAGCTATGAGGGAAGACCCTATTAAGCCTTAAAAGGAAGGAAATTCTGACATATGCTACAACATGAATGAACCTTGAGGACATTATGCTAAGTGAAATTAGCTAATGACAAAAAAAGGCAAATACCGTATGATTCGTCTTATACCAGGTACCTACAGGAGTCAAATTCATAGAAATAGAAAATAGATGGATGGTTGCCAGGGCTTGGGTAAGGGGAAAACAGAGGGTTGTTGTTTAAAGGGTACAGAGTTTGGGTTTTACATGATGAAAAGGTTTTGGAGATTGGCTACACAACAATATGAATATCCTTAACCTCAGTGAACTGTATACTTGTAAATGGTTAAGATGGTAAATGTTATATATTTATATTTTACAATAATTAAAAATAAATTTTTTTTAATTATTGGGGGAAGAAAAATTGATGGGAACTTTGTAATGGCTGGGTCAGTCTTTTAACCCAGCACCGACCTTTCAGTCTTGATATTGTTAAAAATGGGATGACCAGGCGCTTCCCTTGTCCAGCGGTTAAGACTTCACCTGCCAACACAGAGAGCACAGGTTCAATCCCTGGTTGAGGAGCTAAGATCCTACATTCCTTCTGGCCAAAAAACACAAACATAAAACAGAAGCAACATTGCAGCAAATTCAATAAAGACTGGTCCACACCAGTTAATAAAAATGGTCTACACCAAAAAATTATTAAAAAAAAAAAAATAATGGGATGATCAGATGTGTGCTCACGGTATGATGTAGGCAGGATCACACAGCACCACCTAAGAAGACATCTGTCTGGACTTTGATCTAATCAGACTTCTAGATCTAACTATTAGTTAACAGGAAACAAGGGGAAAAGAAGAACAAGTTAATGGAAACCAAGAGGAAGCGATCAGCCAAATCCAGGGTGTGAATGTTCTACAGAACAAAGGAACCAGTTTCTCCAACACATCAGTGGCTGGGGGACAAAAGATCAGGGACAGGGAGTTGCTGTTATAGATTAAAAGACATTTCAGAGACAAAACAACCAAATGTAATGTGTGGATCCTGTCTGGATCCTGACTCTAACCAACAGTTAAAAAGATATCTCTGAGAGAATCAAGGAAATGTGAGCATGGACCAAATATTGGATGGTATTCAGGAATGATTACATTTTTAGCCATGATACTGTTGAAGTGTGGATAATACAAAAGGAAAAAAAAAATCCCTCTTTTCTGTTAGCCAACCTCTATGGGTGATCAACCCTGAATATTCATTGAAAGGACTGTTGCTGAAGCTGAAGCTCTAATACTTTGGCCACCTGATGCAAAGAGCTGACTCGTTGGAAAAGACCCTGGTGCTGGGAAAGACTGAAGGCAGGAGGAGAAGGAGGCAGCAGAAGATGAGATGGTTAGCTAGCATCACCGACTCAATGGACATGAATTTGAGCAAACTCTGGGAGATAGTGGAGGACAAGGGAGCCAGTCCACAGGCAAAGAAGCCTGGTGAGTCGCAGAGTCAGACACAGCTTAGCAACTGAACAACAACAAATGGGTGAAATGACACAACTTGCTTAAAATTAATCTAGAAAAAAATTAAAAATGATGTACAACACAATTCATCTCAAACAGACTCACTACTTTCTACATTCTAGAAGGTGATTGGGGAAAAAAAAAAACTTGTTCAATAGGAGGCTACAGAAGAGTTGCATGGAAGAGGTTGAACCTGAAATGGTTCTTACCTTTTAGAAAAAAAATCAAAAATGCAGAAAATAGAAATGAAAGAAGACTGGGAAAATGTTGAAGCTGGATAATGAATCCATGAAGTTAATTGCACTCTTCTCTAGTTTTGTATGTATTTCCAAAATCCAATAATAAAAAACAATTTTTATGCAGGCAATCTCAAAGGAACAGACAGAGACACAAAATAAATAGAGTGAGCTCCAACCAAAGCAGAAGAAAATGAAGAAGCCACGGCTTCCTGAGAAAAAAATGCCTCTACCAATTTGAGGGGTTAATAAGTGCGGGAGGGAGTGACCACCAGCCCCTTCCCCAGTGGTAGTGGCTAAGACTTCATGGCTTCAGTGCATGGTTGGAAAATTAGGTCCAATGTGATACAACTAAGACCCAGAGCAGTTAAATAAATAAATAGAAATAAAATATCTTTTTTAAAAAATAAGTGCAGGAAGCAGGAGATTAAGCTTGGGGCCTTTGCAAAGTGAGTTAGCCAAGTCTATATCTCCCATATTAAGTTGGCACCCTCAAAGATGCTATACACCTGGCAAGACGAAAGCGTAAAAAAAAAATTTTTTTTCCTGAACTTTCAGAAAAGGGAGCCTATGAAAACCTGTCATTTTCAATGTGGCTCTGGAGGGGAAAATTAATAATGGCCACAATAATAATGGGCTTCCCTGGCAACTCAGTGGTAAAGAATCTGCCTGCCAAGGCAGGAGAGGAGGGTTCAATCCCTGGGTTGGGAAGATCCCCTGGAGAAAGAAATGGCAATTCACTCCAGTATTCTTGCCTGGGAAATCCCATGGACAGAGGAGCCTGGTGGGCTACAGTCCACAGGGTCACAAAAGATTCAGACGTGACTTAGTTACTAAACAACATAATGATGATTATCACCCCGAGGATTTGTAACCATGTGGGCCTGGGGCTCAAGTTCATACTCAGTGTATTCAGTGAGAAAACTCCAAGTTGAGGAAATAAATATCAGTGGTCACAGGTTATTAGCATCCCCTGCATCCAGTTGAACAACAAAAGTCTTCCTAGAGGAAAGCAACCAAGAATCAGATCCCTCAGGATTCCCACAGATTAGATTCAATCAAAAATGAAATCACAATCAAATTACTAAACATCTGAGAAACAGTAAAAGCTAGAGTAAGCAGTAACTACAAACGAGATTGAGACATCCCCCCACCTCCACCCAAGGGTTTCAAGTGTCAGAATCATCAGAAAACAGATCCTACAATCACTATGTATTCAGTTCTTTTTTTAGAAGAAGGTTTTTTTTAAATGAGTAAGGAATGAGATTATCAAAAATGGCCAGGCATTTGACTTCAGGACTTTTTGGAAGCACAGGAGAGCTATTTGACCCCCTGTAATTTTGGCACTTCTGTTCTGGTGGGGAAAACAGGTTTATGGAGTCAAATTATTATGGGGATAAACATTCAAGTGCTTCCAGAAGCCAGAGAGGAAATGTGAGCAGTGTATTGAGCAGGGAGAACACAGGCTGTATCTAATGAAGGCAGCCTCTCCTCAGCTCCAGTAGATTGTTGATCTATATGCAAGGAGAGAGCCGAGGTACTGCCAGAAGTTTTTATTTTCTCCAAAAAAGCAAAATACAGATGTTAATGATCTGAACATGTTGGCCACTGCAGTAGACATCTGAAACTTTTGTCACCTAATAACAATTCACCTCTCTTCTAAAATATTATGGTGTTATGATCCTTTTTTGGGGACCTACTTTCTCCAAGTCTCTGTCCAATCTCTCAGAGATGGTACTGATTCCACCTCTGGCTGCATGGATGGGCATGTAATTCAAACTCAGCCAGTCAGCACAGCAGTCTCCTAGGCCACAATAATCGGCTCAGGAGTGGGCTTATGACCCACTCGGAGAAAATGAGAAGCAGTGAGGCCTTTGGGGTAACCTTAGGAAAAGACACTCTCATCTTTCCCCACGGAATTCAAAGCTGAGAAGATGGAAGGGCTGGAGCTATGGCAGCCTTTCTGTAACTATTATACAGAGATTCTAAGGTTGGATCTACATGACTAAAAGCATTCTGGAGAACTAGAGAGAGACAGAGACCAAATGATGAAATCATTTAGGCTTGAGCCCAGAAGTTCCCTCTAGACTTTTCATTTATGGTAAACAGTGAATTTGCTTTCAAGTTGAAGCCAATTTTAATTGGTTTCTCTGTCACTCCACAGAAAAAGGCTTATCCCTTCAGCAACCAATTAAAAGCCTTTTTAATATGCTGGAAAAGCCAAACAAATGCATCTGAGGGCTGATCTTCAGTTTGCAATCTCAGCCCCTGGCCACCCCCTCCTTCTGTACTACTGTACTTAGCTTCTCTTACTAGCCAGCTTCTAGCCTCTGTTCCTGCTGCTCCTTCCTTGTACCATACTCTTCTTTCCCTCCTCTACCTCCTGAATCCCACTCATCCTTCAAAACTCAGGTCAGGGCTTCTCTGATGGTCCAGTGGTTAAGAATCCGCCCGCCAGTGCATGGGACATGGGTTCAATCCCCGGTCTGGGAAGATTCTACATGCCAGGCAACGAAGTCAGTATGCCACAATTACTGAAGCCTGAGCACCTAGAGCCCATGCTTCACAACAAGGGAAGTCACTGCAGTGAGAAGCCTGCACACCACAACTAAAGAAAGCCCGCACACAGCAACGAAGATCCAGTGCAGCAGCACACACACACAAAAAACAACAAAACACCTCAGGTCAAATCTTCCTTTTTTCTTAGAGCCTTTCCTGACACCCCACTCCACCCCCAAACCCCACCCCCCAAATGCCTCCCCTTCCATCCCCAGGTCCCTCTGACCCCCTGACGAGTACTCAGCCCTTCTGCTGAGCATCTGAATCACCCAGCAACATTCCTGTCTCTTCTGCTTCTTGACTGTGATCCAAATTTAGACCCAGAGTAGAAGGGATGGTCTTTGAGGCTTAAATTTCATAAAACAATCAGTTCTTAGGAGAAGTCAGAAAACACGGTGAAAGATGAGGATTTGCATGAGGGATTAGAAAGAAAAGAACAATTGTTCTGGGTAAAAGAGAGGGTCTGTGTGGAGTGTGGTGAGGAAGGAGGAAAAAATGGACATATTTAGACCAAATGAAATGATTCAGAGGAAACCTGAGAAGAAAAGTTTAGAGCAGCATGAAGTTGATCTGCCTGGAAAGAAAGATAAAGAGTGTGTGACGGGAATGACCCAAAACGCCGACAAAATGCTCAAAATAGGCGCACTGTTCGCGTGAGAAAGGAATGCAGACAGCACCAGGCCGCTGAGGAACCTCTAGAAAACAAGAGAAGGTGACAGGGGATGAGGTCATCTCAAACCAGATAAACGGGGAGGCTTTCTGTTGATTGAGAGGCTTTCTCAAAAGGTAGGGCTCATGTTGGCTTGCCACTGCCGGGAAGTCAGGGCACTAAGGCCTTCTGGAATTTTCTGCTCAACAAACAGACACAGGGAGGGCTCCAGGAGGCCAGGCAGTTGCCAGTCTACCATAAACGGCTAGGCTACTATGGGTCAAAGGTCAAAGCAAGCAGGGTGTCTGTCAGTTTACGAGTTGCCCCAGGCAAGCACTGTCTCGCTTCTCACTTTTAAGGACCATGGGGCCTCTTACACAGTTCCCATGCCTCCTACCCGGGGACCAATCCTTTCTTCCTGTGATGAAATACCTAAGCTGAACAGTATCCAATTGCAGCGACTCTTAACCTGTGTTGGGGAGAAATCTGGTTGAGGCTCTGGGCCCTCTTCCCAGAAAAAGACACACAGGCTCAGACACATCCAAGTTTACTCCCCGTTTACGCAGCTTATACCCTCCCCGGGGCCTGTCTCTTGAATAACAGCTCCTAAACTCACTCACTTAATCAAGAAAGTATTTATTGGGTGCCAACAACACGCCGGGTACTGCTCTGGGCACCAGGGACACAGGGATCCTCGCCTCATGGAGAGGACCTTCCAGTTTATATTTGAGCCCTCAGATGATCAGAAAGTCTGGGGAAGCAGACGGGGCATTTGGTGATTCTGACATGGGGCCAGGATCAGGACCTGTCAACCCAAGGAGCCCCAGGTCAAAAGCCCTCTCTGTACGAAGAGCAAGGAGGAGTGTATTTAAAGCATGTACTCTAACTGGGAAGCTCAGAGCCTGCAGAGGGAGCAGAGAGGGTACCAGCACTTTGCAAAAATGTTTGGCAGAATCTTGTAAAATTGGACATATGCTTGACCTAGAAATTCTACTCCCAAACATATATACCCAAGAGACATGTGCACACCAGAAGATATACCCAGGGACTTCCCTGGTGGTCCAGGGATAAAGAATCTGACTTCCAATGCAGGGAACACAGCTTCGATCCCTGGTTGGAGAACTAAGATTCTACATGCCACAGGGCAACTAACTCCCTATGCTGCAACTAGAGCAGCCTTCATGATGCAACGAAGACCCAGCACAGCCTAAATAAATAAATAGCTTTTTTTTTTTTAAAGCATATAAAACAGCCACCAACTATCCCTGGTGTTCACATCTCTGTGTAATCCCTTCCCCTTGAGTGTGGGCAGGACCATATCTTACTTTTAATCAACAGATGCTGCAAAGGTGACAGAGATGTCGTTTCTGTGATTGTGTTACATAAGATTGTAACTTCCACCTTGCCAGGAGACTCTCTGGATGGACTCTCACTTTCACTGATGAAGCAAGCCACCTTACGGAGAGGTCTATGTGGCAAGAAACAGCACAGGATCTCTGGCTAACAGCCAGCAAGGAGGTGAGGCTCTCAAACTAACAACTCTCAGGGAACTGAATCCTGCCAACCATCACATGAACTAGAAAGTGGATCCGTCTCCATCTGAGCCTCAGATGAGACCCCCGTCCTGGCCACCTCTCTGATTGCAACCTGGGAGAGACCCTGAGCAGGGGACCCAGAGAAGCAGTGCCTGGATTCCTGACCCATAGAAACTGTGATATGGTGAGTATGCATTTGAGCCACTCAGTTTGCCATAACTTGTTGTGCGCAAACAGATAAACTACTAGAGTATAATGTGGCTTCCCCAATCTGCCCACAATGCAGGAGCCGCAGGAGACATGGGTTTGATCCCTGGGTGGGGAAGATTCCCTGGAGGAGGGCACAGCAACCCACTCCAGTATTCTTGCCTGGAGAATCCCTGGACAGAGGAGCCTGGCAGGCTACAGTCCATAGGGTCACAAAGAGTCAGACACGACTGAAGCGACTTAGCACGCATGCAGAGTGTAAGGCAATGCAGTCATGAGAATGAATGAGTCACAACTATGTCACACAGCATGGTTGAATCTCACACCGTTGATTGAAAGAAAGCAGGCAGCAAATGGAATCTGTATGATCCCATTTACATGAAGTTCAAAAAGAAGCAGAACTAATCTTTGATATTGGAAGTCAGACTAGTGGGAAGGAGATGACCAGAAGGGAGCACAGGGAGACTTCTCAGGAGAGTGGAGATGTTCTGCTTCTTGATTTGGGTTCCGGTTAGGGTGGGTGCATGCATTTTGTGAAAATTCTTCAAGTATATACTAATGATTTGTGCACTTTTCAAGATGTATATTATTTTTAAAAAAGAAAAGAAAACAAACAAGTTTATAAAAAAGAGAGTGTGCTGGAGTCAAACAGCCAGGGTTCAAATCCTGGACCCATCACTTACAAAATTTGTAACTGGGCAAATTATTTGACTTCTCTATGCCCGCTTCTGTAAAGTGAGTTGGGCTAAAAATTAAATAAAACAGTGCATGGCATAGTGGCTGGTACCTAACAAGCCTCAATAAATCTTAGCTAGTTATGTTATCCTCATTCATAATGGTTCATTGTTAATCTCAAAAAAAAAAAAAAATAGTGGAGGTTTGTTTGCCCAGATGCCTGGAAGTCAAATTTATGGAGCTGTCCTGCAGGTACCACCCCACAGAGACCAGCTGGGTTCTCAGAATCCCTCTAGCAGTGCTCAGGGGAGGAGCTCAGCCTGCCTCTGACACCCACGCCCAGAAAGATCCCTGGGCAACAAGCAAGATGATACGGGGCTGTTCAGAGGTCAAGTTTGCTCTGGGTTGGGACTGAGACGATGCAAATCAAAGTTCTCCCCAGGGGAGATAACTTGTGCCCAGGCTTGAGATTGGACTGTCCTTCCATATCATCAAGAAAACAACAGAAAACAAACAAACAAAAACAGACAATAATGCAAACATTCACAGAGGGAGTCTGTTGTATCAAGCATAGTTCAGGACTTCACACATATTAACCTATTGGCTCTTTATAGTCAATGCTGTTATTAATCTCCATTTTACAGGTGAAAGAAGTGAGGCAAAGACAGAATAAAACACACAAAATCAGTTCCATCACAGATGGGGTCAGCATACTTCATCTGCAGTTTTCAAACAGAAGAGACAGACTGTCTCCCCTGGCGAAACTTTGATTTGCAAGAGAAATGAATGTCTCAGAGCAGTCTTGCTTCTGAGAAAAAAAAAAACAAAAACAAGTGGGTGTTTTCTCATTTTCTGCCAGAAAATGCTAACCCCCTGCAGGGCGTTAGCACAGGTGCAGAGGGCCTCAGTTACTAGCTGTAGTTTTGTGTTATGAATTTATTTTTGTGAGTCTGTGTGTGTGTGTATATAAACCTGCATTTACTTAGCCCAGAAGGTCAGGTTATTAATGGACTGGGGAGCCTCTAGTGGCTCTTTGCTCTTCCATCTGTCACCCAACTCAACAGCTTAGCTACTTCCTGCTTTTCATGCTCCCCCTCTCTCTTTCTCTCTCTTCCTCTCCCTTTCCCCTGTTCCAGCTCTTTCCCTGGCTCTCTCTCACCCCTTAAAGGCTGGGCAACCTCCCTGTCTCTCCCAGCATTCATTTCATGTAGGAATGCAGGGGGCAAGCAGGCAAGTCTGGGGCAGGGGCACAGCTGGAGTGCTCTCCTCAGTCAAGGACGATCCAGGGGACTTCCCTGGTGGTGCAGTGGATAGGAATCTGCCTGCCAAGGCAGGGAACACGGGTTTGATCCCTGGTCCAGGAAGATTCCACATGCCACGGAACAGCTAAGCCTGGGCACCACAACCAAGGAAGCCTTCCTGCTTAGAGCCCACAGGCCACAACTACTGAAGCCCACTTGCCTATAGACTGCGCTCCACCATAAGAGAAGCCACCATAATGAGAAGCCCATGCACCACAACGAATAGTAGCCTCCACTCGCTGCAACGAGAGAAAGTCCAGGGCACCCAAAAATAAATGAATAATAATAATAATAATGACCATCCAGGGAAATTAACTGGGGCAGAAGGAGATTTTATGGGGCAGAGGTCCTGCAGGAAGGAAGCCGAGTGGGTAGCAGGAGCGCTCGCTAACAAGCCCGAGGTGCTCCCTCCTAGCTTCAGTCCCCCTTCCGTCAGCCTCAGGCACTGCCCAGCCTTCAGGACAAACAGGAACCCAGCCTGCTCAGGGCTGAGGGAAAACAGGTGGTGAGCACGGGTGTCCTGTGGTGGTGACAGCTGTCACCTGTAAGTCCCCGGGGAAATACCTTCCCGTCACAGTCATCTCGATTCGAATCCTGCCAGATTTTCTGGCTGTGCCACTTTGGGCACATACCTCCATGTCTCTTGAGCCTTACTTCCCTGTTAAACTGGGAGTCATTTGATAGAAGTAATACTCATCACGACATCTTTGAGTTCTTCTGTGCAGAGCTCACTGTTCTGGGTGTTTCACTCACGCCTACTGCACCAGGTTATGGTGAGGATTAAGTGAGATGATCCAAGAGAAGGATTGAGACATGCTCAGCAGGTGGAAATCCCCAAGTTAACATCACTCACTCCAGTACCATGAGGACAGCTGGCAACAACAGAACTGGGTCCCAAACCCAGGTCCTTTGGACCCCAGCGTTTCGATGTTCATGGAGATACAGTACAGCCTTGGTAGCCACCCAGAGCTCAGTAAGACTGATTGATTACAGGCATCAAGGAGCCCATAGAAACTAGAAATCTCTAATTTTTTTTTTCTTCAAGGTTTTTGGTTTTGGTTTTTAGATTTTTTTTTTTTTTGCCATGCTCTGTGGCTTGCAGGATCTTAGTTCCCCCACCAGACACTGAATCCAGGCCACGACAGTGAAAGCATCAAGTCCCAACCACTGGACCACCAGGGAATTCCTCAAGGGCAGTATTTTTAATACCCCATCATTGCAAAGTACAACTCTCACTCACCCCAGGATATGCTGATATAAAGCCACAAGTTAACTACGGTGACTTATCCTCTGTTTTTGAAATTTAAATGGATGACAAGGAATTGGGTCCCAAGACATTCCCATACCCTTTGAGATGTGGCCACTTGTGGGGAAGGGTGTCCAATCAAGATTTGGCATTTCCTGCTCCCTGTTCTGAATGTCAACTTTGTTCTTGGTTTAGTATTTCCTCACTGAGAGATGGACTAGTGGCAACATATGCTCTCCCAAGCCTATCAGGGGGCATGGGCTGCTCCAGCTCGAGGCCAGCCCGGGTGGGCTCCATAGGGTCTGGCTGGCAAGTCTGAGCTCATGGTGATTATACTAAAGATAAGCATGGAGATGGGAGTGGGGCTGGAGAGGGGTCCTGGCTGGAGAAGCCTAAGTCCTGGGTAAGGACAGTTCAGCTCCAGCAGCCCAAGAGGTTGCAGGCAAGACTGGGGCAGGTGGCAAAGGCTTCCCCTGCTCATTCATTCATTTAGGCACTGTTCTAGGTACTGGGGATTCAGCAGTGAACAAAACAGAAAAAAAGAAAAAATCCCTGCCCTCATGGAGCTTAAATTGGGGTGGAGGGAGGAGTTGGGAGTGGGGAGATAGACAATAAATAAGATAAATAAACTAAATAAATGGCATGCTAGGTGATACGTGGTAAGACAAAAGGAAGAGCAATACAGTGAAGTTTTTGTTTTGTCGTTCATGTTGACTTTTTTGGAGGGGGCGAGCCACAGAGCTTAGTTCCCTGACCAGAGGCTGAACCCGAGGCCCTGGCAGTAGAAGTGTGGAGTCCTAACCACTGGCAGTTGCTGTTTAGTTGATAAGTTGTGTCCAACTCTTTGTAACTCCACAGACTGTAGCCTGCCAGGCTCCTCTGTCCATGGGAGTTCCCAGGCAAGAAGACTGGAGTGGATTGCCATTTCCTCCTCCAGGGGATCTTCCCGACCCAGGGATCAAAGGGTGTCTCTAATGTCTCCTGCACTGTCAGGCAGGTTAAGTAAATGCAAAGGCCCAGAAGCAGGAATGTTCCTGGGGAGTTGAACCTGACCCTCCCTGTTCCTTTGAAGTTACCACTCAGATCCTGGCCTTTGCAGTCACACCTCATTCTTTTCCTAGAGTCTTTCTGGTTGAAGGGAACTAGCGAAGGCAGAACCTTCCAGGCTGACTGAGGGCCTGGAAGAAATTTCTAGGGACAGGTTTGGGAAGTAAAAGTGAAAGTGTTAGTCATTCAGTCATGTCTGACTCTTTGCGACCCCATGGACTACAGTTCACAAGGCTCCTCCATCCATGGAATTTTCCAGGCAAGAATACTGGAGTGGGTTGTCATTCTCTTCTCCAGGGTATCTTCCCGACCCAGGGATAGAACCTGGGTCTCCTGCATTGCAGGCAGATTGTTTATTGTCTGAGCCACCAGGGAAGCCCAGGTCTCTGCAACACAACTGCAGGGCTGAATAAATCCTGGGGTTTTGCCATGCTTTTGTTAGGGGAAGCACACTGATTGAAACCGCCCACCCTGGCCAGGCACCATAGTAACCATTTGCATGAGTTGTTTTATGACAGAAGATCCTTATAAGGAATACAGAACTAATAAGCCACCACCAGCCGGAAGAGTTCGGGAAAGATCGAGAGGAGACACTACCTGTCCGTCCACTTCCCAGAATCCCTCTTGCTAGCAACCATCTTGGCTGAGCGATGCGTGCGCCACCAGGAAAGACTCTGAATTAGAATGATTGGCCAAAGACCACCAGGAAACTAATCCCATCACCATAAAACCCAAGACTGCGAGCCACGCGGCAGAGCAGTTCTCCTGGGTTCCCTTACCCTCCTGCTCTCCACCCGGGTGCCCTTTCCCAATAAAATCTCTTGCTTTCTCAGCATGTGTCTCCTCGGACAATTCATTTCCGAGTGTTAGACAAGAGCCCAGTTTCGGGCCCTGGAAGGAGTCCCCCTTCCTGCAACAAATGGCGACCACGAAGGGACATCTTCTTTGCTGAGACTGACATCCTGACCACTCGGGGTACTCAGGGGCCAGCTTGCCTGCCAATGGACCAGACCCAGCGGCCGCAACTGGGACCCTTTTGTCCCTGGTCTCCTCCTGACGCGGACAACTGGCCAGAGTGCCCCGACCGGTAAGGAACAAGAGACTTTATTGACCTCCCTCCTTCCCTCTCTCTTTCCTCTCCTTAGCCCTGCCTATCCTTCCCATTTTTCTAGTCCCCCAGTCCTGGACGCAGGAATCTGGTCGAAGGGCCTCAGCTTGAGCTGAGGATTGGAGACTGATCACCTCCTCTTGGCAGAGAACTCGAATTTTCTGGTCTGGTTTCTGGTAGGGCCGAGTTCCAGTCCTCCATTTTCTGGAAGCCCAGGGAAAAGTCCCGTAACGCCTGGGCGTCTGTAGGTGGCAGGAGACGTCTGTAAGGCCACCCCTTTTGCCCCCCTTTCACACCTCCTCCCCATTCTTTCAACCTGGCTTCCTTTCCTCCTTTTGAAATCTTTGAAGACATCTGAAGTTTTGTGTCTCTATAAAAGGTTTTCTGAGAGACTGTATTCTTGTATTTAAGAGAGTGTCTGATGAGGACTGCCATGTTTATATGTGTGTGTTTTAATTCTGTTCTGTGTTGTGATTTGTGATGGCCATTTTGCTTTGTTTGGCTACCATTTAGACCTGCCACCATTTTGTTAGAGCTTGATTTTCTTTCCCTGTGCCTTGAGACCAGGGCTCTCAGGAACACTTATCTAGACCATCTCTAACTCCTGAGACTGAGAAAGAAAAAAGAAAAAAGCCTTTAAAAATGTTATTTATTTCAGCTTTTTTTATAAACTAGTAAATTTTATATTGTAATATCTAATTCATGACCAAACTTAGAAAATGAAGCTAGATCTTGCAGTGTGTCTGTCTAAATATGTCTTGGTATGTTTTTATCTCTGGGTAATATTTTTTAGGTTAATTTGTAAATGAGCTCTATTTAATTGGCTTAAAAAAGGTAAGCGCTTACAAATCAAATAATTCTAAATTAAACAATAAATTCCAGGTTCAGGTGAACTGGGAAATATTCAGTATTAAATACCTGATATTAATGTTTTTTGTTGACCTATCTAATATAGACATGTCTTAGAGTAATTAACATCAAGTAAAATATTTTCATTGTACCTAGGTTTAATATAAGTTAAATATTATACCTATTACAAGTTTGTCAACAAGGAAATTACCTCGAGTGAAAACACTTCTAAAAAATGTAAATGAGGTATGAGTTTATATATAAACTCTATTAAGAATAATTATTCTTTAAGAATATCTGTCTACAATAGTCTCCCCAAATTGGCATAACTTGAATTTCTAAGGGTTGTGCTAAACTAAGTATTGAAAGTCTATTAAATAATTAGGTCATTTCCAAATGAAATAAGATTTTGAAACACTTACTACTAAACACTGATTTCTTTTTACAGAAAAACTAAAGAGATTTGGGACTATAAATGAATAATGTTTGATGCCATCCTAAAATGTTTTAAAAAAGCAAGGGTTTTAGAAATTATCACTGGTATTTATGCTCACCAATCTATAAAATGCTAACATAAAAGTTAGCTCTTGGTTGCTAAAGGAAAGCAGGAAGTGTGCTTTCAGTAAAAAAAGAGTAAAAAAATACTAAAAAGAGTTATGCATGATCAAGATTTTCTAAAATTAGATTACAATTAGTTAAATAAATAGATTTTGTTAAAAATGACGCGGTCATAAAAAAACTGGTTAGAGCTAATTAGGTCCAAGATGGCGGAGCTGACTTTCACTAGACCTTGAGCCTTGGTATTTGCGCCCATTGTGACATATCAACAAGCTAAATGATAACACCCATCAACATTGACTGAATCTGACCAAATGTTCTAAAGCTTTTAATTGATCTTTTCGATAAAACTTCCTGAATCGAATTCTTTTGAAGTTTCTTTGACACCTAGCTAACTTTGGGGTGTTTCAGAGGGCCCCTGAAACATCCCAAAGAGAGATACTAAACTGTTTATTTGGTTGGTTAAATTACATGAAAAAGATTATCAAATGAGTAATAAATCCGCTCATGTTATAATGTATGAAAAATTACTAATACAGATATCCTAGAAAGTATATAGAGTTCTTAACATTTTGATATGTCTTGGTATTCTGATGAAAAACCTGATGACTTCACAAAAGTTAACAAAGGACTGAATGAACCAGCGAATATGCTTATAACTTTTATGGCTTCTATCTGAGAAATTACAGGTTTAAATTGTGTGTTGTTCGGGAATAGAAAAAACCTTCCTCTTAAACTAATTATAAAAATAATTTGGTAAAACTATGCGTTATAAACAAAACAATTATATTTTCTCTCTATCTGACTCCTCCAGAAATTTAAAACTCTTGTTTCCAGTAAGTTTATCAAATGAGCTAAAAAGGTTATCTCACTAACAGGTACAAAAATCTCAAGGAATTTTTGAGACCTTAAAAGAAAAGAGTTCACCTAGATTTGTTAGGCAAAATCTGTGATAAGCCTTTGGTGTGAGTTTCCCAGTCCTGTTTTATATTAAAAGTTCAGTCTGAGATCCTATAAGTGTTTCAGCAAAATAAAAAGTCTATGATCAATTCTGTTATGTGATATTAATGTGAAAGTTTGTTTCTGAAGCTTGGCTCAGTAATCTATCTTTAGACGAAGATCAGATGCCTCATGACCTGCAACCAGGACTGAAAAAAGACATAATTTAAGAGACTGTCTCCAATCTGGATGGAAAGACTTTTTATCAGGTACTCTTAACTAGCTCAGGCACAATGAAACTGAAGGGAAATTAACTCTTAGATTAATTCCCACTTCCAAAGGCCCCTACACTGGATTAGTCTATAGAGAAGACAGCTGACCTGATCTCACCTTAAAATGATGCTCAAACAAGAAAAACTACAGTACACCAGGATGAGAAGACAACGACATCAGAGGTAGACAGCTTGTCCAAGATACTGGACCTGATTCGTATGATCGTTTATAGTGTTCTCTTGACTTCTTAGACCTTTGTATATAAATCAAATGCTTTTCTATCATAGGCCTGATACTATGCTAGTTTTAAAAATCAATCCAATTGTTGGGTTTGTGGCCAATTATCTGTGTCTAGCTCTGGGTTACCTTGGTAAATTTCTCTACTACAAGACTTTAACTGGTTGGCCCTGAGGAAATTTACTTTAAAAAAAAAATTATAGTCATATTCAGGTCACTGTGATACTACCAGACGGGATCCCCTCACTGGGCCAATTAATAATGCCTACTCTGACTCTGGCTATAAATTTGAGCCTTTTTCTATTCCTCAAGCTCAATCAGAGCAACAAAAAAAGTTTTAACAAAAGAAAAAGAAATCTCCCACAATTATGAGATAGATTTATATAGATAACACTAGGCTATGGTAATTTAGGTTTAAAGTCTCCTCTGTGTTAAAAACAATTAAATCATACTAAAGATAATCAGTCTAGTAACACTAGAAAACTGGGCTATGTGCCTTATAGATGGTGGTGCCAATGTATAATTTCCCTGAAAGATAAAGATTAGTACAGAGTAGACTAAGTCAGACGACCTGGGATATACTGGGTTACATCTAATGGAAGCTCTTAGGTCTTACTTGCGACTTTACTAGTACTGCTGGCTATGTTCTTTGTATTTCACCTGTTTTACAAAATTGCTATTTCTTACAGTGCCAAATGTGTGACTGAGGCCTCTGATAGAATAATATATAGTTCCTTATGAAATCGATGATGATGACAGTGTAACTCTAGATATGAGAAAAAGCAACAAGAGGGAATGTTTTCCTGGACCAAGAGGCTAGTAAGACAGGTGGTCCAGAGAATTTTAGATACTGTTTTATGGCCTAATCCAGTAACAGCACATTGAGAGGCCGGTCGACAAAATCTTTGCCAAACCTGAGAATGGACATTCTCAGCACCATGGGATAAAATGGTCATGAAATGCCCCCCTCAAAGTCGTGGTCAAGTTTGTGAGCAAAAAGGGGCTCTGCCAACTGAAGATTGACACTTGCCATCTACATCTACAGTGATTATATCATGGCCACTGCAACTGCTGACTTTCAATGGCCCTGAAAGGAGTTCAGGGTGAAGATCAAGAATGAGGTGTTCCGTGCTCTGGAAAAAACTGGCAGAACAGGCCTTCAGATAGTTAGATCTTTTCAAGAGATTTTATGAGTCCCAATTCTTGCATCTTCTCATACCTAGAGAAACACTGACATCATTAATGGTGCCATCTGCTTTGGCTATTAAAGAAAAAATTTTACAATTAAAAGTCAAAATAGAGTACTCAACTATGGTTCAGACATCCTGGGAAATAACCAGGTGTTACTATGGGTGTAATTTCAGATCAGACATTGTATTGCTAAACACTTGAGTTTTCTGAGTCATGTCAGGCTTAGATGCCACCATTCTCAAAACAATGTCTGCTGGAAGCTAGTAACTTCTACCTTACTTTTTATAAAACTAGGCAACTGGCCACCTGGCTACAAGTCTCCCTGAAGTGCCAGGTCCAGACTGGATTTCAGGTCTATTCTTCTAAAAGAAAGAGATTTACTTTGTCTATTAAAACTCCAGTTATCCCTTCTCTAGCTACTACTAACTGGGTATGTTACAACAAAATGGCAGACCAAGGGATTGAGATTTTAATCATACAAGGCTCAGATCTAAGACTTGGAACTCAGAAATACTTCAAATTCAGTGTCTCTTCTCCAAGCTGAGGTGGTCCTATGCCCCATTTTGACAAAAAGTTATCACAGTCATAGTTGCCCTGTTCCCTAAAAAAACTGAACAGGACTCTGCGGGGTGGCGACTCGAGTACAGATCTGCTGTACTGTAAAATATAGGCTTTATTCAGCCTCCTTGACCTTCCCTGAGTTCCAAAGGGTAGATTCAAACAATTGCCAATCAGAGAAGGAAAAAATACGGAAACAGAGGGGAAACAATCAAATGGTGGTACAGCCTTGAGACGGGTCCTGGTTCCTACTCAAAAAAAAAAAAAAAATATGCATAACAATGTCTTTTGAGTTCTTCTACAGAACTAGAGCCCCCACCCAGGTGGAAGATGGTAACTTCAGACTAAACATAAGATTCTTAGAACACAGCTCTGTTGCTTGACCACCAGCCAATCATCCCAGCAGTGCCTCCTGTTTCTGGGGACCAGTGATGACCATCCTGTTAGGTCTCCTGTTTGGCCCCTGTCTATTTTACCTCTGAGAGGCGCTGACGGTTTCAAACTAAGTTGCTGTTATTACAAGAGTAAAAGCTGGTTTCAGATATAAGACACCCCAACTTAGGTCAGGTATAGAGAGACTTCTGCTCTGCTAGGCAGGCCTACGCCCAGGCACAGCAGGAAGAAGTTACAGAAGAAAGAGACCTCCGCCCCAATTCCCAAGAAGCATCTTGAGTATGAAGTCTCTCAGGGGGGAGTTGTTAGGGGAAGCACACTGATTGAAACCGCCCACCCTGGCCAGGCACCATAGTAACCATTTGCATGAGTTGTTTTATGACAGAAGATCCTTATAAGGAATACGGAACTAATAAGCCACCACCAGCCGGAAGAGTTCGGGAAAGATCGAGAGGAGACACTACCTGTCCGTCCACTTCCCAGAATCCCTCTTGCTAGCATCCATCTTGGCTGAGCGATGCGTGCGCCACCAGGAAAGACTCTGAATTAGAATGATTGGCCAAAGACCACCAGGAAACTAATCCCATCACCATAAAACCCAAGACTGCGAGCCACGCGGCAGAGCAGTTCTCCTGGGTTCCCTTACCCTCCTGCTCTCCACCCGGGTGCCCTTTCCCAATAAAATCTCTTGCTTTCTCAGCATGTGTCTCCTCGGACAATTCATTTCCGAGTGTTAGACAAGAGCCCAGTTTCGGGCCCTGGAAGGGGTCCCCCTTCCTGCAACACTTTCAACTGATGCACAAGGAATTGGCAATAATGCATCAAATTCATTCCTGGACCATGCTCCAGACCTGCTTAATCAGCATCTCTGTGGTCTGTGCCAGGGAATCTGCATTTCTAAGAGCCCTCTAGGCATGTGTGAGCATCTTAACCGTATATTCCATCCCACACCAATCTCTGTGATTTCTCTCTCTTTTATCTTCTAATTGACAAGGATGGAGTCTGCCATCTTTCATCTTTTTTATATAAATGTTTTGAGTTTGTCTGGGGGCAACTTGTCAGTCATTTCCTGCCAGGGAAATGGGGTGTTCTGTAGGTGGTCAGCAGGGCTGTTCTGCTCTCAAACAGAAGGGGTTGACCTGAAAAAGGTGAGAGGAGATGGGATCGGCATGTCTTCTCCACACACTCCATCCATCCCCACCCCCGACCCGGTCCTAGGCCCGTGGATGGGTAGATGGGGGGCTTCTTAAAGATCTGATCCGGGTCAACATTGGGGCCACCGTCTGACACTTGTAGAGCCTCAGGTGATGTTTATAGAAATAAAGAACAAATGAATGAATAAACGTCAGTTCTGCCAGGGAAGGACAGAACAGTAGGATTGTGGGCTTGTAAATAACCTCTTTCTAGCAAACCCCGGGAGATAGTGAAGGACAGGGAAGCCTGGCGTGCTGCTATCCATGGGGTTGCAAAGTCAGACATGGCTGAGCGACTGAACAACAGTGGAAGAATCCTTCATCCTTTCAAAATTATTCCTTCCTCCCCACCCATCCCCCATGTCCCCACCCACCCCCAGAAGTGGTGGTCCCCCCCACCTTACCCTATTCTTTTCTAATCTGCAACAGACAGAACTAGATATTTGGGAGGGGCGGTACTAACCTCCAAACTTCCAGTTCTGCTCCATTACCCTGCCATGCCTGACCACCCCCTCCCAACGCACCCAGCCTAGACCAAAGGAGAGTAGGAAGGATTATAGAGTCTGCTTCTTCCTCGATGAAAAGCTTTGGGTTACCTCTGTGACCACCGAGACAATTTCCCCGTCCACGAAATGGGGCTGGGTACCCCTAGACCGCAGATCTGGGAAGGCTAGCGACACTGCGGCCGGCTGTAATTCACCGGGAGCTCGCGGCGCAGCGCCCCTCGCAGGCCACGCCCCTCACCAGCGCGGCCGGCCCAGCGGCGTTGCCATGGCGACGCGCGTACACAGGCCGGGAGGGCACGCGGGCTGCGGGCCGCCGGCTGGAGACTCCGCGGGAGCGCGGCCGGGCGGCCTCGCCCGGATCGAGCCCGGCGCCTCCCGAGCAGGCCGGGCTCTTGGCGGAGGACGGGACGTGGGCTTCTTCCTCTGGCCAGGTGAGAGCGACACGTAAGGAGGCGGCGTGCGGAAACCCGGGCCGGAAGAGGCCAGCCCTGCTAGGTCAAGGGCTTGCGGTGCCCCACCTGAGGCCGAATTCCTCTCAGATCCAGGCTCGGGTCGCCAGGAGCACCCCAGACAAGCTATCCCAACACCAGCCCTTCCTTCCTAAATGCAGCGCCCCCGGCCCCACCCCGAGGTAGCCTGCGAGGAAACTTCAGGCCCCTGCTTGGCACCAGCTTTTGGATGTCCTGGGGGTACGCTGAAATTAAGAGAGGAACCCTTGTTTCCCCTGATTTATAGACAATACCCACCCAATGGTCATAAACCCCGCCCCCCCCTTACCTCACCTCTCTTTAAGGAACTTCGAGGCCTTCTGTGGCCCTCAAAAGAAGTTTTGCTCCTATAGCCCAATTCTGAGCCATCCAGAGTGGTCAGGAGGAATGCAGATGATTTTAGCTCTCTTGCTGTTTATTGTAGTGGGTGCTCCATGGCCCTGAGTAAGAATGAATTCACAGAGCTAAACACATTCAAGTTACTTTCTGCAGTGTTTTCAGACAAAGAAGTGATGCACAGGGCAAGATTAAGGTGGAGAAATCTTGTCCAGTCCAAAAGCTAGAGATAGAATTTAGATGCTCCAAGAAGTTATCTAGGATAGATGCTGAAAGGAAAAATGAAAGGCAGTTACTGTCAGAGATTCCTAGCCACTGGCCACACTGGCTTGCTTGGAGGTGTCATTTTTATTTTCACTCAGCAAGTGTTGCCCAAGCACCTCTGTGTGCCAGGCACTGCCCTGGCACTGGAAATGATGCCCTGCACAGAACAACTGCAAAGGGTGTGAGGTTTTACTCTGTTTGAAAGTTAGCCTGCCCGGCTTATAGGTACTGGCAGAAGACAAGACTCCTGGGCCAGAAACTAAGAACTTTCCCGCTCACGGCACAGCAGACACAACCGGCAGCCAGAGCTGCTTATGCACAGGGATGCTTGTTGCCCTGAAAGTCCCTCGGGGTGGTGAGGAACAGCCAGGGTGGCTGTTGTACGTGCAGTGAGTCTGTGTCCCAGATAGAAAACTCCAGACTTAGGAAATCTCAGTCTTTGAAAGGGGCTGTCAGCAAATCTGCCTGACTTTAGCCTCAGAAGGAGCTGTTGTCTTTATTGTAAACATCACCTTTATCCTCCAGGCTCTTTGCCACATAAGCATCCTTGGAAGGATGGTGCAGGACAAAATCTTTCGGTGCCTTTGCTCTGAAGATGGGTATGAGCACAAGAAACCCATGAAGAACTGCTTCTTAACAAAATCAAGGGACTTCTGTGGCGGTCCACTGGTTAATTCCACGCTCCCAATGCAGGGGGTGAGAGGACTCAGCCCCTGGTCCAGAAACTGAGATCCTGCATGCCACACAGTATGGCCCAAAACCCAAAACAAAATCAACACAGTTCTGGTTTTCCACGAATATATAGCTTAGCGAATGAAAGAGAAACAGACAGCAAACACAACTAAATAAAGGAACAAGCAAAGGTCAGAGAATAAGTAAGAGGAAGGCAACCCAGCAGGAGAAAACTAACAGGGGAATAACATGGCTGAGGGCACCTTTAGCCATGGTGGTCAGGAGGTTGCCCCAAAGGGGGGCATCTGAGCAGAGAGAAGACATCAGCTTTGGGGTCGTCTCTGGTGACAGCTGACAAACAAATGTATACATGATCCAAGTTTTAAGTTTTAAATTAGTGGCCTGTCCTGTGGTTTTCCTACAACAGAGACATTTCTTGAAAGTTTACCTTTTAGATTAATTGCTTAGATAACATGGTGCTCTGCCAATGAAGATTAATAACTGAAGGCAATAGAGCATGGTTGTTTGGAAAGAGGAAATGTCTTTCCCCTGTGTTCATGACAGTGAGCTTAATAAATTTTATTTCTCATTATATGGAAACATCAGTATTAGTGGGACATTCACAGGCCTCAGAGTTTACAGATATAAACTACCCTGCTTATTTTTATTTCTCGTATCCCCAGGTAGGGTCTCATCTTCCTTTCAGCATATAGAATGCTGATTTTAAAGACTTTGTTGTTTCACGTCCCAAGCATCAACAGATCGCGCAATTCCCCCACCCCACTCTGCCCCACCAGCAACATGGAGGTTTGTGCAGTGGTTATAGACTAAGGTCCAGAGTTGTCACACACTATTGTGTGACCTTAACCTCTCTGAGTCACAGTTTCCTCTTCTGTAAAGTGGGACAATACTGACACCTACCTTGCAGGGTTGTTCTGAGAATGAAAAGAGGCAATGTCTGTAAAAGGATAGCCCGGTGCCTCACACTTAGTAGGGGTTCATCCTGACACTTGGTAGTGGATGAAATGGTGGAGATGTTGATGGAAAGCAGAACCAGACCAGAGACCTATTACAGTCACACACAGATGACTTTTGTTTTCATTTGTTTGTTTTTTGTTTTCATTTGTTTGTTTTTTGTTTTCATTTGTTTGTTTTTTGTTTTGTTTTTAATAGTAGGTTTTTTCCTTTTTCTTTTTAAAAAATCTTTACTTATTTGGCTGCACCCGGTCTTAGTTGTGGCACATGGGTTCTTCGATCCTCATTGTGGCATTCAGGATCTTGGACAACCATGGAAGCCTCTAAATGACTTTTGTTTTTATCCACAGTACAACTACTTCACACTTCAGTGGCCTTTCAGGTGAAAAGAGACTTTCTTAACAAGGCGTTAAGATGGAGGATGTCACACTGTGTAGCCGGACATCTCTCAGATTGGAATTCAAGTATTGTGTCATGTGAATTATCATCAACATGTGTCATCATGTTGATGTGTCATGCTTTCCATCAACATCTCCACCATTTCATCCACTACCAAGTGTGAGGATGAGCCCCTACTAAGTGTGAGGCACTGGGCTATCATGTTGGTTATCATCAATATCTTGGAACCTGCCAAAGGCCGGAATACTGAAGTGGGTTGCCATGTTCTCCTCCAGGGGATCTTCCCAGCCCAGGGATCGAACCCAGGTCTCCCACATTGTAGGTGGATCCTTTACTCCCTGAGCAACCAAGGAACAACCTATACAACCAAAACACACGTACAGGACTTTCTTTGAACTGCGTTGAAATACAAAATGGGTGGAAGGATACTTGGGTAGATATGTGATAAAGTAAATATAGCAAAAAGTCAATTGTGGAATCTGGGTGGTGGTTATGTAGGAGTTCACCATCTACTTCTTTCAACTTTTCTGTGTGTTTCACATTTTCGTAATTAAAACACCAGGAAAAAGTAGGTACAGAGTCCTGACTAAGCTATAATCTTAATACTTTGTCTTTGGAAATCATTCTGTTTTTCTACCTAAATATATAACAGAATACAGTGACTTAAAAGAAAGTATCATATAATGCCCATTTCCTTGATGATTTACTCTTCTGCACTTTAAAAAGCTCTTTAGAAGGTTGGGGTTCCTTGAGTCAAAGTTCACAAAACCCAAGATTAGTAATAGTAATAATCACAGTAGGAGAAAAGTGTGTTTAGCAAACACCATTTTAGATGCTTCACATGCATCACTGCATTCAATCCTCACAAAACCCATTGGGATACAGAGTATTACTAGCCCCATTTTACAGATGAGAAAACTGAGGTTTACAGAGTGAATAAGTAATTCAACCAGAGTCACTGAACTAGTAAGTGGTAGGTCAGTGATTCTTAGTACTTGATTATGGCAAATATCTAACCTCAAACTAAGCTTAATGGGAGTTGGAGAGTGATTGTCAGTGGAATTCAGATTTGTTGTTGGGTTGTTTTTGCTATTGCTTGTTTGTGCTCTGAGTTACATAAAGGGTGTCCTCTGATAATCAGAACCAAGCTTATCTATGACAGATATCAGTGTTAAAGATAGTCTTAAAAATGTGAAGAATTGTAAGTATGATCATTGTTAAATCCATCTATCCACTCCTACCTCTGCTGATTTTCCTTTTGTGACATTATGGTATATTCCATTCATTCTAAATATGATATTGAATAATTAAAGGACTTTTCCTAACCAGATTTGTTTCTGCAAACCTTTTCTAGGGAAAGCAGAGAGTATGAAAGCCTATCTAAAGAGCGCAGAAGGCTTTTTTGTCTTGAATAAAAGTACTACGATTGGAAGGCATGAAGACTCAGATCTTGTTTTAGAGGTAAGATCTCTTCCTGCCCGGTCCCCACCCCTCCCAGCCCCTCATCTCTGCAGAAGCCCCATCCCCTGTGGACTCCGATCTCTTCTGAAGCGCAGCCTCTGGCTAACAGCCACTGCCTTCCTCCATGTGCTTTGTTGTTGTTTAGTCGCTCAGTCGTGTCCAACTCTTTGCGACCCCATGGACTGCAGCATGCCAGGCTTCCCTGTCCTTCATCATCTCCCAGAGTTTGCTCAGGTTCATGTCCATTGAGTCCATGGTGCTATCTAACCGCCTCATCTTCGGTGTGCTACCAATAACCAGTTGTCAGATGTGCTGGAGCTCCTTGGCACACGTGGTGAGAATGAGCAGGATGCAGAGTGAGATGCGCCTTCTGTCCTTTGCTGACCGTGTCCCACCCAGGATCCCCTCCCCCGCTGCCTGATGGGGCCATTTGGAAGGTGGTGCTTGACCTTCACCTGCTCCAGGTCTGGCAGCCAGAGCCACCTGAAGTGCCCAGCTTGACAAATAGCCTCTTGCCCTTTTCAGAGCTTCTGGAGACTGTTGTGGGTCCCTCGGAGCCCTCCCCAACCCCCACCACCAAGTAGTAAATCAGGGTAATCCTTGGGCATAGCCACGGTATCCTCTCATTTCATTTCATTCTCTATGTTAGCTGTGGCTTGGTCCACAGTCCCAGCTTGATGACAGCCAAAGAAATTGGAAGAAAGTAAGGAGTTAGTCAAAACAGTGGCTTTGGGGGCACTCTCCATCCCCCTTCTGATGTCTGTGTCGGAAGCTTTCTCCATCATTTTTCACTTTAATAAAACTCTGCTACACACACACACACACACACACACACACACAGTGGCTTTGAGCCTTTTAAAATTGAAAAGGGTTAAAATATTGAAAGAAAAATGCAGTGGAATTTATGACTATAAAAGGCAGGTCTTTTTCAGACTTCACTCAACAGATTGTTAAAAGGCTTTTCATTTTGAAATGACAGATTCACAAACAGTAGAGAGAGAATGGTACAAAGTGTGTATATAGTTCTGTCCCATTTTATCACATGTATGACTTTGTGTGTAGCCGCCAAGATACAGAACTGACTTCCCAGGTACCTCAAGTGGTAAAAAATCTGCCTGCCAATGCAGGAGATGCAGGTTTGATCCCTGGGTTGGGAAGATCCCCTAGAGGAGGAAATGGCAACCTGCTCCAATATTATTGCCTGGAAAATCCCATGGACAGAGGAGCCTGGTGGGCTATAGTCTGTTGGGTTGTAACGAGTTGGACATAACTAAACAACTGAACACACACACACACCAAGGTATAGAATATTCCATCATCAAAGATCTCCCTTGTGATATTCTTCTTTTTAATTTTAATGTATTTATTTACTTAGCTGCACTGGGTCTTAGTTGTAGCATGTGAGATCTAGTTCTGACCAGGGGTTGAACCCACGCCCCCTGCTTTGGCAGCTCAGAGTCTCACTACTGGGCTACCAGGAAAGTCCCATGATATTCCTTTTATGTTCACAATATTTTCCCCCACCACCATCCCCAAGTCGCAGCAACCACTAATCTGTTCTATATCTCTATAATTTTCATCATTTTGAGAATGTTACATAAATGGAATCTTAACGTCCGTGACCTCTGCCATTGATTTTTTTTTTTAACTCAATGTAATGATTTTGACATCAATCTAGGTTATTAGCTTGTTCTTTTATTGCTGAGTAATAGCCCATGTTATGGATGTACCACCTATGTTTAACCATTCACTTATTGAAGAACATTGTGATTCCATTAGGGGCTGTTATGAATAAATCTACTATGAACATTTGTGAACAGGTTTTTCTGTGAACATAAGTTTTATTTCTCTGAGATGAATGCTTAGGAGTATGATTGCATGGATCAACATATATGTTAATATATATTCAGCTTGTGGAAAAACTGCCAGAATCTTATCCAGGGTGGTTGCACCATTTTTTTAGTCCCACAGCAGTGTATGAGACAGGGTTCTCTGCATCCCCACCAGCAGTTAGTATTAACACTGTTTTTTATTTTAGCTGTTCTAGTAAGTGTATAGTGGTATCTTATCATAGCCTTAATTTGCATTTCCCAAATCGATAGTGATGTTACATGTCTTTTCGTGTACTTATTTGCCTTCTTCATACCCTCTTTGGTGAAATATCTCTTTATGTCTTTTAACCATTTCTAATCCAATTGTTTTTTCACCATTAAGTTTTGGGAATTCTTTATGTATTGTAGGTATGAGTCCCTCATCGGATAGATGGTTTGCAAGTATTTTCTCCCATCCATAGCTTGTCTTTTCATTCTTTTAGCAGGATATTTCACAGAAAAAAAATTTTAACTTTTGATGAAGTCCAGGTCATTATTTTTTTCTTTCATAGATCATGCTGTTAGTATCATCTCTAAGAACATGCCACCAAGTCCTTGGTCCTGAGGATTTTCTCTTATATTTTCTTTGAAGTGCTTTATAGTTTTATGTTTAAATCTGTGAACTATTTTGGGTTCACTTTTGTTTATGATGTGAGATTTAGGTCAATGTTCACTTTTACTGCATGTGGATATTGAGTTGTTCCAGAACCATTTGTTAAAAAGACTATCCTTTCTCTCTTGAATTGCTTTTGCGAGTTTGTCAAAAATAACCTGGCCATACTTCTGTGGCGGCTGTCTCTGAGTTCCCTAGTATGTTTCATGGATCTGTGAGGCAGTCCCTCTACCTTATGTCACAGCCTTGATTACTATCACTGTGTGAGTCTTAAATCAGGTACAGTGACTCCTCCCACTTTATTATTCTTTAAATTTTTTAACCTAGTTCCTTTGCCTTTTCATTTACATTTTAGTGTAAGCCGTCTGTATATACAAAATATCATGCTGTAATTTTGCTTGGAATTGCATTTAGTCCGTCATTCAATGTGAGAATAATTGATATTCTACTACATTGTCTCTCAATTCATGAACATGGTATATTTCTTCATTGATTCAGGTAGTCTTTGATGTCTCTCATGAGTGTTTTGTAATTTTTAGCATACAAGTTCTGTACATGTTTTGTTAAATTTACACTTCAGTAATTCTCTCTTTTTTTTTTCTTTTGAGTGATTGTAAATGGTTTATGGGCTTCCCAGGTGGCACTAGTGGTAAAGAACCCACCTGCCAATGCAGGAGACGCAAGACACTCGAGTTTGATCCCTGGATCAGGAAAGATCCCCTGGAGGAGAGCATGGCAACCCACTCTAGTATTCTTGCCTGGAGAATCCCATGGACAGAGGAGTCTGGTGGGCTGCAGTCCATGGGGTTACAAAGAGGCAGACACGACCGAAGCGACTTAACGAACACACACACCCACACTCACACAATAGAATTGGTATTATATTTTTTATTTTGTTCATTTTTTATTTTTACATGTTCATTGACAGTATACAGAAATACAGTTGATCTTTGTATGCTCCTTAGTTTCTTGCAACCTTAACTGAACTTTCTATATAAGGGTTTTTGTAGATTTCTTGGGATTTTATACATAAAATGTGTCATCTACAGTAAGATTAGTTTTATTTCTCCTTTCAGAAAAGGATATCTGAATGCCTTTCATTTCCTTTTCCTTGCTTTATTTCTCTGGTTAGCACTTCCAGGACTCTGTTGAATAAGAGTGGCATAAATCTTTTTTTATATTTGTTTATTTATTTGGCTGCATTGGGTCTTAGTTTCAGCATGCAGGATCTTTGTTTCATCATGCAGGATCTTCCGTTGCAATGCACGGACTCTCTAGTTGCAGCTGGGCTTAGTTGCTCCATAGCATGTGTGGTCTTAGTTCCCTGACCAGGGATTGAACCCATGTCCCCTGCATTGCAAGGCAGACTCTTAGCCACTGAACCACCAGGACCCAGCATAAATCTTTATATTTGCTTGTTCCTGACCTTAGGGAAAGCATTCAGTCTTTCACAATTAAGTACGAGGTAAGCTGTAGGTTTTTTGTACATGTTCTTACTAAGTGAGCAAGTTCCTCTCTTTATTCCTAGTTTTCTGATTATGTTTATCATAAACTCAACAGATTTAAAACTAACTCCATGAACCTGCCCTTGAGATTCTTCTCCATGGTGTGATTTCCTTTCAAGGACACAGAAAATCTGTGCAGTATGCAAAGTTGGTGGGGGGGGGTGCGGGGGGGGGAGGGGAGGAAGAAAAAGAAGAATTGCAGTTTCTTCCTTATCATAACAAGGCATAGATTTGGGGGTGGTTTTATTTCCTGTTCTGGGCTTCTCCAGTGGCTCAGCAGTAAAGAATCTACCTGCAGTGTGGGAGATATGGGTTCAATCCCTGGGTCTGGAAGATCTCCTGGAAAAGGAAATGATAACCCACTCCAGTATGCTTGTCTGGAAAATTTCACGGATAGAGGATCCTGGTAAGCTACAGTCCATAGGGTCACAAAAAAGTCAGACACAACTGAGTGACTGAGGACATAAGTACCTCCTGTCTGGTCAAAGTAGAGACAGGAGATCTCTGTTTTGAACCTGACTATGTCAAGAAAATTAGAGATACCAAGGGAGCGTTTCATGCCAAGATGGATTCGATAAAGGACAGAAATGGTATGGACCTAACAGAAGCAGAAGATATTAAGAAGAGGTGGCAAGAATACACAGAAGAACTGTACAAAAAAGATCTTCATGACCCAGATAATCACAATGGTGTGATCACTCACCTAGAGCCAGACATCCTGGAATGTGAAGTAGAGTGGGCCTTAGGAAGCATCACTATGATCAAAGCTAGTGGAGGTGATGGAATTCCATTTGAGCTATTTCAAATCCTGAAAGATGATGCTGTTAAAGTGCTGCACTCAATATGCCAGCAAATTTGGAAAACTCAGCAGTGGCCACAGGACTGGAAAAGGTCAGTTTTCATTCCAATCCCAAAGAAAGGCAATGCCAAAGAATGCTCAAACTACCGCACAATTGCACTCATCTCACATGCTAGTAAAGTGATGCTCAAAATTCTCCAAGCCAGGCTTCAGCAATATGTGAACCGTGAACTTCCAGATGTTCAAGCTGGATTTAGAAAAGGCAGAGGAACCAGAGATCAAATTGCCAATATCTGCTGGATCATCAAAAAAGCAAGAGAGTTCCAGAAAAACATCTATTTCTGCTTTATTGACTATGCCAAAGCCTTTGACTGTGTGGATCACAATAAACTGTGGAAAATTCTGAAAGAGATGGGAATACCAGACCACCTGACCTGCCTCTTGAGAAATCTGTATGCAGGTCAGGAAGCAACAGTTAGAACTGGACATGGAACAACAGACTGGTTCCAAATAGGAAAAGGAGTACATCAAGGCTGTATATTGTCACCCTGCTTATTTAACTTATGTGCAGATGACACCACCCTTATGGCAGAGAGTGAAGAGGAACTAAAAAGCCTCTTGATGAAAGTGAATGAGGAGAGTGAAGAAGTTGGCTTAAAGCTCAACATTCAGAAAACTAAGATCATGGCATCTGGTCCCATTACCTCATGGGAAATAGATGGGGAGACAATGGGAACAGTGACAGACTTAATTTTTTTGGGCTCCAAAATCACTGCAGATGGTGATTGCAGCCATGAAATTAAATGACGCTTACTCCTTGGAAGGAAAGTTATGACCAACCTAGATAGCATATTAAAAAGCAGAGACATTACTTTGCCAACAAAGGTCCGTCTGGTCAAGGCTATGGTTTTTCCAGTGGTCATGTATGGATGTGAGAGTTGGACTGTAAAGAAAGCTGAGTGCTGAAAAATTGATGCTTCTGAACTATGGTGTTGGAGAAGACTCTTGAGAGTCCCTTGGACTGCAAGGAGATCCAACCAGTCCATCCTAAAGGAGATCAGTCCTGGGTGTTCATTGGAAGGACTGATGCTGAAGCTGAAACTCCAGTAATTTGGCCACCTCATGCAAAGAGTTGACTGATTGGAAAAGACCCTGATGCTGGGAGGGATTGGGGGCAGGAGGAGAAGGGGATGACAGAGGATGAGATAGCTGGATGGCATCACTGACTCGATGGATATGACTTTGAGTAAACTCCGGGAGTTGGTGATGGACAGGGAGGCCTGGCATGCTGTAATTCATGGGGTTGCAAAGAGTCGGACACAACTGAGCGACTGAACTGGTAATATTAAAAAACTCTAGTAATTTTTTTTTATGCAATAGGTCATTTTATTACTGGTGATGTACACTTTCCCTTTTCAGATAGGTTTCAGCAGTGAGTATATAGTTATTTCTCCTAAAGAGCATGGAGAGTGAGCTGCTTGAAGATGTGATCAAATGTCTATCATCTTTTCTTTCTCAAAGACTATTTTCTAAAGAGCAATTTTAGGCTTATAGCAAAATTAAGAAAAAAGTTTATAGATATCCTGTATATCCTTCCGCCCAACACACATGCCCAAAGCCTCCCAGAGTATCCATCCACAGCAGAGTGGTCCATTTGAGGAAACTAGCAATTTTTTAAAGTGGAGGCTTTGGAATAGGCAGACCTGGGTTTGAATCTCATTATGCTACTTTGTGGCTGAGTGATTTCAACCAGACTAATCAGTCTGAGCTCATTTTCCCTGTCTGTAAACCTCTTACCTCACAGCATGGTTGTTAGGGTTAAGTGAAAAATGCACATAAAGAGGTTGGCATGTGGTGCTCAGTAAAAGACACAGTGGTCATTGTTTTGGTCTCATAAGACTGAGAGACTCTTCTCAGAAGAAGAGAAGAATCCTCAGAGAGCTGAAGAATCCTCAGAGGGTTAAGATGAGGATCCGCTGACATTAACAAGCTGTTTGGAAAAGGAAACCAATGAGGACAGTTACTAACCGGACAGAAACTAATTTGCATTCATTGTATAAAAATAAGTGACAGCTTCAATTCAGTTCAGTTCAGTTCAGTCGCTCAGTCATGTCCGACTCTTTGTGACCCCATGAATTGCAGCATGCCAGGCCTCCCTGTCCATCACCAACTCCCAGAGTTTAGTCAGACTCATGCCCATCAAGTTGGTGATGCCATCCAGCCACCTCATCCTCTGTCGTCCCCTTCTCCTCCTGCCCCCAAGCCCTCCCAGCATCAGGGTCTTTTCCAATCAGTCAACTCTTTGCATGAGGTGGCCAAATTACTGGAGTTTCAGCTTCAGCATCAGTCCTTCCAATGAACACCCAGGACTGATCTCCTTTAGGATGGACTGGTTGGATCTCCTTGCAGTCCAAGGGACTCTCAAGAGTCTTCTCCAACACCACAGTTCAAAAGCATCAATTTTTCGGTGCTCAGCTTTCTTTCACAGTCCAACTCTCACATCCATACATGACCACTGGAAAAACCATAGCCTTGACTAGACGGACCTTTGTTGGCAAAGTAATGTCTCTGCTTTTTAATATGCTATCTAGGTTGGTCATAACTTTCCTTCCAAGGAGTAAGCGTCATTTAATTTCATGGCTGCAATCACCATCTGCAGTGATTTTGGAGCCCAAAAAAATTAAGTCTGTCACTGTTCCCATTGTCTCCCCATCTATTTCCCATGAGGTAATGGGACCAGATGCCATGATCTTAGTTTTCTGAATGTTGAGCTTTAAGCCAACTTCTTCACTCTCCTCATTCACTTTCATCAAGAGGCTTTTTAGTTCCTCTTCACTCTCTGCCATAAGGGTGGTGTCATCTGCACATCTGTACTCTGCACATAAGTTAAACAAGCAGGGTGACAATATACAGCCTTGATGTACTCCTTTTCCTATTTGGAACCAGTCTGTTGTTCCATGTCCAGTTCTAACTGTTGCTTCCTGGCCTGCATACAGGTTTCTCAAGAGGCAGGTCAGGTGATCTGGTATTCCCATCTCTTTCAGAATTTTCCACAGTTTATTGTGATCCACACAGTCGAAGGCTTTGGCATAGTCAATAAAGCAGAAATAGATGTTTTTCTGGAACTCTCTTGCTTTTTCTATGATCCAGCGGATATTGGCATTTGATCTCTGGTTCCTCTGCCTTTTCTAAAACCAGCTTGAACATCTGGAAGTTCTCGGTTCATGTATTGCTGAAGCCTGGCTTGGAGAATTTTGAGCATCACTTTACTAGCATGTGAGATGAGTGCAATTGTGTGGTAATTTGAGCATTCTCTTGGAGCTGACTGCTCCCCAAACTTAGTTTAAGAAATAAGTCACCACCACCAGCAACAGTCAGGTTAATTTATGAAGGAATCAGTTGCATTTCCAAAAGCGTGAGCTCATTTTGGCTCCCTGGAGAGCAGATGATACGCGAAACGCCAAGCATTTTGGGGATAGAGTTCTGATGAGTGCTTCTGTCTTCTCTTAGATAAATCAACTTCCCATGGTTTAAATAGGTTTGGGAGAGGAGAGTTGCTCTAAAGAGGGGTGTGGGGACATGGGTCCATTTGGAAGAATTGAAACCTGCAGACATGTCAGCATTTTCCAGTTTTATAAAACATGACAAGGTAAACATTGCCCCTCTGCTGACTTCATTGGGCCTTTCTGTTCGGAAGGATCACCCGTTTTTTAAAAATTAGTTTTTATTCATTTATTTGTTTATTTTTGGCTGTGCTGGGCCTTCATTTCTCTAGCTGTGGCGAGTGAGGTCTACTCTCTGTTGCGGTGCACAGGCTTCTCATTGCAGAGGCTTCTCTTTGTTGCAGAGCACAGGCTCCAGGCACATGGGCTTCAGTAGTTGCAGCCTGTGGGCTCTAGTGTGAGGGCTCAGTAGTTGTGGCCCACAGGATTAGGTGCTCGCCAGCATGTGGGATCTTCCAAGACCAGGGATTGAACCCATGTCCCCTGCATTGGCAGGCAGATTCTTATCCACTGTGCCATCAGGGAAGTTCCAGAAGGATCCAGAAGGACCACCTTTGATTAGCTGTGAGCCATCCTGAGGAATCATTCAGCAGTCAGTTTATTGTTTATGTTATTGATGCCACTAAAAGTCATTCTACTAAATAAGATTCAGGGATGTGACATGAAAGTCGTTCAGTCGTGTCCAGCTCTTTGCGACCCCATGGACTATATAGTCCTTGGGATTTGCCAGGCCAGAATACCGGAGTGGGTAGCCATTCCCTTCTCCAGGGTATCTTCCCAACCCAGGGATCAAATGCAAGTCTCCCACATTGCAGGCAGATTCTTTACCAGCTGAGCCACCAGGGAAGCCAAGATTCAGGGATATGTATTAATAAAAACTCATCCTTCAGATTACCCAGAGGTTACATCCAGCAAATAAAAAAGATTGTTTTATTTGTCTAGATCAATCCTAAAAAATAGGCAGTCATACTTCTAAAGAGTTCTATTCATCAGCAAGGCTGAAATATTGTTTGGAGTGTTTGTTTTGTAATAGTTTGACATCATGTACTTTTTCCGATAATGGGAAGTAGTTCCATGCTTCTTGTTTTTAAAAATTGGGAGGAAGCAAAGTATAAGGAAGAAAATAAAAGTCACTTGTAATCATTTGGTTCAGGGAAAAATCAATATTGGTGTCTGCAGGGTCTTACTGTCCAGATTTTTTCCCTATATCCTGTAAGAAGTTTAATTCCCTAAAGGCAATAGGAAGGCTGTTTATTTATTTATTTTATTTTTGGCAGTGCTAGGTCTTGGTTGCTGCATACAAGTTTTCTCTAGTTGCAGCGAGTGGAGGCTACTCTTCGTTGAGGTGCACAGGCTTCTTGTTGCAGTGGCTTCTCTTGTTGCCAAGCATAGGCTCTAGAGCACAGGTTCAGAAGTTGTGGCACACAGGCTTAGTTGCTCCAAAGCCTTTGGAATCTTCCCAGACCAGGGATCAATCCCATGTCCCCTGTATTGGCAGACAGAGTCTTAACCACTGAACCACTAGGGAAGCCCAGGAAGCCTGTTTATAGCCAGGCTAGTGAGAACTGTTCATAGTCAACAGTAAGAACTGTTATAATTCATTCATTCCACAATATTTACCCGGAGCCACAGCACCAAGGCAAGCCTAGGGATACAGTGATGGCGGGACTAGACATGGTCCCTGCAGTCAGGAAGCTGCCTAGAGAGAGGGACATAAGTTGGATGATCCCACAAAGTTGTGACTAATTCCATTCCAAAACTGGGGCTCTAAAGCAAAGGAATATGATGGACAAAGAGGACTTGACAAAGGGAGAAGGGAACAGCATATGCAAAAGTCCTGGGGTAGACCCAAGGGACTGAGAGAAAACCAGGGCATCCAGGAGTCAGATTGGAAAGGAGGAGTTCTTGTGACAAGTAGGCCTCCTTCACATCACAGTAAGGATTTTGACCTTTATCTGAAAAGCAATGGAAGAAGATTTGAAGGACTGTAAGCGGCGGAGCGGGGCCGGGGGTGGGGGGGGGGCGGTGCTTCCTGGGTGTCGTTAGCGGTAAAGAACCTGCCTGCGAACGCAGGAGACAAAAGAGACATAAGTTCGATCCCTGGGTCAGGAAGATCCCCTGGAGGAGGAAATGACAACCCACTCCAGTATTCTTGCCTAGAGAATCCATGGACAGAGGAGTCTGGCAGGCCACGGTCCATATGGTAATGAAGAGTCAGACGTGACTGAAGTGACTTAGCACACACATATGCAAGCAAGGAGGAGACCTGCCAATGACCATCCTGGCTGCCATGTGCACAGTCTCCCTTTCTCCCGTTTTACACACTCCAAAGCCTCAGCCTTGCTTATTTCAGAGTTAATAACCTTTCAAATTATAATTTATATGATTTGATGTGCCTTGCGAGCTATAATTTTTTAGAGTTGGATGTGGCTATTACCTATAGTCTACTGAGAAAGGGGCTCATTTCTTCCGGAATAAAAAAATACCGCAAGCCAACGGTTGGATTTTCCATTGGTATAAAGTGAAAGTGTTAGTTGTTTAGTTGTGTCTGACTCTTTGCAACCCCATGGACTGCAGCCCGCCAGGCTCCTCTGTCCATATAATTCTCCAGGCAGGAATTGGAGCAGTTGCCATTTCCTTGTCCAGGGGATCCTCCCCACCCAAGAATCAAACCTGGGTCTCCTGCATTGCAAACAGATTCTTTACCATCTGAGCCACCATTTTGTGTAAGAATATATAAACACTGTATATAAGAGTGCTTGCTAAACATGGGCTCCTAGACTTTCTGATCCAGTGGGTTTGGGGTAAGGCCCAGGAATCTTCATATTTATATGCTCCCCAGGTTCAGGTCAGAGTGGGGTCCCCTGGAATTGGTTCCAGGACCACATTTTGAGAACCACCAGTGTTCCCTTCCTGTCCCTTCTTGATTGGTGCTTCTTCCCTTCTGATGTTCTGGGAGCTCCTGCTTTTGTGTATGTGTGTGTATTATTTCAATAAACTTTGTTTTGAGGAAGAGAGAAGCGAAGGTTAAACAGTGAAGGGCTGACTGTGTAAGGACTCCCCGTTTAAGGGACCCCCAGAGTCCCATCCTGGGGAGGTTCCAGGATCCCCTAGAAGACTGAGGTATAGGACAGCCCAAGTCATTTCAGGGCTGAGGCTGGGAGGGTGGAGATGGAAGAGAAGGAGAAAGGACAGAAATGCCCAGGGGATGAAATGCCGATGCCCGCACCTCTGACGCTCAGTGACCAGCATCCTGGAACTGCTTTCTCTCGGGTGGAGCG
Source organism: Cervus canadensis (assembly GCF_019320065.1). Classification (NCBI taxonomy): domain Eukaryota; kingdom Metazoa; phylum Chordata; class Mammalia; order Artiodactyla; family Cervidae; genus Cervus; species Cervus canadensis. The sequence goes on from NC_057398.1 coordinate 27,520,847, forward strand.
ATCCGCCCAGCCTGTGTCAGCACTTCTCAGATGGGATCCGAGGCTCACTGCCCCACACGACCAGGTGACACTTGTCTCTTCCCCTGGCACCTGCCGGTTCTGGGCTGCCTCTTAGAAAAGAACCAGAGTCGACACCATACTCTTTTTTATTTGTTTATCTTCTTACAAGACAATTCCAGAAAAACATCTACTTCTGCTTCATTGACTATGCTTAAGACTTTGTGAGGATCACAACACACTGTGGAAAATTTTTAAAGAGATGGGAACACCGGACCACCTTACCTGCCTCCTGAGAAACCTGTATGCAGGTCAAGAAGCAACATTTAGAACCAGACATGGAACAATGGACTGGTTCCAAATTGAGAAAGGAGTACTTCAAGGCTGTATATTGTCACCCTGCTTATTTAACTTATATGCAGCGTACATAATGCAAAATGCCAGTCTGGATGAAGCACAAGATGGAATCAAGATTTCCGGGAGAAATATCAATAACCTCAGATATGCAGGTGACACTACCCTTATGGCAGAGAGCAAAACTGAACTAAAGAGCCTCTTGATGAGGGTGAAAGAGGAGAGTGAAAAAGCTGGCTTAAAACCCAGCATTCAAAAAACGAAGATCATGGCATCTGGTCCCATCACTTCATGACAAATAGATGGAGAAACAATGGAAACGATGAAAGACTTTATTTTCTTGGGCTCCAAAATCACTGCAGATGGTGACTACAGCCATGTATTTAAAAGACACTTGCTCCTTGGAAGAAAAGCTATGGCCAATCTAGATAGCATATGAAAAAGCAGAGACATTACTTTGCCAACAAAGGTCCATGTAGTCAAAGCTATGGTTTTACCAGTAGTCATGTATGGGTGTGAGGGTCGGACCATAAAGGGGGCTGAGCGCCGAAGAATTAATGCTTTTGAACTGTGGTGTTGGAGAAGACTCTTGAGAGTCCCTCGGACTGCAAGGAAATCAAACCAGTCCATCCTATAGGAAATCAGTCCTGAATATTCATTGGAAGGACTGATGCTGAAGCTGAAGCTTCAAAACTTTGGCCACCTGATGGAAAGAGCTGACTCATTAGAAAAGACCCTGATGCTGGGAAAGATTGAAGGCAGGAGGATAAGGGGACAACAGAGGATGAGATGGTTGGATGGCATCACTGACTCGATGGACATGAGTTTGAGCAAGCTCCGGGAGATGGTGAAAGATAGGGAGGCCTGGTGTGCTATACTCCATGTGGTCGCAAAGAGTCAGACACGACTGAGCAACTGAACAACAGCAAGCAAATTTACCCAAGCAATTTTTCTCTAAAAGAAATGTAAATTCATGTCTGTACAAAGATTTCTGACATCATCATCTTGTTTATTAGTCTCAGACAGGATTACTGGAATAGTCTTTTTATCTGCATTTCACAGATGGGAAAGTGTGTCTGCTGTGTCCAGGGACAGGTATGGCTGTAACTCAGACAAGCACGGCCACATTGCCCACCAGAGGTTCCCAGATGTGGTGTCCTGCCAGCAGTGGGCGTCCCTCTCCCACTCCCTCCCCAGTATAGGGTGTTGTCCAGCCATTGGATCTTCGGTGATCTACAGGGTGAAGTATAGTACCCGTGTCATTTTTGTTCACACTTCTCTTATTCTGAGTGAACACCTGCACTTTGAGATATAAGGTGACAAGTGGACTCTCTGTGGGGAAATCCATGGAATGAAACAGACCTGAGGAGGGTACACTTGCCAGCTCCCCATCTGTACCCACCACCCGCCGTGTCATCCTGCCTGGATTGCACTCCCGTCCCACCCCTTTCCCCACCCCCACGCCATCCTACCCCTGACTCCAGCCCGAGTGCTCCTAACTCTGGGGGGTTCACCTGTCTGATCTCACCAGTCCTCGGGGAATTTTTTTGTCCCCTGTTTGAGAACTGGCAGCTGATTTCATCGGTCAGTTCCCACCACAGCAGTTGATGGGGCTGCTTTTTCACTTGGAGGCGGAAGGCTTCCAAGAGGAAAAAGTTCAGAGGAAAGGACTAGATCATCATCTCATCCGTTTCTTGTGATAAAATGCACATAACATAAAATCTGCCATCTTAACTACTTTTTTAAAGTGTACAGTTCAGTGGCATTAAACACGTTCGCATTGTTGTGCAACCCGTCACTCCCATGCATCACCATAACTTGTTTCGTCTTGCAGAACTGAAACCCAGTCCCCATGAAACCGCTCCCCATCCCCCTGCCTCCCAGCCCCCAGCACTACCATTCTGCTTTCTGTCTCTATGGATTTGAGCACTCTGGGTGCCTCACGGAAGTAGAATCATACAGTATTTGTCTTTTCATGACTGGCTTATTTAACTGAGTGAGGGAGAGGGAAGCCTGGCATGCTGCCGTCCATGGGGTCGTAAAGAGATGCGACTTAGCAACTGAAAAACAACTACAGTGACCTCAAGGTTCATCCATTCTGTCGCATGTATCCGAATTTCCTTCCTTTTTAAGGCTGACTAATAATTCATTGTGTGGATTTGCCACATTTTGTTTATTCATTCGTCTACCAGTGGACACTTCGGTTGTTTTTACCTTTTGGCTATTGCAAACAATGCTATGAACATGGGTGTATAAATATCTCTTCACGTCTCTACTTTCAGTTCTTTGGGATATATACCCAAAAGTAGACTTGCTGGATCACATGATAATTTTATTTTTAGTTGTTTGAGGAACTGCCATGCTGTTTTCCATAGCAGCTGCACTAATTTATATCCTCACCAACAGTGCACAGGGGTTTTACCTTCCCAACATCCTTCCAACACCTGTTATTTCCTGTTGTTGTTTATAGTAACCATTCTGATGGATGTGTGGTGAAAGAAAGATCATAATCTTTTGAATAGCTTACAGAATACACAAAAGCTATAGCATATATTTATGGAGTGCTTACCAGGCTATGGTTTTTCCAGTGGTCATGTATGGATGTGAGAGTTGGACTATGAAGAAAGCTGAACGCTGAAAAATTGATGCTTTTGAACTGTGGTGCTGGAGAAGACTCTTGAGAGTCCCTTGGACTGCAAGGAGATCCAACCAGTCCATCCTAAAGGAGATCAGTCCTGGGTGTTCATTGGAAGGACTGATGCTGAAGCTGAAACTCCAAAACTTTGGCCACCTCATTCGAAGAGTTGACTCGTTGGAAAAAATCCTGATCCTGGGAGGGATTGGGGGCAGGAGGAGAAGGGAACAACAGAGGATGAGATGGCTGGATGGCATCACCAACTGGATGGACATGGGTTTGGGTAAACTCCGGGAGTTGGTGATGGACAGGGAGGCCTGGCGTGCTGTGACTCATGGGGTCACAAAGAGTCGGACACGACTGAGCGACTGAACTGAACTACCATATCTCTCATGACTTACTTTATTTATCTTTTATGTATGTTCTATACATATTTATAGAATTATATCCTCAAAACAAATCCTGTGTGGGTAAGAACTGCTCTTATCATTATTATCCTCATTTGAAGACGTGGAAATGGAACTCAGAAAAATTAAGGGACTTGCCCAAATCACATAGCTAGGTGGGGGAGGTGGGGCTGAGTTTCAAACTGGGCTGACTCAAACTTCTAAAAATGAAACTAAAAAGCTTTTTTCCTGTAAATTTAGCTTTGGGAACATCTAATATCTAAGTATTGGAAATTCCTTGTAGGTTAACTGAGATGACAAGGTAATTGGCTAAGCTAGGGCGATTCCCACCCTGTGTAATCCAGGGTGGGGTTGTCAGTGAAACATACCTGTCTATAGTCTAGAGATCCTCATTCATGCCACAGGCTGAGGTGGCGCCGTCTAGTGGGGGTTCTCGGTAAGGGGGAAATGTGTGTACATGCTCACTCTGTGTCCCACTCTTAGTGACCCTATGGACTGTAGCCCGCCAGGCTCCTATGTCCATGGGATTTTTCAGGCAAGAATACTAGAGTGGGTTGCCATTTCCTGCTGCAGAGGATCTTCCTGACCCAGAGATCGAACCCACGTCTCTTGTGTCTCCTGGATTGGCAGGCAGATTTTTACTACTAGTTCCTTTCCCAGGAAGAGGAGCACTGGGGCTGTTAAGTGAAGACTCAGCAAGATCCCCATCTCTTCTTTCCAAACTAGCCAGAGTAAGTTCTCTGCTTCCACTTGGATAAACTAGGATAGCCTCCCTATTTTAAGATCACTGATTACATCTGCATGGTCCCTCTTGCCACATAATGGATTATATTTCCAGAGATCAGGGCGTGGGCATTTTTGAGTGAAAGCTATGGTTTTTCCTGTAGTCATGTATGGATGTGAGCGTTGGACCATAAAGAAGGCTGAGCACTGAAGAACTGATGCTTTCAAACCGTGGATTGAGAAGACTCTTGAGAGTCCGTTGGACTGCAAGGAGATCAAAACAGTCAATCCAAAAGGAAATTAACCCTGAATATTCATTGGAAGGACTGATGCTGAAGCTGAAGCTCCAGTACTTTGTCCACCTGATTCGAAGAACTGACTCATTGGAAAAGACCCTGATGCTGGGAAAGACTGAAGGTAAAAGAAGAAGATGGCAGAGGATGAGATGGTTGGATGGTGTCACTGACTCAGTGGACATGGATTTGAGCAAACTCTGGGAGACACTGGAGGACAGAGGAGCCTGGTGCGCTTCAGTCCATGGAGTCACAAAGAGTCAGACACGACTTAGTGACTGAACAACATCTTTGAGAGACCATTCTGCCCACCGCATTAATACTCCAGCCTGCCTGGACCATTGCTATGAAACTGGTTTGACAGTTTTTTGGAAGAAGCAGTGGGTCAACAACAGGGCCCATGGAGAAAGATGGCTGGATGAGCTGGAGGGTGATAATATATCAAGAATGGAGGGGGCAGGGATTGTTGAATGAGCACCTTAGCATTCAGAAAGCCTCCGGGCAGTTTGGGACCTGGAGATAAACCAGGGGTTGGAAATACACATCCAGGAGTCCAGGGGGTGGTCAGCAGCCCCAGCGCATAGAAACAGAGTGAGGAGGAAACAGACACAACCCTAGAATCCCAGGGAGCATCTGAGGGGAAAGGAGCCTGGCGTGGAGACCTGGAAGCAGTCAGAGAGCTGGGGGAGCCAGGAAACTGTTGGCGGACCAGGGGTGTTAATAACAGGGACAGCTGACGGTTACTGAGGGCTTGCTCCATGCCAGGCCCTGCTCTTTGCACTTTCGAGTGTATTAACTCATTCCATCCTTAGGAGGTAAGGGCTGTAGTCTGCCCCAGTGAGGTTGCTGGGGCACAGATAGGCTGAGGATCCTGCCTGAGGTCACAGAGGGAGGCTGGGGCGCTGGTACCAGACTCTGCGGAGCCTTGCTCATCCCCAGGGCTCTCCCAAGGAGACCAGGAGGGAGGATCTAGCCGATGGGGAAGCAGAGAAACTTCCTGTTTCATTCCACTCCCAGGCTCGCTGTCCTACCAGCCCCTGGCCTTTACCTCATATCCTTATTCTTTAGAAAACCCTGTTTTCCTACTATTTCTGCACTCCATCCCTTTCTGAGGCAGTGGGGGGCTGGGGTAAGGGGACAGACAGGACAGCCAAGAACCTAAAAGTTAAAAAGAAATAGATCAAACACATACACACATACATTAATTTCAAAAATGTCTTCCTACTACTTTGAACACTTTATCAAGCAGTACCTTTTGTCAGTTCTGTGAAGCCTAGCTTATGAAACTCACTTTTGCAGCTCAAGGAGCAACAGCAGAGAAGCAAAGACCCATGCCCTGGGCTGCCCAGCTGGAGAGTAGCAGAGGTGGGGCTTGAACTCTAGGCTTTCCGACTCCAGAGCACATCCTCCTGCTCACAATAGAGAACATTTTGCATTCGCTCTGTTTTCTTCTAAAAACATATACATGCTTTTATTTGTATTATGTCACCAATAACTTACAAGACTGTCCTAATGTTACCCTCATTTACAAATGAGGAAACTGAGGTATCACTTGCCCAAGGTCACCCTGCTAAGAAATGGGAGAGCTGAACTTGAGCCCAGCTCTTAAAGCTGAATAATATTCCACTGCATGGATGGGTCACATTTTGCTTATCCATTCATTAGTCGATGGGCACATGAGTTGCTTCCACCTTTTGGCAATTGTGAATAGTTACGTTAGTCACTCAGTCGTGACCAACTCTTTGCGACCCCATGGACTATAACCTCTCTCCATGGAATTCTCCAGGTCAGAATACTGGAGTGGGTTGGCATTTTTCTCCAGGGGATCTTCCCAACCCAGGGACTGAACCCGGGTCTCCCGCATTGCACGCAGATTCTTTACTGTTTGAGCCCCCATCGAGGCCCAACTGTGAATCATGCTGCCATAAACATGAGTGTACAGATGTCTCTTCAAGTTCCTGATTTCAGTTCTTTTGGGTATATGCCCAGAAGTGGACTTGCTGGATCAGATGATAATTTTATACTAAATTTTTCAAGAAGCCACCATACTATTTTTCTTATCAGCTGCACCATTTTACATTCTCAACAGTGCCTAAGTGTTCCACTTCCTCCACATCCTTGCCAACACATGTCATTTTCCATTGTTTGCTTGTTTTTGATAGTAGCCATCCAAGTGACATGAGGTGATATCTCATTGTGGTTTTGATTTGCGTTACCGTAATGATTAGTAATGTTGAGCATCTTTTCTGTTGGCCATTTGTGTATCTTCTTTGGAGAAATGTCTATTCCAGTTCTTTGCCATATTCGATCAGGTTATTTGGGGTGTTTTGTTGTTGAGTTATAGGAGTTCTCTATATATTCTTTTAAAAATATTTATGTATTTCCTTGGCTCTGTCAGGCCTTAGTTGTAGCACGTGGGATCTTTTGTTGTAGCACACGAGCTCTTCAGTGTGGTGCCTGGCCTTCTCTCTGGTTGTGATGCTTGGGCTCAGTAGTTACAGCATGCAAGTTTAGATGCCCCATAGCATGTGGGATCTTAGTTCCCCGACCAGGGATCAAATCCATGTCCCCTGCATTGGAAAATAGATTCTTAACCACTGGACCACCAGGGAATTCCCTGTATATTCTTGATTTGTATGCGTGCTAAGTCTGTTCAGTTGAGTACAACTCTTTGAGACCCCATGGAGTGTAGCCCACCAGGCTCCTCTGTCCATGGGATTCTCCAGGCAAGAGTACTGGAGTGGGTTACCATGCCCTCCTCCAGGGGATCTTCCTGATCCAGGGATCGGCCCTTGTCTTTTACAACTCCCGCATTGGCAAGGGGATTCTTTACCACTAATGCCACCTGGGCCTCATATTCCTGATATTAACCTTTTTCAGTTATGTGATTTGCAAGTATTTTCTCCCATTCTGTAGATGGCCTTTCACCCTGTTAATTGTGTTCTTTGATTCACAGAAGTTTAAAATTTTTATATAGTTGAATTTATCTATTTTATTTTTGTTGCCTATGCTTTTGGTACCATATCCAAAAAAGCATGACCAAATCCAATGTCATAAAGCTTTCCTCCTATGTTTTCCTCTAAAAGTTTTATAGTTTTAAGCTATGTTTAAGTCTTTCATCCGGGCTTCCCCAGTGGCTCAGTGGTAAACAATCCTCCTGCAGTGCAGGAGACTCAGAAGATATGGGTTCAATCCCTGAGTTGGGAAGATCCCCTGGAGGAGGAAATGACAACTGACTCCAGTATTCTTGCCTGGAAAAATCCCATGGACAAAGGAGCCTGGTGAGCTAGAGTCCATGAGGTCACAGAGAGTCGGGCATGAGTGAGCAAGCACAGCAATAAGTCTTTGATCCCCTTTGAGCTATTTTTTGTATACACTGTGAGGTAAGAGTCTAACTTAATTCTTTTGCAGTTTTTCCCAGCATCATTTATTGAAAATACTGTTCTTTCACCCACTGAATGATCCTAGCAGCCCTGTGGAAAATCATTTAACCATACATGCAAAGGTTTATTTCTGTGCTGTCTATCCTGTTCCATTTGTCTATATGCCTGACCTTATGTCAATATCACATTGTTTCGATTAGTGTAGCTTTGCACCTATCAAAAGTAAGTTTTGAAATCAGTAAGTGTGAGACCTCCAACTTCTTGTTTTTCATGATCATTTTGGCTATTCAGTTCCACTGAGATTCCATATGAATTTTAGGATGGATTTTTCTGTTTCTACAAAAATTGCTATTGGGGTTTTGATAAGGATTGCATTGAATCTGTAGATCCTTCTGGGTAGTAATGGCATCTTAAACAATAATAAGTCTTTCAATCCATGACTACAGGGTGTCTCTCCATTTATTTGTCTCTTCTTTGATCTCTGCCAGCAACACTTTATAGTTTTCAGTGTATACATCTTTTACCACCTTTGTTGAATTTATTCTAAAGTATTATTCTTTTTGATGCTATTTTAAATGAAATTATTTCCTCTTTTAATTTAACTTTTAAAAAATTTTTGGCTGAGCTGTGCAGCAGACGGGATCTTAGTCCCCGACCAGTGATCCAACTTGCGCGCCCTGCAGTGGAATTGCAACATCTTAAGCACTGGAATGCCAGGTCTCTGAAATTATTTAACTTCCTTCTTAGATTGTTTACTGTGACTATATAGAAATACAACCAGTGTTTGTGTGTTGATTTTGTATCCTACCTTTGCTACTGAATTTTGTTTATTAGTTCTAACAGGGTTGTTTTTTCATGGACGCTTTAGGATTTAGTACATATGAGATAATGTAGTTTCTGAACAGAGATCATTTTACTTCTTCCTTTCCAATTTGGATTCCTTTATTCCTTTTCCTTGCTTATTTGGTATGGCTAAGGCTTCCAGTAGTTTGTTGAATGGAAGTGGTAAAAGCAGGCATCTTGTTCTTGATTTTAGAGGGAAAGCTTTCAGTCTTTCACCTTTGCGTATGATGCTACCTGTGAACTTTTCATATTTGGTCTTTATTATGTTAAGTAATTTCCTTCTATTTCCTTTTTGTGAGTGCTTTTATCAGGAAAGAGTGTTGCATTTTGTCACATGCTTTTTTACATCAATTGAGATGATCACTTTTTTTCCTTCTTTCTGTTAATATGATATATTACATGGATTGATTTTCATATGTTGAACCATCACTTCTTCATTCCAGGAATAAATCCCATCTGGTCATAGTGTATGATCCTTTTAACATACTGTTGGCTTCAGTTTTCATATTTTGTTGAGGATCTTGGTATCAGTGTTCATAAGAAATATTGGTCTGTAGTTTTCTTGTAATGTCTTTGTCTGGTTTTGGTATCAAGCTAATGCTGTCCTCTTCACCTTTTGAGTCTCAGCTTCTTCATCTCTAAATTGGAGATAATAATAGGATCCTTGTATTGGGCTTCCCTGGTGGCTCAGAGGTTAAAGCGTCTGCCTCCAATGCGGGAGACCCGGGTTCGATCCCTGGGTCAGGAAGATACCCTGGAGAAGGAAATGGCAACCCACTCCAGTATTCTTGCCTGGAGAATCCCATGGACAGAGGAGCCTGGTAGGCTACAATCCACGGGTCGCAAAGAGTCAGACAGGACTGAGCGACTTCACTTCACTTGAGTTCACTTCATAGGGCTATCATGCAGATTAAATGAAAGAATGCACACAACATGCTTCAGCAGGGCCCAGTTCACAGGAAGTTCTCAATGTATGTTAGATGATGATGATGATAATAATAAATAACAGTTTATCTCATAGTAGGACAGCTCAACAAGATGGAACTTATACAGTCAGTCTGTGTCAGCAGCAGGCCTTCTGTCTGATAGGAGCATTTAGCAATTTTCCAAGTAAAGGGAACAAGTGATATTATAGGGGAGAACTAGGAAGCTCTTTCCTTGCCTAACATGTGGTAGAGGCTCACGCAATTTTGTGAAGTCATTTAAAACTTCCTGCTTGGTTTGATTTCTTAATAATGGCTTGTCAGCTTTTAGGGAACTGAAAGTAGTGAAGCCTGGGAAGAGAAAAGCAAAATGTAACACACAGAATTTCTCTTACTCATGGGTAATACTAAAGGTCCGTAGGACACAAAGATCAAGGGGGATGGTGGTGATGATGATGTGGGTGGCATTTTCCAAAGAACTAATGTGTTTTCATGGTTTTTTAATGCCTTATTTTTTTTCATTTATTTTTATTAGTTGGAGGCTAATTACTTTACAATATTGTAGTGGGTTTTGTCATACATTGACATGAATCAGCCATGGTTTTACATGTATTCCCCATCCTGATCCCCCCTCCCACCTCCCTCTCTACCCGCTCCCTCTGGGTCTTCCCAGTGCACCAGGCCCGAGCACTTGTCTCATGCATCCAACCTGGGCTGGTGATCTGTTTCACCCTAGATAATATACATGTTTCAATGTATTGAAGCATTGCCTTATTTTTTTCAAGCAGTTTTAGGTTTATAGGAAATTGATCGGATAATACAGAGAGTTCCCATATATCCCACCACACCCAACACACACAGTTTCCCCTGTTATTAACATTTTGTATCAGTGCAGTATATTTGTTACAATTGACAAACCAATATTGATGTGTTATTGTTAACTAAGTCCATAGTTTACATTAGATTCACTTTTTGTGCTGTACATTGTTTGGTTTTGACAAATGTGTGGTGACAAGTCTCCACCATTACAGTATCATAGAGAATAATTTCATTGCCCTAAAATCCCCTATTCTCCTCAAGCCCCTGGGCCCCTGGCAAGTACTGACCTTTTTACTGTCCCTATAATTTTTACTTTTTCCAGAATTTCATACAGTTGAAATCATATAGTATGTAACCTTCTCAGACTAGGTTTTTTCTCTAAGCAATATGCATTTAAGATTCTTCCATGTATTTTTGTAATTTGATAACTCATTTATTTTTAATCATTAATATTTCATAGTATAGATGTACCATAATTTGTTTATTAATTTACCTTTTAAAGGATATCTTGGTTGCTTCCAATTTATGGCAATTATAAATAAAGATGCTATAAGCAATTAGAAATAAAGATGCTGAAAGCATGTATCCAAAATAAATGAGTCTTCATGGATATAGAGAACAGACTTGTGGTTCCCAAGGGAGAGGGGGTTGGAGGAGGGATGGAGTGGAAGGTTGGAGTTAGCAAATGTAAGTGATTAAATATAGAATATATAAACAACAAGGTCCTACCATGTAGCACAGGAAACCATATCCAGTATCCTATAATAAACCATAATGGAAAAGAATATTTTAAAAAACTGTATGTATGTATATCTGAATCACTTTGCTGTAAAGCAGAAAGTAAATGACATTGTAAATCAATGTAAAATAAATAAATAAAATTAATGAGTCAATAAGAAAACAAACATCCCAACTTAAAACTGGGGAAAAGAAGATATACATGGACTTCCCTGGTGGTCTAGTGGCTAAGACCCTGGGCTCCCAATGTAGGGGGTCTGGGTTCAATCCTTGGTCAAGAAACTAGATCCCGCATGCTGCACTAGGACCTGGTGCAGCTAAATAAATAAATATTTTTTAAAAGGATATACAGATGTAAAATAAACATATGAAAAGATGTTAAATATCATATGTCATTAAGGAATTTCAAATAAACATGAAATATCTCTTCATTTATTTAAACTACTTTGATGTCTTTTATCAACATTTTATAGTTTTCTTCACATAGCTCTTTTTTTCATATAGCAAAGTATTTTATTTGAATAAATAAATTTATACTTAGTGAATAAAATTTATACTTAGATTTATTCCTAAGTATTTCTTTCTCTTTTTTTGGTGCTAATGTTAAGCAGTATTGTGTTTTTAATTTCAAATTCCAGTTGTTCACTGTTGGTTTATAAGATAGCAATTGACTTTTGCGTATTAATCTTGTATCCTGAAACCTTGCTATAATTGCTTATTAGTTCCAGGAGGGCTATTTGTCAATTCTTTGGGATTTTCTGCATAAACAATCATGCATTCTACAAAATGGGCAAAAGATCTGAACAGACACCTCACCAAAGAAGATTTTTTTCCTTCCCAATCAATAATGTTTTATTCTCTTTTCTTGTCTTATTGCGTTAGCTATGACATAAAATACAATGTTGAAAATGAGTGGTGAAAGGAGACATCTTTGCCTTATTCTTGATTTTAATTGGAAAGTTTCTAGTTTCTCACCACTAAGTATGATGTGAGTTTTTAGGGTTTTTATTGATGTACTTTATCAGGTTGAAGTTGTTCCCCTTCATTCCTAATTTGCCAAGAGTTGTGGTGGTTTGTTGGTTTATCATGTACACTGTGCTTAGTCGCTCAGTCGTGTCTATCTCTTTGCGACCACATGGCCTGTAACCATCCAGGCTTCTCTGTCCATGGGGATTCTCTAGGCAAGAATACTGGAGTGAGTTGCCATGCCCTCCTTCAGGGGATCTTCCCAACCCAGGGATCAAACCCAGGTCTCCTGCATTGCAGGCAGATTCTTTACCATCTGAGCCATGAGGGAACCCACCAGGTTTATTATGAATGGATGTTAAATTTTGTCAAATGCTCTTTTTTCAATCTACTGATAAGGTAATGTGATTTCTCTTCTTTACATTATTGATGTGATAGATTACATTGATTTCCAAATCTTTGCATACCTGGGATAAATCCCACTTGATTGTGGTGTATAATTCTTTTTATATGTTATTGGATTCAATTTGCTAGTATTTTGTTGAGGGTTTTGCATCTTTCTGGAAAGGAAGAACTGGTCTGCAGATTTCCTGTCTTGTAATATCTTTATCTGATTTTGGTATTAGAGTAAGGTTGGCTTCACAGAATGAGTTAGGGAGTATTCCCTCTTCTTTTTTCCAAAAGAGATTATAGAGAACTGATATCATTCTTCAGTTCAGTTCAGTAACTCAGTCGTGTCTTACTCTTTGCGACCCCGTGGACTGCCACATGCCAGGCTTCCCTGTCCTTCACCAACTCCCAGAGCTTGCGCAAACTCATATCCATTGAATCAGTGATGCCATGCAACCATCTCATCCTCTATCGAACCCTTCTCTTCCTGCCTTCAATCTTTCCCAGCATCAGGATCTTTTCCAGTGAGTCAGTTCTTCGCATCAGGTAGCCAAAGTATTGGAGTTTCAGCTTCAGCATCAGTCCTTCCAATGAATATTCAGGACTGATTTCCTTTAGGATTGACTGGTTGGATCTCCTTGCAGTCCAAGGGATTCTTAAGAGTCTTCTCCAACACCACAGTTCAAAAGCATCAATTCTTTGGTGCTCAGCTTTCTTTATGGTCCAAATCTCACGTTCATACATGGCTACTGGAAATACCATACCATAGGTATGGTCCATACCATAGGTCCATACCATAGGTGGACCTTTGTTGGCAAAGTAATGTCTCTGCTTTTTAATATGCTGTCTAGGTTGATCATAGCTTTTCTTCCAAGGAGCAAGCGTCTTAATTTCATGGCTGCAGTCACCATCTGCAGTGATTTTGGGTCCCAAGAAAATAAAGTCTGCCACTGTTTCCGCTGTTTCCCCATCTATTTGCCATGAAGTGATGGGACCGGATGCCATGATCTTAGTTTTCTGAATGTTGAGCTTTAAGCCAACTTTTTCACTTTCCTCTTTTACTTTCATCAAGAGGCTCTTTAGTTCTTCACTTTTTGCCATAAGGGTGGTGTCATCTGCATATCTGAGGTTATCAATATTTCTCCTCTCAATCTTGATTCCAGCTTGAGCTTCATCCAGCCTGGCATTTCAAATGATGTACTCTGCATATAAGTTAAATAAACAGGGTGACAATAAACAGCCTTGACGTACTCCTTTCCCAATATGGAACCAGTTTGTTGTTCCATGCCCAGTTCTAACTGTTGCTTCTTGACCTCCATACAGATTTCTCAAGAGGCAGGTAAGGTGGTCTGGTATTCCCGTCTCTTGAAGAATTTTCCACAGTTTGTTGTGATCCACACAAGCAAAAGCTTTGTCGTAGTCAATAAAGCAGAAGTAGATTTTTTTGGGGGAACTCTCATGCTTTTTCAGTGATCCAACAGATGTTGGCAATTTGATATCTGATTCCTCTACCTTTTCTAAATCCAGCTTGAACATCTGGAAGTTCGTGGTTAAAGTACTGTTGAAGCCTGGCTTGGAGAATTTTGATGATTACTTTGCTAACAAGTGAGATGAGTGCAATTGTGCTGTAGTTTGAACATTCTTTGGCATTGCCCTTCTTTGGGGTTGGATTGAAAATTGACCTTTTCCAGTCCTGGGCTACTGCCCAGTTTTCCAAATTTGCTGGCATGTTGAATGCAGCACTTTCACAGCATCATCTTTTAGGATTTGAAATAGCTCAACTGGAATTCCATCACCTCCACTAGCTTTGTTGGTAGTGATGCTTCCTAAAGCCCACTTCACTTCGTATTCCAGGATGTCTGGCTCTAGTCCAGTGATCACACCATCGTGGTTATCTGGGTCATGAAGATCTTTTTTTATATAGTCCTTCTGTGTATTTTTGCCACCTCTTCTTAATATCTTCTGCTTCTGTTAGGCCCATACCATTTCTATCCTTTATGGTGCCCATCTTTGCATGAAATGTTCCCTTAGTATCTCTAATTTTCTTGAAGAGCTCTCTAGTCTTTCCCATTCTATTGTTTTCCTCTATTTCTTTGCATTGATCACTGAGGAAGGCTTTCTTATCTCTCTGTGCTATTCTTTGGAACTTGGCATTCAAATGGGTATATCTTTCCTTTTTTCATTTGCCTTTTGCTTCTCTTCTTTTCTCAGCTACTTGTAAGACCTCCTCAGACAACCATTTTGCCTTTCTGCATTTCTTTTTCTTGGGGATGGTCTTGATCCCTGCCTCCTATACAATGTCATGAACCTTTGTCCATAGTTCTTCAGGCACTCTGTCTATCAGATCTAATCCCTTAAATCTATTTGTCACTTCTACTGTATAATCATAAGTGATTTGATTTAGGTCATACCTGAATGGTCTAGTGGTTTTCCCTACTTTCTTCAATGTAAGTCTGAATTTGGCAATAAGGAGTTCATGATCTTTCCTTAATATTTGTAAAATTTACCAGTGAACCCACCCAGGTCTGGTACTTTCCATTTTGAAAGGTTATTCATTACTGATTCAAATTCTTTAATAGATATGAGTCTATTCAGGGTATTTTTTCTGTTTGTTTGAGTTTTGGCAGATTGTGTCTTTCAAGGAATTGATCCACTTCATTAAGTTATAAAATGTGTGGGCATAGAATTATTCATGCATTGCGTGCATGCTCAGTCATGTCTGACTCTTTGCAACCCTATGGACTGTAGTCTACCAGACTCCTCTGTCCATGGGATTTTTCCAGGCAAGAATACTAAAGTGGTTTCCATTTCCTACTCTGGGATCTTCCTAACCCAGGGATGGAACCAGCATCTCTTGCGTCTCCTGCATTGGCAGGTGGATTCTTTACCACTGTACCACCTGGGAAGCCCCTCAGAATTCATAATATTCATTTTTTATCCCTTCAGGGATCATGGCTTCTCTTTCATTTCTGATTTTAGTAATTTGTATCTTCTCTCTTTTTTCTTGATTATCCTGGTAGAGGTTTGTCCATTTTATTGATTTTTTTTTTTAAAGAAAGCTCTTGATTTTGCTGACTTTTCTCTGTTATTTTCCTGTTTTGTTATTTCATTCATTGCTTTTTTTCTTCTGCTTGTGGTAGGCTTGTATCGGTCTTCTTTCTCTAGTTTGATACGGTGGAAGCTTATATTACTGATTTTAGATCTTTCTTCTTTTCTAATATATGTGTGCAATGCCATAAATTTCTCTCCAAGAGCTGCTTTCACTCCATCTTGCAAATATTCATAAGTTGTATTTGCATTTTCATTTAACTCAAGATAATTTGTTTTATTTCTTGTGAGACTTCCTCTTTGACCCATCTGTTGTTTAGAAATGTGTTGTTTAATCTCCAAATATTTGGGGATTTTCCATCTATCTTTCTGGTATTGGTTTCTAGTTTAATTCCAATGTGGTCTGAAAACAGTTCAGTTCAGTTCAGTTCAGTTCAGTCGCTCAGTCGTGTCCGACTCTGCCACCCCATGAACCACAGCACGCCAGGCCTCCCTGTCCATCACCAGCTCCTGGAGTCCACCCAAACCCATGTCCCTAGAGTTGGTGATGCCATCCAACCATCTCATCCTCTGTCATCCCCTTCTCCTCCTGCCTTCAATCTTTCCCAGCATCAGAGTCTTTTCAAATGAGTCAGCTCTTCGAATCAGGTAGCCAAAGTATTGGAGTTTCAGCTTCAACATCAGTCCTTCCAATGAACACCCAGGACTGATCTCCTTTAGGATGGACTGGTTGGATCTCCTTGCAGTCCAAGGGACTCTCAAGAGTCTTCTCCAACACCACAGTTCAAAGGCATCAATTCTTCATCGCTCAGCTTTCTTCACAGTCCAACTCTCACATCCATACATGACCACTGGAAAAACCATAGCCTTGACTAGATGGACCTTTGTTGGCAAAGTAATGTCTCTGCTTTTTAACATGCTATCTAGGTTGGTCATAACTTTCCTCCCAAGGAGTAAGAATCTTTTAATTTCTTGGCTGCAATCACCATCTGCAGTGATTTTGGAGCCCAGAAAAATAAAGTCAGCCACTGTTTCCACTGTTTCCCCATCTATTTGCCATGAAGTGATGGGACCAGATGCCATGATCTTAGTTTTCTGAATGTTGAGCTTTAAGCCAACTTCTTCACTTTCCTCTTTCACTTTCATCAAGAGGCTCTTTAGTTCTTCACTTTTTGCCATAAGGGTGGTGTCATCTGCATATCTGAGGTTATTGATATTTCTCCCGGCAATCTTGATTCCAGCTTGTGCTTCCTCCAGCCCAGCATTTCTCATGAGGTACTCTGCATATAAGTTAAATAAGCAGGGTGACAATATACAGCCTTGACATACACCTTTTCCTATTTGGAACCAGTCTGTTGTTCCATGCCCAGTTCTAACTGTTGCTTCCTGACCTGCATACAGGTTTCTCAAGAGGCAGGTCAGGTGGTCTGGTATGCACATACTTTGCATAATTTCTATTCTCTTTACATTTGTTGAAGTATGTTTTGTGGCCAAGAATGTGGTCTGTTTGGTGAGTGTTCCACATGAGCTTGAGAAGGATGTATGATTGGTTGTTGGATGAAGTTGTGTGGCTGTCTGTTAGATCCAGATGATTGATAGTGCTATTCAGATCAACTTTATTCTTACTGATTCTTGCCTGCTGGGTCTGCCCATTACTGATAGAGGGATGCTGTGGTCTCTAGCTGTCATGATGGATTCGTCTGTTTCTTCCTGCAGTCCTTTCAGTTTTTGTCTCCCATATTTTGATACTCTATTGTTGGGCACATGTAATGAAGGACTGTTACATCATCTTAGAGAATCAATCCCATTATCATAATATAACACCTCTCTTTATCCCTGATAACCTTCCTTGCTCTAGTCGGTTCTATCTGAAATTAATGTAGCTACTCCTGCTTTCTTCTTGTGTTTCAATATTTAAATGTCAAAGTGATGGATAGGAATTTGCAAAGTTGGGAAGGGCACAGGCATTTGAATCAGGCAAACCTGGGTACAAAGCCAGGCAAGTCAAGCTGGGTGACGTAGGCACACCTCATCATTCCGTGCCTCCGTTTCCTCATCTAAAAAGTCAGGAACTGTCAGACCTACTGCATAGCTCAGGGAACTATATTCAATATCTTGTACTAACCTGTAATGGAAAAGAATATGAAAAAGAATATATGTTATGTGTGTGTGTGTGTGTGTGTGTGTGTGTGTGTGTGTGTGATGTAATCACTTTGCTATACACCAGAAACTAACACAACGTTGTAAATCAACTATCTGTGCTGTGCTCAGTCGCTCAGTCATGTCCAGCTCTTTGCAACCCCGTGGACGTAACCCACCAGGCCCCTCTGTCCACAGGGATTCTGCAGGCAAGAATACTGGAGTGGACTGCCATACCCTCCTCCAGGGGCTCTTCTCAACCCAGGGATCGAACCCATGTCTCCCGCATTGCAGGTGTACTCTTTGCCATCTAAGCCACCAGGGAAATGTTTAAATGAGGCAGTGCCCCTTTGGATTATTGTGAAGATGTGGGATGTATATATAATATAAGTGGGATGTTAGCATAGATTTCTAAGTCCAAGTACTCTTTATGAAAGTTGAGTGAGGCACTCTGAGGAGAATTAACTTAGAAAATAATTGTGAAGTCTCAGGCTGGAGTGAATGGCTCATAGGCAGTGTGCTGAAAAGACAGAAAACTTCACACATGCCCTGCAGCCCATAGTCCAGGGCACCCAGGCAGGTGGGATGTGATATTTCCTCCTTGGTGCTGAGTTTTGCTCACTCTTCTTATTAAAGTGAAATTGCATAGGAGCCCTCTGCCCCCACTGCCAGTTCACTGTCTGAAATCCCTTTCTTTGGGGTGAAATGTGGTCACACCAGGGCCCCTACTGAAAACCAGATCATCTTCGGTTAGATAAATTCTGATTAGCTTTTAAGAAGCACTAGACATAATCAATCACATGGGAAAACCAAGGCTTTTAAAAAGTAGTTATAAAACCTGTTGTGGGATTTTCCTGGTGGTCCCATGGTTAAGATTCTGATCTTCCAGTGCAGGGGGCACAGGTTCGATCCCTGGTCGGGGAACTAGATCCCATATGCCATGCCCAAAATAAATAAATTAGTAGGATATAAATTAACAAAAAAGAAAAAGATGAGAAAATGAAATTTCATAAATAGAAAGATTGTAAACATAGGAAAAAGACTGGAAAGATGTGAATCGCTGTGTTCAGACAGTGCTTGCCTCTGGGGGACAAGAGTCTAAGTGATTTTGATGTCTTCTTTATGTTTTTCTCTAGCTCTCATTTTCTGCATTGTTAAGAAAAATGTGTTCTTCTAAAAATGAATAGAACAAACAAATGAAAACAACAATCATTATAAAACCTCCCCTTAACTTTAACACTTGCAGTAAATAGTTGAGTCACTTGCCAACTGACCTATCTGGTTTGTGTTGGGCCATTTCTGCTGTCTTGCCATTTGGGACAACCCAAAGTGTATTCGCATGGGATCATAGAAATACAGACTGGCCAATTCCTGACAAGTTCCCTCTTGCCTCTTCTGTGGTGCCTGACTCTCTGTTCAACACCTTGGGCACCTATTCTGGGTCTGGTGTCAGACAGAGCCCATGGCCCTCTGTTCACTTGCTGTGTGGCCTTAGGCAAGTCACTTAACCTCTCTGAACTTCAGCATCCTCCTTAAAAGGAGGACTGCAGTGACCATGCAGTCAGATGAAGCCATTAGCACATGGAGGCACCCAGCGTCAGTAGCACTAGTAAGTACTAAGGCTTCCCTCCTTATTCCCGTTTTCCTGGCTCTGACTGTCCCCTCTCCTCCCGTTTCAGTCTGCAGACATCGACAACCATCACGCGCTCATCGAATATAATGAGGCTGAGGGCAGCTTTGTTCTCCAGGACTTCAATTCCCGCAGCGGCACCTTTGTCAATGAGTGCCACATTCAGAACGTGGCTGTGAAGCTCTTACCGGGAGACCTCCTGAGGTTCGGGACTGGAGGGCTGACCTACGAACTGGTCATCGAAAACCCAGCTTCGGTGAGTCCAGGCCCCTGCGGGGTGGGGGTTGGGCGGCAGAGGTACCTCCCGTGCAGCTCGGGGCTCAGATGCGGCCAAAGGTGGAGATGGTCCAAAGCGCATCACTTTGCCCTCAGCTACACAACACAGGCAGCCACAGGACTCAATTCTGTGAAGGTCAGACCCATCAGGTGGGTCCCAGGAAGGAGCGAGTCCCGGCGCCCTCTACTGGGAATTTCTCAGAATTACAGGCAAGAGTTGCCTAGCAACCAGCCCAGAAATAGTGCATTTTCCTGAAAAGTGAAGCTTGCAAGCAGTGATGGAAAGCAGGTGTGTGCTTTTGAAGATGCAGAGATGGATGCTTCGTTTTTAGGCATATCAGTGCTCTACAACTTCCTAGCTTTGAGACCTCGGCCAGGGTTCTTTGCATGCCTGGGTCTGGGTGTTATCAACGGTGCAGGGCACTGAGAGAGTATAGAAAGGGTTATCAGCCTTGTTAGGAAGGCCAGAGGTCCCCAAGTGGCAGGAGGAAATAAACTGCAAGTGGCAGACGTTTTTTTCCTTCTCTTTACAAAATTAAAACTCAGCATTCAAAAAACTAAGAACATGGCATCCAGTCCCATCACATCCTGGCAAATAGTTGGGGAAACAATGGAAACAGTGACAAACTTTATTTTCTTGGGCTCCAAAATCACTGCAGATGGTGACTGCAGCCATGAAATTAAAAGACGCTTGCTCCTTGGAAGAAAAGCTATGACAAACAAAAAGTGTATTAAAAGGCAGGGACATTACTTTGCCGATAAAAGTCCATCTAGTCAAAGCTATGGTTTTTCCAGTAGTCATGTATGGATGTGAGAGATCATAAAGAAGGCTGAGTACCAAAGAACTGATGCTTTTGAACTGTGGTGTTGGAGAAGATTCTTGAGAGTCCCTTGGACTGCAAGGAGATCAAACCAGTCAATCGTAAAGAAAATCAATCCTGAATATTCATTGGAAGGACTGATGCTGAAGCTGAAACTGCAATATTTTGGCCACCTGATGCGAAGAACCTGACTCATTGGAAAAGACCCTGACGCTGGGAAAGATTGAAGGCGGGAGGAGAAGGGGACACCAGAGGATAAAGATGGTTGGATGGCATAACCGACTCAATGAAAATGAGTTTGAGCAAGCTCCTGGAGATGGTGAAGGACAGGGAAGCCTGGCATGCTGCAGACCATGGGATCATAAAGAGTCGGACACAACTGAGCGACTGAACCACAGTACAAAATTAGAGGTTTCTTCTAATCCTGTGTTTCATGGTGACACCTGGTTCTGCCTGAACTTAACTTTTCTCAAACCTTGAACTAACCAATGTGTTTTTCTTATGGAAATGTTTTTCTTAAGCTATGTTAATGAAGCTATATATTTGCTTTGGAATCTGCCTTTCTTCAAGATTCGTGTCAATTGGTTGATGGCTGGAGATGACTCCCCTTGTTCCAATGCTATCTCAAAATGCATGTTATAGGAGAGGGGCTTGGTGCAACTCTCTCAGTCTTGAGGTATTTCTTTTATCTGATTAGCTGTTTGCTAACAGGTATAAAATGCCTTGCCAAAAACTAGCAAGGGGGCACTCTCTCTGTCCCCTTCTGATGTCTGTTTCAGAAGCTTTCTCTATCCCTTTTATACTTTTGTTTGTTTGTTCAATTTTAATTGGAGGCTAATTACTTAACAATATTGTGGTGATTTTTACCATACATTGATTCGAATTAGCCACGGGTGTACACGTGCTCTGCTACACAAAAGCTCCAAGTGATCAAGTCTCGTCTCTGGTCCCAGATTGAATTCCACCTCCTCCTTGGACCACTTCCTCCTTGGAGTGAATCCCCAGTGTAACTCACCGCTCACAACCATAACCTTTCAGTATCTATGTGTAAAAAGTCAAAATCATTGTCTGGTGGAAACAGACACTCCACACCTGGTAACTGTCCTCACACCTTAGATCAGAAATGTTCCTGGATCAGGACCTAAAGGATAGTCCCCGGGTTAATCAGAACGTAACCCCAAACTCGCCCATCAGAGCTCAGTAGGGAGACAGGATGGAGGGTGGTTAGCAACACAGGCCTGGGTCAGAACCCCAGCTCTGCCACTGGCCCACTCAATGTGCTCTTGCACAAGCCACTGGACCCCTCAGAACCTCCATTTCCTCACCTACCAATGGGGCCAACAGCAGTAATGTCTTTGCAGTCTTGTCTCAAGGACTGAAAGAGATGGTTATAACTGTAAAACCCCAGCCCAGTGCCTGGTCCTTGTGAGCACACGATGAACACCTGTTGTGAGTGTCCCAGAGAGACAGTGTGTTCATCTCACCCCCGCTACCAAGAGTGCTGCGTGGACTGAGACCCCCTAGGTGTAAAATCCTTTCTGGGACGAGACTAGATATAAATAAACAAAGCTTAGAGACTCTGGACAGAATCCTGGGTGTGGGTTCCACAGGCAGCCTAAATACTCATTCTGAGATCAGCAGCATCCCTCGGGCTTCCGGGGCAGTGACGCCACATCCATCACGTTCAGCTTTGCAGATCTGGGGCAGTTTTCTTCTACCGCTGCTCAGCCTCCTCTTCCTCCTTGGACCAGCATTAAAGGGTGCTCTCTGGTGAGATACACCAGGGTCCTCTGGCCACCCTGAGGAGGGGCTTCTGACCCTGATGTGTTAACCCAATCAAGGATCCTCTACACAGGCTCTCGGGATCCCCCTCATCAGAACCATGTGGGGAGCAGACCCACAGTACAGATCTGAGGCTCAACCCAGGCCTGAGGACTCATACTTAGGGTTCCCAGATAAAATACAGGATGCCCAGTTAAATCTGAATTTCAGATAAACGCTAGATAATTATTTTATACATGTGTGTCCCAGATATTGCAAGGAACCACTTATGGTAAAAGAAGTTATCTGGTGTTTGTCTGAAACTCAGATTTGACTGGTACCCTACATTTTATTTATGTATTTATTCATTTATGCAAAATCTGCAACCATGGACATCCTCCCTGGGAGTGGGGCCTGGGAATATGTATTCACTCAAGCTCACCCCCTCAACAGTAGGGAAACCCAAATTTAGAATCGTTTGTATGGAGCACTTATAGAGTTGTTTAGGGGTCAAAGAAAAAGGGATTACAGACCCCCAGGTTTGAACATCCAAGTTTGTGAAGTTTGAGTCAATGTTTCCCTAACATGTCTGATTACAAGAATTTTTCAGGAATGCTCAGTAAAATTACAGGTTCCCAGGCACCCTCCCTGGGAGGTTCTGACTTTCTGGCTTGCCTGTAGTGGGAGGAAGCGGGAGAGGGGGAGAAGGAGGCAGCAAATGATATCTGCATTTTTTTTCTTTTTTTCCATACCAAGATATTTATTGAAATATTATTTATAGGGGCATAAAATTTGAAGCCTAAGTCTTCATCAAAAGGGGGCATTGTTTAATAAATCATAAGGAGTTTGTTTATATAGGGAATTCTGTGCTGCCTTTTAAAAACACAGCTTTATTGAGATATAATTAACATACAATAAACTGCACATTTAAATCTGTACTTGGATGGACTTTGACATATGTGTATACCTATGAAAAATCACCACAATCAAGACAGTGAACAAATCCTTCATCCCCCAAGGTTTCCTCTGGATCACAGCATGTGTGTGTTTGCTTGCTTGCTCTTAATAGCTTTGTGTGTGCATGCTCAATCTCTGTGTTATCTGACTCTTTGCAACCCCATGGACTGTAGCCCGCCAGGTTCCTCTGTCCATGGGATTCTCCAGGCAAGAATATTGGAGTGGGTTGCCATTTCCTCCTCTGGCTTAACAGCATCCAATCTCATTGAAGTACAATTTACATAACATAAACTTCACCCATTTTAAGTGTCCCTTTACATGTGCAGCCATCACCACAACCTGCTTTCAGAACATTTTCATCCTTTTCTATCACCCCAAATGTCGGGAAACCTTGGAGGCACTTCATTTTTTAGTTTGCTTTTTAATTTTCAAAATTGAGGTAAAATACATTTACCATGTTCACCTTTTTTAAGAGTACAGTCCAGTAGCATTGAATATATTCATACTGTTGTGCAGCCATCACCACCATCTGACTGACTCCAGAACTCTTTTCATCTTCCCAAACTGAAACTCTACACCCATCAAATAAAAACTCCCTCGTCCTTCCTCCCATCCCACCAGTCCTTCTGTGTCTATGAATTTGACTATTCTAGGTACCTCCTATAGGTAGAATCTTACATTATCTTTCCTCTTGTGACCATCTTATTTCACTTAGTGTGATGTCCTCAAGGTTCATTCCGGCTGAATAATGTTTCATGGTACGTATTCACCACATTTTGTTTGTTCTTTTGTCCATCCATGGCCATTTGCTTCCACCTTTTGGCCATTTCAAGTAAGACTGTTATGAACATGGGTGTACAGATATGAAAGGGGGACTTTATTTTACGAGGTGCTTGTTATATAAGCATGGGAAACAGTGATGACAATCTCTGACCTTGAGTAGATGAGAAGGAAGAAGATGCTTTGTAAGAAGAGAAACCAGTATGGCAGCAGGAGGAATCGCTGACATGGACAGCACTGTGCTAAGCTTATTTCACTGTGCTTTCCCTGTTTCATGCTCACAACAACCCATGACTTGGTTCTTTTGTGATCCCCATTTTACAGACAAGGAATCCAAACCTCAGACAGGTTAAGTAATTTCCCCAGGGTCATACAACTAGTCAGCACGAATCAAACACTATCCCCACTTGCAGATAAAGGAAGGGAGAAAACTATTTAGTCTGTTGCTGGCTGGAACAGTAGCCTCAATTGGTTTTCACAAAGAGCAAAGCATACTTTCACGGTCACTCAATTATACGTGAATTTTTTTCAATTCTCATTTCTACACTCACTTGTGCCCTGCTTCATTCCTCCAGTGACTGCCTGCACAGGTGTTTCCCTGACTGTGCCCAGGTGACTTTGCAGGACTCTCCCCCCCATCTCATCTTCTCAAAAATGCTTTCTTCTGGTGAGTCCCCAGGTTGAGAAGCTTGCATCCTTTAAGCTGTTACTCGTGGAGGGGTCCTTCGCAAGGCCTACCTGAGGGCGGCCTATGGACTGATAAACATTTTCCTATGAATTCCTCTTGCTGATAACTCAGACCTGTGAACTGTTTAAAAGAAGAGAAAGAAAGAGGGGGAAATGGGAAAGGTATTGAAGAGCATCTCTCATCAAGTATTTTGAGATACAGAACTTGCCTCGTGGTCCAGTGGTTAAGAATCTGCCTGCCAATGCAGGGGACATGGATTTGATCCCTGGTCCGGGAAGATTCCACATGCTGAGCGACAGCTAAGCTTGCGTGCCACAACCATTGAGCCCACGAGCCACAGTTGCTGAAGCCTGGGCGCACTAGAGACCACGCTCTGCGGCAAGAGAAGCCACTGCAACGAGAAGCCCCACGCACCGCAGCTAGAGAAAGCCCGCGCACAGCAGTGAAGACCCAGGACAGCCAAATATAAATAAATAAAATTTTGGAAATATTTTAAGGTCTAGTTTTTCTAAGAAATTCTTTGAAGTCATCTTGCCTCCTGGATGTTCTTGTTTCCCACTGATCGGCGGGTCCCAGGTGAGGGGGCTGTGTGTACTCCCAGGGTAGAGTTTCCCAGGAGAACCGCCCTGATCACCCAGGTTAAGTGTGACAGGAACTGTTCTTTCCCTGACAAAGAGCTCCCAAATGAGAACATTTATTTCAGGCTCTGTGGTGACCAGAACCAAGAGAGAGGACTGGCAACATTTTCTTGGGGGGTGGAGGTGGGGGCGGGTTGGGTTAGGAGTCCAGATGTGTTTGCAGCTGTCACGTGGTTAGGGCACATGCCCCAAGGCCAGGCTGACTCCAGAGCAATCCCAGCCCTGCTCTTGTACTGGCATTTACACTGGACACACCCAAGTCATTTCTCTCAAAGCCTTGGTCCCCATTTCTGTAATACAGTTCCTACCACACGGAGCAACAGTGGTATTAAGTGGGCAATATATGTAAATTGTTGAGTCCAGCGTCTGGTACCTGATAAACACATGAAAATCTTCAGTTTTATTTGTTTATTGGCTGCACTGCATGGCAGGTATGTAAGATCCTATTATTAATAATAGTTCCCTGACCAGGGATCAAACTCACATCCCCTGCATTAGAAGCATGGAGTCTTAACCACTGGACCGCCAGGGAAGTCCCCACCCTCAACTTTAGTTAGAATCAAGCGAACCAGCATGTAGCAGCCAAGATGCTTCCTTTGTAAGTGTTCCTTTGGACAGGAAACCTCCCAAGCCCTCCCCCGACTAGCAGACAGATATATTTGCAGATAAAGTATCCATAGAATGACATGGAAGATGGAAAAAAATGAAGAAAATCTCATTTGACAAAGTGCATTGGCATCCAGCATATGCCTAGGACCAGACTCTGTAAATCATAGCTCTTTCATGAAAGTATTACTGCACAGTCACCATTCACAGTACAGTCCATGTAGATGGCGCCCCCTGGGGGTGTGCAGGACATAACCTGCAGGGCCGTTTGCCATGCCCTGAAGCACCCATTGATTAACATACAGTCTCAGTACCAGGTGTGGGGA
The DNA here is from genome assembly GCF_019320065.1 of Cervus canadensis. NCBI lineage: Eukaryota > Metazoa > Chordata > Mammalia > Artiodactyla > Cervidae > Cervus > Cervus canadensis. The sequence goes on from NC_057398.1 coordinate 27,546,988, forward strand.
GTTGAAGTCACAAAGTCAGGTGTGCCTGCCGCACTGTGTGTTTTGTTGATAGTTGCCTTTCTTTGTGCTTTCTGAACTCTGGGGAAGGCGGTATAGAAACAAGCTGTTCTAGTCACAGTGACTGTGTTCTCATAAAGCAGCTGAGTAAGGAAACCCTCATCACCCAAGTGTATAAATCGTGTTTTTCTCTGTTCTGAAGTATGGCAAAACTGATGGAAATAGCGAGAATGAAAAAGGAAGCGAGGTACCCCAAATAATGTGTCGAGTTGTTCCATGAAGGTGTTGTCGGCTCATTGGCAGGAGCTCCCACCCCTATCATTGCCCGTGACTGGCCTTCCCTTTAGTCTGTCCTGCCGTGTCCCCAGGCCAACTAGACTCTCCTATGTGGCTCCTGGGTACTGTCTTCTGTCCCTGCAATGTCATGACGTCATGTCTAGCGGGAAGAGCGCCCTCTGTCGGCCATTATTCCTCGCTGCTTTGATGAGGAAGCTCTGCAGAATGAGATCAAAAGCAAAGGCTTTGGGGTTTGATGGACCCAAGTTCAAATGCTAACTGCAACTGACTTTACCTTTCTGAGCTTCTATTTTTAATTTCTGCCAAGGAGCTGCTCATTAATCACAGATCCCCTTTCGCCCTTAAGTTTTTTTATAGAGGTCCCTGGGACTACCCCTATCATTGTATAAGCTGAGGCCCGGGGAGTTTCAGTGACTTCCCCAAGGTTGGGTATCAGTCATATAGATCCAGAGCCAGGATTAAAAGCTAGCTCTCCTGAGTCCCTTGGAGGCTTTTTCTAATAGCATGAAGCATCACGGTGCCATGTGAGCCCAGGCAGCTCCTCCAGGGCCCGCTGATTAAGGAAGGTCTCACGATTCCCCAGTTCAACCTGCAATTTCACATGCTTGACAAGGAATGATTCATCATGTGGGTAAAAGCGAAACCCACTGGTAATAGAAGAAAATGCATTTTCAGTTATGGGCTTCCTTGTTTGGCTTCACTAATTTTTCACCAAGGTTATTGGGCTATTGCTGCTACATCCTGCATATGTGCTCAGTCATGTCTGGCTCTTTTGCAACCCCATGGACTGCAACCCCATAGCCAGCCAGGCTCCTCTGTCCATAGGATTTTTCAGGCAAGAATACTGGAGCAGGTTGCTATTTCCTCCTCCAGGGGATCTTCCCGACCCAGGGATCGAACCCTCATTTCCTCGTCTCTCCTGGACAAATTAAGTTGCCCTCTTTCTTTTTCGATGATGATGATGATTCCTGATGGCAAATGTTTGATGCTCGTTTATTATAGGCCAGGAGGTGCTCCAAGCATTTCATGTGCTCTGTCTCACCTGCTTCTCACCAGACTAAGAAATAGCTGTTCTCATCCCTATTTTACAGACGAGACACACAAATAGCAGACTCGTCAGGGTTACGCAGATGGTAAGGAGCAGAGCGGGAAGCTGGACCAGATTCTGTTTCATGACAGATCCCAAGCTCTTTAACCAGAGGTTGGCAAACTACGGCCCAGGGCCAAATGGAACACAAGTACCCCCTTTATTTCCGTATTGCCTGTGTTGTCTGCTGTAACTGCAGAGCAAACTGCAAAGACCATATGGCACACAGAGTTGGAAATATTTACTGTCTGGCTCTACAGAAAATGTTTACTAGCCTCTGCATGTAACACTATGCTGTATGGTCTCTTTTATTTTACTTGGTTTCTGTACGGTCTCTTTTACTGGTTTCTGAAAGAAGATCTAAAAATAGAGGGAGAGCTGGAGAGAAAGAACTCAGTCAGATTAAGCCTCACTGTGTGCTGGCAACTATACTCATTAATTGCTTACTTAGTTTGCTGAGGAATAACAACAACAAAAAAAAAGATAGGTGAGCTGAAAAAATAGATTTTGAGCAATCTTTTCATTACCTCTTTAAAAAAATAACTGGTTCTAAATATACACACACAGGACTTCCCTGGTGGTCCAGTGGTTAAGAATCTGCCTTCCAATGCAGGGAACACAGGTTCGATCCCTGGTCCAGGAAGATCCCACATGCCTCAGGGTGACTAAGCTCATGCGCCACAGCTACTGAAGCCTGTGCACCTAGAGCCCATGCTCTGCAACAAGAGAAGCCACTACAAGGAAAAGCCTAGGCTCTGCAACTAGATAGTAGCCCCCACTCGCTGCAACTGGAGAAAGCCTGCTTGCAGCAATTAAACCTGTGCACCACAACTACTGAAGCCCATCTGCTCTAGGGCCCGTGCTCTGTAACAGCAGAAGCCACCACAATGAGAAGCCCACTCACTGCAACTAGAGGAAGCCCATGTGCAGCAACAAAGACCCAGCATAGCCATAAATAAATAAATACAAATAAATATACATCCACATATACATGTATTTGCATATATAGTAATAGTATAATTACATTGACATATATCTGATAAATATACTAGATATTGGTATATTATATATAACAGATGCATATTGTAAGTTTTACCTGTTTCTTCAACTGGAAGGTTTTCTTTTAAAACTGTGGAATGTTGGGAATTCCCTGGTGGTCCAGTGGGTAGGACTTGGCACTTTCACTCTGGTGGCCTGGGTTCAATCCCTAGTCTGGGAACTAAGATCCTGAAAGCCAAGTAGTGAGGTCAGAAATAAACAAACAAATAAAACTGTGGAATGTCTTCCCTAGGCAATTTCTGAAGAAGAAATTTGGGGTTTATAGTCCGAAGCCTGCTGTAGCTGAAGAGCTATTTATTTGTTCAAAGTTTCTCTAGGCAGCGCTTTACTACTTGTCTTATTATTGATTCCTTGGTCTTAAATCATTCTTCTCCAGGGCTGCTGCTTTACTTTTATAGGTTTAAATTTGGTGCATGATTACAGACTGGTGGGATTTTATTTGAAAATGACAAACAACTTATGACAGCTTTCATTCTGAGTACCATAGAGTCTCGCCATAGGGCACATAGTGACGCTTATGCCAAAGTCTCAATAAGCATATTGTCCAGAAAATTTTACTGGTTTCAAGTGTCATAAAACTAACTTAAAACTAGCCTAGGGGGAAAAATAGCTCATGTAACTGAAAAGGCCAGAAGCTGCAGCTTCAGGCCCAGGTGCCCAAGCCATGGTCAGGAACCTGACTCTGCTCTGTCAGCTTCACAGTCTGGCAGGCTCTTGCCACCTCACCTGCAGGAACGTGGCCACCATCAGCACCATCACGCTCCAGACTGGCAGCTCCAGAGAAAGAGCCAGCATCTTCCTCGGCGTGGCTTGGATCCTGACTAGAGTCCAGCCTTGAGGAGGATGTGGCTTTACTGTACCTGGGGTTGAGGAGCTGGAGGTAGAGGGAATGACCAGAGAGCATGGTCCCATTCAGAACAAAACCTCTTGCTAGTCAAGCTTTGTCATCGCCAACCTGACCTCATAGGATTTCATCTACACCGTGCTCCTACAGGTCCTGTGGGGACCTGCTGATGGGATGAGAAATCCTGAGACCACCATGTGTTTCACATCAAAGGCGACTTCCCACGGCCAGTGAAGTGGAGGGCAGGGGGCTGCAGATGGTCTCAGGCACAGGGTCCTCAGCAAAAACTCAAACAGGAAGATTCTTGAGGACTGTGTCATCCCCAGATGTCTATGGATGACCTTGGGGGGTGGAGTGGAGACAGGAGCGCAGGTGGACGGCTTAGCCCCCTGGAGAGACAGGACCCAGACTCAGCCAGGAATCTGGGGATCAGCGTGGCTGCCTCCTGGCTCCTCTGGCAGAGCACACCCTGGTTTACGAAACTTGAACCATACTGCTGCTTCTCTTCCCTTTACTTAGTCGATGGTCATTCACTCTTGTATTCAGTCTCTCAGTTGGGCAAGACTGAATTGAAGTAGGTCAAGTCTAGGGGTAGTGAAAGCTATTTGCAAGCACCCAGCTGTTTTCTGGTTAGATTCCATTTCGCATTTTATGAGCCAACCAGGAAGCTAATTAGAACTTGAAAGAAAGAACTGTAAGATTGAAGATTTACCAAAAAATGGGTAAATTAGATGAACCAGGTCTCCTTTAACCCCAAAATCCAAATGAATGACTTTTTTGAACAGCTCAAGTGTGGTTAAGTGTTAGTTGCTCAGTCATGGCCCGACTCTTTGCGACCCCATGAACTGCAGCCCACCAGGTTCCTGTGTCCATGAGATTTTCCAGGCAAGGATACTGGAGTGGGATGCCATTTCCTTCTACAGGGGATCTTCTTGACCCAGAGATCGAACCCAGGTCTCCTACACTGCAGGCAGATTCTTTACCAACTGAGCTACAAGGCAGACCTAATTCTTTTTGGTTTTTGGCTGCACTGAGTCATCATTGCTACACACAGGCTTTCTCTAGTTGCAGCGAGCAGGGACTACCCTTTGTTGCAGTGCTTGGGCTTCTCATTGCGGTGGGTTCTCTTGTTGCGGAGCATGAGCTCAGGAGTTGTGGCCCACAGGCTTAGTTTCTCTGAGGCATGTGGAATCTTCCTGGAGCACGTGGGATCTTCCTGAATCAGAGATCGAACCCATATCCCCTGCACTGGCAGACAGATTCTCAACCACTGGACCCCCAGGGAAGTCCCGGGACCTCTTTTAAGTTCCAAAACCTAAAAGTAATATACAACTTGGTGGTTCTGTGTTCTGAATGTATCATCTTGATTTCTCACATTGAAAGTCGTGGACATAATTTACCTTTTTTTTGGAGACATAGAATTACTACCCCACTTTGAGTTATGGTGACATCCTGGGAGCTGTTGAGGTAAAAGCCATTTGTTGTTGTTGTTCAGTTGCCCAGTCATGTCCAACTTTTTTCGACCCCATGGGCTGCAGCACACCAGGCCTCCCTGTCCCTCACCATCTCCCAGAGTTTGCCCAAGTTCATGTTCCTTGCGTTGGTGATACCATCCAGTCATCTCAGCCTCTGACACACTCTTCTCTTTCTGCCCTCAATCTTGCCCAGCATCAGGGACTTTTCCAATGAGTTGCATCAGATGACCAAAATACTGGAGCCTCAGCTTCTGCATCAGAAAAAAGCCATTTGCCCAGCACCAAATAGCCCCTCCCCGAGCTTCTGAGATCTAGTGACTGTGTTCTATAGTCTCCATCCTGTCTTTTGAGATCCATGGCTCCTCCATGCTGTGGTCAGTGCATCTCCTCCCTCTGCCCTGTCACCCCCACCCCCAGGCCCTTCCAGACTGTGGGAATTAAGCTCAACATCTACATGTGTTAGAGTCTTCTGTAAGGAAGATGGTCTCTTCTCCCAGCTTTATGTATTTACTCACTCACATATCTATATCAGCATGGACTTAGTATATTTTACACTCTGGGTCATAATCCTTTCTTTTTTTATTTTTACTTTGCCTGCACTAGGTCTTCATTGCAGCGTGAGGGTTTCTCCTGTTGCTGTGCATGGACTTAGTTGCCCCATGGCATGTGGGATCTTAGTTTCCCGACCAGGGATTGAACCTGTGTCCTCTTCATTGGAAGGCGGATTCTTAACCACTTAACCAGCAGGAATGTCCCTCATTATCTGTTTTGTTGCTCAAATTCTTCCAGCCTCAGCCCCTGGGAGCTCTTTCAAGCTGGTTGCCGTGCCCTTAAGCATCTCCGCATACTTTTGCTCTGGACACTTCTTTACTGTCTGCTATTACGAGACTCTCCAGGCTTAGCAGGTATTCCCCACTCCCTCCTCCCGGCCCCAGAATCAAAGACCTTTTTACTTACACTACTTTTGCCAACTGTTCAGCTCAGTCGGTGGTGAACACCTACCGTGAGTAGCAGGCACTCTGCTGAGTGCCTGGCACAGACAGAGACTGGCTAGTAAATGTTTAACAACCAGCTGTCTGAAAAATGTAAAGGATGCACATGTATAGCATAAGGTTTAATGATATCAAGAATGTGTAACACCTTCTTTCCAAATAACGAGAAATACAGTACTCTTTCCTGTAAATTCCACACAGCCAGCTGAACCTCACAGAATGCTTTCATTGACTTTTGTTGAATTCTTGTATCCATAACCAATTTCTTGTTGTAACTGATGAATGAGAGAGCTCCCAACCTGAGCACTGGTGGATATTTGGGGGCATTTTGGATATATTTGCATTTATGAGTAATGCAAGTAAAAAAGAAAGACATTGGAACTTCCCACATTCATCAGTGATGTGACTTTTTTTTTTTTCTGCATCAGATAGTAGTTTTCAAGTACTAGAGGAATATTAACTTCCCATATTCATCAGTGACCTGACTTTTTTTTTTCTGCATCGGAGAGTAGTTTTCAAGTACTAGAGGAATGTTCCCTCAATTTTTTGTGCTACTTATTACGTAATGGCTGAGGCACAAGATACTTTTTTATCATCTGCACTGTTAAGATTTTCCCCGTTACCTTAAGTCTAGGCAGTCAGCAAAACAAACAAAAAAAATCAAGCTCTATGTAAACCTCTATTATTAAACCTATATAAAAGTTTTGGGCTTCCCAGGTGGCGCTAGTGGTAAATAAACCTCCTGCCAATGCAGGAGACATAAGAGATATGAGTTTGATCGCTGGGTCGGGATGATCCCCGGAGGAGGGCATGGCAACCCACTCCAGTGTTCTTGCCTGGAAAATCCCATGGACAGAGGAGCCCGACAGGCTACAGTCATGGGATTGCAAAGAGTCAGACACGACTGAGCATCTGAGCACATACACATAGGTTACTCACCGTAATCTTGAAAATGAAAAACAACTTCTCTCTCTCCCTGTCTGGGCTCCACTCCTTCATGCTGGCTGCGCTCTTAAGTCCCACCAGGCCACTCCAGTGGCACCCTGGTGTCCGGCCAAGTGTTCCTGGGTCTCCTTGGCTCTGATTGGCTCAGTGCGCCAAGGAGTGTGGTTGGCTGGTGGCTGAGCCCCACCCACAGCAATGGACTGAGCCTGGGCGAGAGGTTCCTGAAATTTCCGAAGGGCTGAGTGGGTTCTGGCCTGTTCTCTTTGAGGCATGAGATATGACCACTCCCTTTAGCACCTTGGCTGTTAGTGGACAGGGAGGCACATCTACCTGAGCATCCCAGCATGAAAGGAAAGTCTTCCACCACTACCTGTGGTCTCTAGATTTGTTTTCTAGCTAGCGGGGGATAAAAGACACTTGAATTTACCCCTTCCCACCTTCAGCCCATTCATTCAATAAAACTTTATTAAACAAATGGGAAAAAATGATAGGAATGATTGAGGTGAGACAGCCTCAGAGGAGAGGAAAGGAGAGGATGGACGGAGAAGTCAGCACAGGAAGGAGCAGGGCATCTCAGCTTCTGAAAGGAGAGAAGAGAGCTTAGGCAGGGACAGAGGTGCCCACAGTGGAGAGAAATTTTAATCTACATGTAAGGTAGCTGAGTTCTGGAACACCACCAAGTCCATTCCTGAAACAGGTTTCAGTAGGGCCTAGAGGCTGGCTGCTAGTTGCTCAGTCTTGTCAGCTCTGTGACCCCGTGGACTGTAACTTGCCACCCTCCTCTGTCCTTGGAATTCTCCAGGCAAGAATACTGGAGTGGATAGTCATTCCCTTCTCCAGGGTATCTTCCCAACCCAGTGATGGAGCCCGAATCTTCCACATTGCAGACGGAGTCTTTACCTTCTGAGCCACCAAGGAAGCCCAGGGCCAGTGTCGTTATAAATGCTAGAGCAGAGAGTTCTTGGTGGTCCAGTGGTTAAGGATTCACCTTGCAATGCAGGGGACTGGGGTTTGATCCCTGGTCAGGGAACTAAGATTCCACATGCTGTGGGGCAACTAAGCCTGAGTGCCACACCTAGAAAGCCCACACACCACAACTAAAGGGTCCGCTCACAACAACAACAAAAGATCTCGCATGATGCAACTAAGGCCTGATGCAGCACCCCCCAAAATTTCTGGGCCCGGTGTCCCCAGGCAATTGGAGTTTAATTTCCTCAAACACTGCTCTCACTGACTCCAAAAAAAGCCTTTGGGGGAATTCACCAGATTCTTGACTTGGCTGGGAAAAGCTGTAGCTAAAAGACTGGTTTGGGAGCCCAAGCGAGTGGAGAAACTTCCTCTTGAACACAGTCCAGCTGGAGTTATAGGAAGTTCTGTCTGCCAGTGCTCCCATTTCAGAAGCCTTCTGTCCTGTTTCTCATTATGTGTCCCTGTCTGGGGAAGGAGACACGTGATCCCACACAGGCAGCGAACCTTTAAACTTAGCTTCTTACTTGAAAATTGTGTTGTTTTTTCTTCCAGGAGTCTAGGGGGAGGGGTGGGGATGGGTGATAAGAAAGGAGAGAGAAACAGAGAGGGAAAGAGCTCATCAAACTCCAATCCCACCACCCCCTCCACCATCGCCTGAGCTTGGTCAGTTCCTTAACCCAGCAGTGCCCCAACCTTTTGGTCACCAGGGACCAGTTCCATAGAAGACAATTTTACCATGGACCCAGGTGGCAGGGGGGTGGGCTGGGGGATGGTTTCAGGATTTCTGAAGTGTGTTACATTTATTGTGCACTTTATTTCTATTATTATTACATCAGCCCCACCTCAGATCATCAGGCATTAGATCCCGGAGGTCGGGGACCCCTGCCTTAACCTCTCTAAGCCTCATTTGTAAACGGGGCACAAAGAGATCTCCTCCCCCTATCGTGAGGAAGATGAGTAAAGTACGATAAATGGTAGCACTCCCGATGTCATGTCTTACCACTAGGCAACGGGAGAAACTGCCATGACAGCATCAAGCCAAGACAAAGCCAGGTGTCAGCACCTCTCTCAGCATTTGCTTCTCCCGGTTTAGACAGATCTTGATGTGCTCTCTGTTGAAAGTAGCTATAAACATCTTCTGCTGGGGTCCCTCGATAGATATTTATGGAGTATCTGCCAAGAATAGGGTGTGGTGAGCGTTGAGGATCGCAGGCTAATGAGCCAGCCGGGGTGCCTGCCACCCCGTAGCTCTTGGCTTTGGGGGACAGGTGCAGTAGGAATGCCAGAAAGACACGCAGTGTGGATGTAAAGAAAGCAGGCCATGGGGTCCTGGAGAGCTGGGCCTGAATCTCGGAGATTTGTTAATTCATTCTTTCAACAGTACTTTTTAAAATATTTATTTATGGTTGCACTGGGTCTTCATTGCTGCCCGCAAGCTTTCTCTAGTTATGGTGCGTGGGGGCTCCTCATAGCAGTGGCTTCTCTTGTTGCAGGGCATGGACTATAGACACACAGGCTTCATTAGTTGTGGTTCAAGAGCTCTAGAGCATGGACTCAGTAGTTGTGGAGCACAGACTTAGTTGTCTTGCAGCATGTGGGATCTTCCCGGACCAGGGATTGAACCTGTGTCCCCTGCATTGGCAAGCAGATTCTTAATGGCTGGGCCACTAGGGAAGTCCTTAACTGATATTTGAGGGCCTACTCTGTACGTACCAAGGGTTTATTCTAGGTGCTGAAGATACAGTGTTGAGCAAGATGGACAAAACACTCTTATGTCTTAGAGATGGCATTCTACCAGCTCAGTCGCTCACTACCGAATCTATGATCTTGGGAAGGTCACTAGGTCTTACTCAGCCTCAGGCTCATCACAGAGTGTTAGGTGTATTAAGTGAGGTAATGGATGCAAATCTCTTGGCAGGGTGCTTGGCATGAAGGCTGCACCCAACAGATGGTGGTGCAGTGACGTGCAGTGTGATCCATGTGGGGATTACCATCCCAGATTTGGGGAGTCTGGGAAGGCTTCCTGGAGGAAGTGCCTTATATGATGAAACCTAGGACAGCAGTCACATAGCTGGGACAGAAGGGTAGAGACCACCCCAGCTGCTCGTAACCTCCCCTGACCCTCTTGTCTGCCCCTGCAGGTCTCCTTCCCATGGGCGGCGGGCCCAGCACCTTGGCCCAGGCCACAGCCATCTCGGGCCACCCAGCAGCCGAACCAATCACCCTCGCCACCTCAGGTCCCCTTCCACCCAGGCGTCCGGCCGGTGCCAGTGCAGAGGAGCTGGTCCCAGGGCTTCCCCAGGCCCACCATGGTCCCGCCCGCCTCTCACAAGCGGCCCACAAGTGCCAGCGGGAAGATGTTCTCCTTCATGGTGGATGGCGCTGCCCACGGGGTTCCCATCATCAAACAAGGTACTCAGGGGCGCTTCCGTGGCGGCTTCGGGGATGGGCTCATGGCCAGGAGGATGGGTCTCAGTCTTTGCTTAATTTCTCCAATTCTAAAGAGCAACATTATCAATTGTGAAAAAAACAATTGGGATAAACAGAAAACAGTGAAAGATCTCATCCTTACCATCTGGACTGCACCCTGTTGACTTTTTGGTACAAATCCCTCCAGATTTTGTACCCATCCACCCATATCAGTCAGTACCTCTGCAATGAATGTATGTGTGCATGTGTGTGTACATATACATGAATATATATGAATGTGTATCAGAATCTATATTTATATACTTTGACAGAAATATGGGTAACTGAAATCCCTCTTGTCTTCGGAGGTTTTAAATATTTTATTACCATTTTGCAAGTTAGAGGAGACAGAGGCTTATGGAGAAAATTACTTCTCTAGAGGTGATACATTCAATCTAATCTCACCTGATGTTTTTCAGTGAAATTTAAGGCTGGTTATCTCGAGGACTGTCACTCGCAGCCTGGTCACTTTGGGGACACAAAGCCATCACGGATTCGTTCCCCCCTCCTCCGCCCCAGAAGGCTTCATGGCATTTCGGGAGGAGACTTCCTGTCTGTCACCATCCTCTCGGCCTCGCCAGCCTCACTGGCAGAGTAGATAGGTCTACTTAGCCCCTAGCATGGTTCCCAGATTTCCTCTGTGGCCGCTGTCAAGAAGGTCCCATTCTCTGTCCTCTGGGTCCCAGCCCCAGACCCCTCTGAGTCCCCAGATCTCTCAATGGCTCCACACGCCCCCCTGGTCTCTGTCAGGACCACTCACCTAGTCACCTCACTCAGCCATTCAAGTAATAGTTATTAGGCTACTCTGAAGGTAGTGAGTTATCTTAATTGATTGTTCACAGTCAGTTACAGGTCAGGTCAGTTCAGTTGCTCAGTTGTATCTCACTCTTTGCGACCCCATGGACTGCAGCATGCCAGGCCTCCCTGTCCATCACCAACTCCCAGAGCTTGCTCAAACTCACATCAAGTGCATCAAGTGCATCAAGTCGGTGATGCCATCCAACCATCTCATCCTCTGTCGTCCCCTTCTCCTCCTCCCTTCAATCTTTCCCAGCATCAGGGTCTTTTCCAATGAGTCAGTTCTTCGCATCAGGTGGCCATAAGTATTGAGGTTTCAGCTTCAGCATCTGTCCTTCCAATGAATATTCAGGACTGATTTCCTTTAGGATTGACTGGTTTGATCTCCTTGCTGTGCAAGGGACTCTCAAGAGTCTTCTCCAACACCACGGTTCAAAAGCATCAATTTTTTAGCACTGAGCTTTCTTTATAGTTCAACTCTCACATCCATACTTGACTGCTGGAAAAACCATAGCTTTGACTATATGCACTTTTGCCAGCAAAGTAATGTCTCTACTTTTTAATATACTGTCTAGGTTGGTCACAGCTTTTCTTCCAAGGAGCAAGCGTATTTTAATTTCATGGCTGAACTCGCCATCTGCAGTGATTTTGGAGCCCAAGAAAATAAAGTCTCTCATGTTTCCACTGTTTCCCAAATGGAAACATTGGGACCAAATGCCATGATCTTAGTTTTTTGAATGTTGAGTTTTAAGCCAACCTTTTCACTCTCCTCTTTCCCTTTCGTCAAGAGGCTCTTTAGTTCTTTACTTTCTGCCATAAGGATGGTGTCATCTGTGTATTTGAGGTTATTGATGTTTCTCCTGACAATCTTGATTCCAGCTTGTGCTGCATCCAGCCCAGCGTTTCACATGATGTACTCTGAATATAGGGCTTCCCTTGTGGCTCAGCTTGTAAAGAATCTGCCTGTAATGTGAGAGACTTGGGTTTGATCCCTGATTGGGAAGATCCTGGTTGGGAGCTATACAAAAAAGATCTTCACAACCCAGATAATCACAATGGTGTGATCACTCACCTAGAGCCAGACATCCTGGAAAGTGAAGTCAAGTGGGCCTTAGGAAGCATCACTATGAATAAAGCTAGTGGAGGCGATGGAATTCCAGTTGATTTATTTCAAATCCTAAAATATGATGCTGTGAAAGTGTGGCACTCAACATGCCAGCAAATTTGGAAAACTCAGCAGTGGCTGGAAAAAGTCAGTTTTTATTCCAATCCCAAAGGAAGGCAATGCCAAAGAATGTTCGAACTATCACACAATTGCACTTTTCTCACACGGTAGCAAAGTAATGCTCAAAATTCCCCAAGCCAGGCTTTAACAGTACATGAACCAAGAACTTCCAGATGTTCAAGCTGGACTTAGAAAAGGCAGAGGAACCAGAGATCAAATTGTCAACATCTGTTGGATCATTGAACAAGCGAGAGAGTTCCAGAAAAACATCTACTTCTGCTTTATTGACTGCCAAAGCCTTTGACTGTGTGTCACAACAAACTGTGGAAAATTCTTAAAGAGAAGGGAATACCAGACCACCTGACCTGCCTCCTGAGAAATCTGTACGCAGGTCAAGAAGTAGCAGTTAGAAACGGACATGGAACAATGGACAGGTTCTAAGTTGGGAAAGGAGTACATCAAGGCTGTATATTGTCACCCTGCTTATTTAACTTATATGCAGAGTGAAAGTGAAAGTTGCTCAGTCGTGTCTGACTCTTTGGGACCCCATAGACTATACAGTCCATGGAATTCTCTAGGCCAGAGTACTGGAGTGGGTAGCTTTTCCCTTCTCCAGGGGATCTTCCCAGTTCAGTTCAGTTCAGTTCAGTCTCTCAGTCATGTCTGACTCTTTGTGGCCCCATGGGCTGCAGCACGCCGAGCCTCCCTGTCCATCACCAGCTCCTGGAGTTTACTCACACTCATGTTCATTGAGTCAGTGATGCCATCCAACCATCTCATCCTCTGTCATCCCCTTCTCCTGCCTTCAATCTTTACCAGCATCAGGATCTTTTCAAATGAGTCAGTTCTTTGCATCAGGTGGCCAAAGTCAGTTCTTTGCATCAGGCTTGACTGGGGCTGGAGGATCCACTTCTAAGACAGCGTGCTCACATAGCTGTGAGCAGGAGGCCTCATTTCCTCACCATGGGGTTCTCCCCAGAGAGCGGCTCCAGTGTTCTCATGAACATCAGTCTGCAGCTGGCTCCTCCTGAGCAAGTGATCCAGGAGAGCAAGGTGGAAATTGCAACGTCTCCTGTGACCAAGCCTCAGTAGTCACTCTCTGTCATTGCTGCAGTGTCTTATTGGTTACATAAGGCATCCCTCTCCAGGATGGGAGAAGACGGCACACGGCTGAAGACTAGGATACCTAGTTGCAGCTGCATAGTTCTAGAGTCTGCTTCCTGCCTGCAGAAGCTTGTGGGTCCAGAAGCTTCTTTTACTTCTGTGAGTCTGTTGGTCTGCGTTGCCAGTGCTTCTTATTTGGGTTCATCCTATTAGGTGAAACCCATGTTGTTGTTCAGTCGCTCAATTGTATTCAACTCTTTGCAACACCATGGACTGCAGCATGCCAGGGTTCCCTGTCCTTCACCATCTCCTGGAGCTTGCTCAAACTCCTGTCCATTGAGTTGGTGAGGCCATCCAATCATCTCATCCTCTGTCGTCACCTTCTCCTCCTGCCTTCAATCTTTTCCAGCATCTGGGTCTTTTCCAATCGGCTCTTCCCATCAGGTGGCCAAAGTATTGGAGCTTCAGCATCAGTCCTTCCAATGAAAATTCAGGGTTGATTTCCTTTAGCATTTACTGGTTTAATCTCTTTGCAGTCCAAGGGACTCTCAAGAATCTTCTCCAGCACCACAGTTCAAAAGCATCAATTCTTCAGTGGTCAGGCTTCTTTATGGTCCAACTCTCACATCCATACATGACTACTGGAAAAACTATAACTTTGACTAAATAAACCTTTGTCAGCAAAGTAATGTCTCTGCTTTTTAATACATTATCTAGGTTTGTCATGGCTTTTCTTCCAAGGAGCAAGTGTCTTTCAATTTCATGGCTGCAGTCACCGTCTGCAGTGATTTTGGAGCCCAAGAAAATAGTGTCTCTCACTGTTTCCATTGTTTCCCCATCTATTTGCCATGAAGTGATGGAACCAGATGCCACAATCTTCGTTTTTTGAATGTTGAGTTTTAAGCCAGCATTTTCACTCTCCTCTTTCACTTTCATCAAGAGGCTCTTTAGTTCCTCTTTGCTTTCTGCCATTAGGGTGGTGTCATCTGCATATCTGAGGTTATTGATATTTCTCCCAGCAATCTTGATTCCAGCTTGTGCTTCATCCAGCCCTGCATTTCGCTTGATGTACTCTGCATATAAGTTAAAAAAGCAGGTTGACAATGGGCAAAACCCATGCTCACAGGTTTTTTTTGACACAAGCCCTTCCACCTTGGGCTTCTGCCAAGACTGCCCAAGCTTCTTAGAAGCCCAGTGCCTAGACCAAACGTCCTCTGGGACACTACCCTGAGTCTGTGTTCTTAACACAGGATTTTTACAGTCACTTCAGTTTCTTCTTTAGATTGTGTTTTCTTGAGAGCACCCTTGATTTGATCTTTACCCAGAGTCTGTTTCTTACGTGTCGTTTGCCTACCTGCACAGGCAGGGAATTTTCAAGCCCAGAGCACTGAGTCCTGATTGAACAGCCCTTTCTTTAACTGTCTCTACCCCTCACATGGGCTTCCCAGGTGGCACTAGTGGTAAAGAAACCGCCTGCCAGTGCAGGCAGTGCAAGAGACATGGGTTCAATCCCTGGGTCAGGAAGATCCCCTGGAGTAGGAATGCAACCCCCTCCAGTATTTCTTGCCTGGAAAATTCCATGGACAGAGGAGCCTGGAGAGCTACACTCCCTGGGGCCGCAAAGAGACATGACTGAGTGACTGAGCACTCCTTCACATTTCACTGTAAATAAGTAGTGAGAAGTAGCCAGGTGCACCTTCCACAACTCTTGCCTGGAGTTCTCTTTAGCTTAATCAGTCAGCTCGTCAGGAACATTTTCTCTTCCCACATGATGACAGACAGTGTGCTATTAAAACTTCTGCCACCACCTAACAAGGATCCCTTAACCCCAGTAACATTTTCCTCACTTTCCTGGAAACCTCCTCTCACTGCCTCCTCAAAGGCCTTTGAGCTCCTACTAACAAACCTTCTAACAGGCCTTCTCTAAGGCTCTTGGCAAAAGTCCTGCAGCTTCTGGCCACTGTTCCACCCCAAACCACTCCACCTTTAGGGGTTTTGGTAAATTTTGCACCGATCCTGCTGCCAAAAATCAGTATTCACTACTCATTGCAGCTTGACAAGTTACTCCAGGATGTAAGGGTCTAAAACAACAGTAAGGGGTGTCCCTGACGGCTCAGTGGTGAAGAATCCTCCCGCTAAAGGAGGAGACACAGTTCTGTCCGTGGTCTGGAAAGATCCTTCATGCCACAGAACAGCTAAGCTCGTGCACCACAACTATTGAGCCTGTGCTCTAGAGCCCACAAGCTGAAACTACTGAAGCCCAAAAGCCCTAGAGCCTGTGATCTGCAACAAGAGAAGCCACTGCAGTGAGAAGCCCACACACCACGGCTAAAGAGTAGCCCCCACTCCCTGCAACTAGAGAAAGCCCAAGCAGAGCAATCAAGATCCAGCGCAACCAAATAAATAAATATTTTAAAAATAAAATAGCAGTAAGCATTTACTATCTCACAGTTTCTCTGAGTCAGGAATTTGGGACTGGCTGAGCTGGGTGATTTTGACTTGGGGTTTCTCATGAGGTTGCTATCATGGTCTCAGCTAGGGCTGTGGTCATCAGGAGGCCCTCCTGGGGCTGAAGGACCCATCTCTGCAATGGTTCCCTCCACGGCTTTTAGTAGGAGGCCTCAGTTCTTCACCAGGTGAACCTGCCCATAGGCTGTTTGAGCGTCCTTGTGACACAGCTGCTGACTCCTCCAGACAAGTGGTCTTGGACAGTAAGGCAGAAGCCATAATGTCTTTTATGACTTAGTCTCAGGCCAACATAGGTCTGTATAGTCAAAAAGTTATGGTTTGTACAGCTTGACTGTATACAGATGTGAGAGTTGGGCCATAAAGAAGGCTGAGTGCCACAGAATTGATGCTTTTGAACTGTGGTACTGGAGAAGACTTTTGAGAGTCCCTTGGACAGCAAGGAGATCATACCAGTCAATCCTAAAGGAAATCAACCCTGAATATTCATTGGAAGAACTGATGTTGGAAAGGATTGAGAACAAGAGGAGAAGGGGGCGACAGAGGATGAGATGGTTGGATGGCATCATTGATTCAATGAACATGAGTTTGAACAAACTTCGGGAGATAGTGATGGACAGGGAAGCCTGGCATGCTGCAGTCCATGGGGTCACAAAGAGTCAGACACAACTGATCAACTAAACAACAACTGTAATCAGTGGATTTTGCCATCAGTTTTTCCAATGCCGTGTTGAAACTGGGGCTTCTCTAAGGGATGTACTCTCCCCTGGAGAAGTGAAGGATGAATCCTATGGCTTAGAGGCCTTCACATCTTCCTGGGGCTCTATCCCCTCAGCCTCCCAGCCAGATCTCATCTGTTTCCATATATTCACCCTGACTTCCCTGACACTCCGTCCTCTGAGAAGGGCTTTCAACTTCCCATGTGATGGAGAGCTCCTTCCTGTCTGGGCCTCTCTACTCCACTCTTTGGAGCACTCTATGCTCCTGTCCTCCAGGCTGGCTCTTTATAGAAAACATCTATTTTTGAGTGTTCTGGAAAAAACCCGTCCCCTCTTAACGAAGCTGGGGTTTTCAAATAAAGTTGGTTTACTGTTAGAATGTTGCCTTGCTATAGATTTGAAAAATCCTAATGAAAACCCAAAGCCAAGGACTTATTTATCGTAGGCCAGGTCAGGGTTTCTCCATCTCGGCACGGTGACATTTGGGACTGGATAACTCCTTGTTGTGGGATCTGTCCTGTTCACTTTAGAACATTTAGCAGCATCCCTGGCTCCCTCCCACTTGATACCAGCAGCAACCCCACCCCCCGACCCTCCAACTGTGATACTCAGAAATTTCTGCAGTCTTTGCCAGAAGTCAAAACGTCATTGTGCCTGAAGGCTAAATCACCCCATTCTAACTTCATAGTCATCCTTCCTTTCCCACAAGGCAATAAAACCTCAGCTCCAAAACCACCAAATCTTAATGGCAAGAGCTCATGGGAGGTGGAGAAGAATTACTGAGAACAGAAAATACATTGGGTGAATTTTTTAAAATAGCATCCGATTTATATATATATTTTTCTCCCAATAGTGGGATCCTGTGAACCTAACATTGGTAACCTGCTTTTTGAAATTCAATAATATATCATAAATGTCTTCCCACTTCAGTAAATTTACTGCATAGAGATTAGGAGAGGTAGGGCTCAGAATCCAAAACCTGGGCTCATACCCATTTGCCAGCTGTGTGTCCTTGAGTAGCTGACTTGGCATCTCTGTACCTCATATCACTCACTTATGAAATGGAAACAGGAATGTTGTTGTTCAGTCACTAAGTTGTGTCTGACTCTTTGCGACCCCATGGACTGTATCACGCCAGGCTTCCGTGTCCTTCACTAGAGATGGAAATAGTAATGCCTATCTCACGAGGTTGTCATGAAGACAAAATCAGATCCTGCCTGTAAGTGCCAAGCGCAGTACCTGATGCATACTGAACACTCAATAAATGTTAAAATTTTTAAAAATTAAATGATCATCTACCCATGATTGTCATTTAACTTTTATTTACAACTTACCATGTGTAGCAACGTCTTGAAGACACAGTTAACATATGTAACTTTATTCTGTATTTTCCACGTCTGCTATAGATGTGTTATCATACTTTCATAATTTAAAAAAAATTTTTTTAAAAAGAAATGACAAAAAAATAAGACACAGTTAAGGTGCACCCTTGCTGCCCCTTTGTGGACTGATGATTATTGGATGAGCACCAGGACAGGCCAGCTTCCCTTGTGGCTCAGCTGGTAAAGAATCTGCCTGCAATGAGGGAGACCTGGGTTCAATCGCTGAGTTGGGAAGATCCCCTGGAGAAGGGAAAGGCTACCCACTCTAGTATCCTGCCTGGAGAATTCCATGGACGTATAGTCCATGGAGTCGCAAAGAGTCAGACATGACTGAGTGACTTTCATACACACCAGGACAGGCAGTGGGTTGTTAAAATACTGAAGTAACTCCTCTGCTGTTAGCAAATAGCTCCTGCTGGAAATTTCTTAAAGTGCCTCTGTCCCCACCTCTGCCATCCCACCCAATCCCCCAGCCCTCCTGGCCCTCCCTGGGGCTTCTCCCCACTAGGACCTCCAAAGGATCCAGCAGGCAAGAGGGTCTGTTTTGAACTGAGTTAAACCGGTTTGGTCAGATGTGGCCCTTAGGTCCTTTTTGATAAATAATATGAATAATAACAGGGGAAACAGGAAGAGCTATGAAGATAGCTCAGTCCCACAGTTGTGTTCGACTCTGTGACCCCATGGACTGTAGCCCGCCAGGCCTCTCTGTCCATAGAATTTTCCAGGCAAGAATACTGAGTGGGTTGCCATTTCCTGCTCCAGTGTTGATAAATAATAGTAGTCTGTAAAAACATTTGGGGCGGGTGAGGGGAAGCTGCCCCAGCACCTCCCAGCCTGGGTGTAAGGAAAGCGAGTCTCAGAGCACATTCTGCCCCCACAAAGACTGAGTGAACACACCTTCTGCAGCAGAGGGATCCCGTCGTTCAGCCTCTTCTATAGGTTTGATGATGTCCCCCTCCGACCATCACCTCACAGGGCCTCAGAGCATCTGGAGTCACCCCTAGGGACAGCAGCAGATGCCAGAGCTTTAAGCCAAGACTGGACACTCGCCCCATTAGGGTCAGACTCCAGGGCCTGCCCCATGGCACAGGCCAGGCAATCCCTTCCTCCACTGGACCCCTGGGAGCTGGTTTCTAGCGTTCAGCATGCCAAGTAACAGGCCACGCTGTTACCAGTAAGAACCCATTTCTGACCTTCGGGAGGCACAGCTTCCTCTGGTCCATGGCCTGTCTAATGCAGTGCTGCCTGGCCACACCAGGACTGAGGACCGCAGATTCGGGATCTGACCGCCTCTAGCCTGAAAGTTAAATGACCTGGACGCATATAGCCCCAAGCACACTATGCTGAATATTTAGAAACTGATCTGCAGGCCTGTGACAGTCCTTGATGCATGACAGGGCCCAGAATTTGGCTGCACGTTATAATCAAACCTGTACCAGGAGAGGATTTTTTTTTTTAAATAGGCTGCGTCCACTGGAGGTTCTAGGATCCACAGACGTGTTTAAAAGCTTGGTAGGGTGGGAATCATTGACTCTGAAGTGCATAAATAAAAAATGCAGAAGCCAAATGAATAAATGATGGAATAAATGGCCACAAACACGTCGGTGCATGCTTCATTCATCATTCATGTTAACACCCATTAAAGTTTCACTGCCTTTGAAAACAATTAGATCAGTTTCTCACTTCACAAGAAGATAAGACTGTGCAGTGACTGCCCAGAAACCAGAGAGTCCATTGGAAATTTAAAATACACTGCTTGGAGCCAAGTGGTCTCACAAGCAGAATTATGGAAATCTTTACAAAAGTTTCTACCCCCCCCAAAAAAAAATTTATTCATTCTTGATGTGAATTGTGATATGTCTGATATGATTCAGAGTGAGATCCCCAAACATAATGCCACATCCCCCAAAAGTCATGTAAACAGCCCTTGTAATAATGGGATTAATAAGAAAACACTCAGGAAAGCTTGCATGTCTATCAAGTGGGTCCTAGTTAATACATCAGGTACAGTTGTATAGTGGAGCACAATGCTATCATTAAAAAGAACCTAGGACAGGGACTTCCCTGGTGGTCCAGTGGTTAGGGACCTGCCTCCCAATGCAGCGGATGGGGGTTTGATCCCTGATCAGGGAACTAAGCTCCCACGTGGCGAGGGGCAGCTAAGCCTGCACACCACAACCAGTGAGCCCCTGTGCGCTGGAGCCCACTCACCACAACTGGAGAGAAGCCCACTCACCCACATGTAAGACCCAACTCAGCCAAAAATAAATATTTTTAAAAAGAACCAAGTACAGCTACAAATGCTGATTTTTTTAATGGTTTTTTTTTTTTTTTTTTTTTTTATTGTTAGGTGAAAAGTAAGCTGGAGAAAAATCTCTGTTATGTAAATCCATTTTTGTTTTTGTTTGTTGGCCGTGGGATCTTAGTTCCCCAACCAGGGATTGAACCCGAGCCCTTGGCAGGGAAAGCAGAGTCCTAACCACTGGACAGCCAGGGAATTCCCCCATTTTTGTTTTTTGTTAAAAATATGACTAGGGACTTGCCTGGTGGTCCAGTGTTAAGACCTCACCTTCCAGTGCAGGAGGTACGGGTTTGATCCCTGATAGGCGAGTTAAGATCCCATATGACTCATGGCCAAAAAACTGAAGCACAAAGCAGAAGCAATATTATAATGAGTTCAATAAAGACTTAAAAAGGAAAAAAGGTCAACCTTAAAAAAAAAAATCTTAAATAAAAGATGTGACTGCAATTTAAAAAATAGCTGGACTTCCGTGGTGTCATAGTAGATAAGAATCTGCCTGCCAATGCAGGGGACACGGGTTCAGTCCCTGGTCTGCAGAGATTCCACATGCCATGGAGCCACCAAGCCCATGGGCCACAACTACTGATCCCACCTGCTGCAACTACTGAACCTGCGCTCCCTAGAGCCTGTGCTCTGCAACAGGAGAAACCACTGCAATGAGAAGTCCATGCACCACAACTAGAGAGTAGCTCCCACTCACTGCAGTAGAGAAAAGTCCAATAAATAAGTTAAGAAATAAGCAGAGGGCCAGATTTGGCCGTAGGGTCATAGTTTGCCCACCCCTGCTCTACATCATTATTCTATTTACTCTCCAAAGAGCCCTTTATAATAGAGACTATTAGCGTCCCTACATTATATATGTAGCTGAGAGAGATTAAATTACCTGCACAGGTCCTCAGCTCTTAGGCGGCATAGAAATAAGTCTGAAAAGGGCTGCGTCAAAGTGCATCAGCACAGCTAACCGTGGGGAAGAGGAGGCGGCGGCTCTTCCCCTTACCAGCATTGCTGTGATGATGTCATTGCGTGAGTTTCATGAGTGTGAAGATTAATCTGAAGATATCCTCTAAGCTTTTAGGGAAACTTACAATCTCCTCTGCATTCTCTGTCGCCCGTATGTGTTAGTGTGGACCAACGCCGTGAATCTGTCAGAACAAGCAGTGGCCGAGGAAATGCCCGGGGCAGGATCCGCCAGGGAGATGTTTGTGGATCATGACTTGGCCCAGCAGGAGAAGGTGAGGGATCTCGGGGAGGGCTGAGCTACAGCCGCAAGAGGGACCCATGGAGGGATTGCCACTGCCTCTTGCTCTTTGTGGCTCTAGAAGTGCCTTTTTATTCTTTTTTTTAAAACTACATCCAAGAAATCACCTCTTGCTCCCAAGACATCAGCCAAAAGTTTGGTTACCACTCATTTTATCCCAAATACCATCTACCACTGAGCACCTCCGGTGTGCTGGGCCAGGTCCTATGCACTTCACATTTCCTTGACTTGTTAATCCTTATCATCTTCAGGATAGATTTTATCTCCCTCACTTTGCACATGAGGAAACTGAAGCTCAGAGAGGTTAAGTAACTTGTTTAAGGTTGCCCAGGGTAAGGAGCAGTGTTAGGATTCAAACCTAGGTCTTTTTAACTTCCCAGCAGGTACTTCTAACACACACACATAGTAATCACTTGGTCAGCTTCGAGTGATGGAACAGTAATGATGGGTAAATACATTTCTGGCAGGAAGAAGTGAACACTGAAGTCAGGGAGACCCAAGCAAAGAAAAAAACTCATTAAAGAATTAGGGAGGTTTAAAGAAGGACAAGAGGTGAACTCAAACCATCCTGGGAAGGACCCAGGTCGATTTCTTCCCTCTTAGACATGACCTGAAAATAATTCTAAAAGAAGCAGTCTTCAATATCTCACTTTCCTCAAAGGCCAGGGCCTGGGCCTGCAGCAATTCTTGGAGTCTCTGAGGAGCAGAACCACTTGGGGTCTTTGTCAGACATGGAGTCCAAACTTCAGGAGGTTGGGGGTTCCGACAAAGGTGTCCTGAGAAAAGACTCTAAGAATTGTTGCAGGGAAGTGAGAAGCCAGGCTCAGATTCTGTATTTCTTGCTGTGTAACAAGCCGCCCCAAAAGCATAGGGGCTTAAAACAGCAACTCATTATTCCCCAGAATCTCCAGATTGATCTGGAAGTTTCCTTTGCTCCTGTCCCCTGACCTCACTCACTAGACTGCAGTCAGCCCATGACCTGGCCCGGCTAGTGGTCTCTCTGATGGCCCCCTTCCCAGGACTGGAGCCTCAGCCAGGATGCCTGGACTGGTGCCCCCCTTTTCTGCACTGTGTTCTCAGGGTTCCCAGGGGGCTGGAACACAAGCTTACAGCCTGTAAAAACTTGCCTGGGCATCATGCAGCCACACTTCCACTACCTTCTGCTGGTTAAAGAAGTCCCAGAGCCAGCCTAGACTTAGAGAGCGGGGAAATAGGCTAGATGGCAAAGCTGCAAAGTTTGTAGCCGTTTTTCAACCTGCCTCCATTTTTAAATTGGAAATATAGTGCAACCACAGTTATAATTTTTTTCTATTTATAAGCCATTTATGCCCTGACTTGCCAGGACTCCTTCAGGTGACAATAAAGAAATTAGCTTGGTGGAGAGGGAAGAATTTATTGGCTCCTCTTATTGGAATATTTAAAGGGTTTCTAGCTTCAGGTATGGCTAGATCCAGGAGCTTGAATCTTGTCATCAGAACACTTCCTACCACCAATCTCTCCCCTCTATTTCCCTCAGAGTCTGGCTTTCTGCATAAGGCCAGTTTTGTGTGTTGGAAAAGGCAAACTCAGGCAAACAAGCCTCTAAATGTAAGGTCTGTGGTCCAAAAGGAGGCAAGAGATCCTCCCCCTCTGTAACTGATGTGTGAAATCTTTGAGAAAACTGATTGACCAGCTTGGGTCACATGCACCAGGCTCCCTCCAGGAAGGGCATTGGGGGCTGAGGGGTGGCACTCACCAGGAAGACAGAACCCACAGCAGTCCACCGCCCTCTATAAACTTATATTTCAGCACCAACACAGGGCCTGGTATATAGTGGCTGCCCAATGAGTGTTTGTTGCATGAAAAATAAATAAGCTCCTGGCTGATCATAACAGGATGAAAGAGGAGGAAACTGCCCAGGAGCAGGGAATCTGTTTGGTGCACTCTCTTGAAATTTTGCCACCAGCATTTACAAGGACCCAAAAGAAGACCCTTGGCAGCAGCTGGCAATGTCAGACAAGCTTCCTCCTGACTAAGATCCTGTCCTTCCCCAGGTCATAGAGCTGGAAGGTCTTGAGGCCAACTGGGCAAGCTCCCGTGGGAATGAGCCAGCCTGGAAATTGCCTGTTTACCTCTTTTTGTGTCTGCCTTTGAAAAGGTATCTGGCGAATTCTTTTTTTTTTTTTTTTTCAGTTTTCTTGACATTTTGTTGATAACTGCTGGTGAAAAGCTTGGGGGATTTTTTTTTTCCACTTTTGGGAAACCTAACAAATTCTTTTGTTAGAACTTTTTCTTTGGAGAGATGGAAGACAGGGTTAATTATACCTGTGGGTGAAGTCTGCCAGCGATGTTGTTTTTCCAGCCCAAAGTTTACACCAGCCCGAACAAATAATCAGCATTCCCGTCTCATTTACTTCCCAGATTCAGTGACCTGGAAAAAAAAAATTCTTACATGAATTGCCAGAGAGGCAGGAAGCACTAGAAGAGAGGAAAGGGAAAATAAATATTTCAGAATGTATTAAATGTTTTAAGTTAAAAAAAATAGCCCTCGTTATACGTAGAATGTGATTGAATAGAATGTTGTTTTCCTAGTTACCTTTCCTAGGTCCCCAGTGTGCTAGGCTGAATATTGTAAATAAAAAATTATAAACTTTCCAGCAACAGAAGTTCCCAAGTGGGATGGTTATTCTTAACATGAAAGGATAATTCTCAGAGAAAGGAAAGTTTGAGTACCTGTGAGCTATAGACATCCATTCATGTGTGTGCAGGCTCAGTCGCTTAAGTCGTGTCCAACTCTTTGCAACCCCATAGACTGTAGCTCACCAGGCTCCTCTGTCCATGGGATTCTCCAGGCAAGAATACTAGAGTGGGTTGCCATGCCCTCCTCCAGGGGATCTTCTCGACCTAGGGGTCAAATCCACATCTCTTACATCTCCTGCATTGGCAGGCAAGTACCACCTGAGAAGCCCAGACATCCATGACAGATACCTATAGACAAGTACATTAGTTCAACCAAATTCTTGACGCTATGAGGTTTTCTCAAATGACAGAGATAGCCTTGAGAATCTGCCTTGTCCTTCCCTGCCTGCCCTCACCTTCCCAGAGAATGATACCATATTTTTCCTATATTTTTTTTCAATGGGCCCAGCCTTACACCCAGACCCACACCCACTAAACTTCCCATCTGGCCTCCACCCAGGATGAAATAATTCTGCTGCTGGGAAAAGAAGTCAGCCGTCTCTCAGATTTCGAACTCGAATCCAAATACAAAGATGCCGTGATCGTGAACCTTCAAAACGAAGTGGCCCACCTGAGCCAGAAGCTGTCAGAAACAGCCGCATCCAGGCAGAATGAGAGGGTGGTCCCGCCCAAGCTCCAGGTTCTGGAGGAAGACGATGATGCCCAACAGAGAGAAATCCAGAACTTGAAAAGCCAGGTAGAGGGGAGGAGGGGCATGGGACAGATTAGCAGGCTGGGATTGGCATACACACGCTCTTAATTGTCCTCGTTTAGTTGCTAAGTCATGTCCGATTCTTATGCGACCCCATGAACAGTAGCCCACCAGGTCCTCTGTCCATGAGATTTCCCAGGCAAGAATACTGGGGTGGGTTGCCGTTTCCTTCTCCAGGGGCATCTTCCCAACCCAGGGATCGAAACTGCAGCTCCTGCCTTGGCAGGCGGATTCTTTACCACTGAGTCACCAGGAAAGCCCCACACTCTTAATACTATGTATAAAATAGATGACTCATGAGAACCTACTGTATTGCACAGGGAACCCTACTCAATGCTCTGTGGTGAGATAAATGGGAAGGAAGTCGAAAAAAGAAGGGATATATTTATATATGTAACTGATTCACTTTTTTTTAGCTGATTCCCTGGACAGCAGAAACTAACACAACATTCTAAAGCAGCTATACTTTAATGACAGTTAATTAAAACAAGAAAAACCAGGCAGGGCTCGAAGACAAGGGGTCAGAGCCTTAGAGTGGTAACTCAGGGCTGGCTCTCAGGTGGAGCCCCAGGGAGCACCAAGGATATCCACCCGGATTGTTGGAAACGGGCGGTCAGCACAGATGGTGGGGAAGAGCACAGATCCAGGGAGGAGAGATGTGGCAGGTTCCTAGCCTGCTAAACACAATATTATTAATACCTTTGATTAAGTGCCTTCTTCAGTCGTGTCTGACTCTGTGCAACCCTATGGACTGTAGCCTGCCAGGCTCCTCTGTCCATGGGATTCTTCAGGCAAGGATACCGGAGTGGGTTGCCATGCCCTCCTCCAGGAGATCTTCCTGACCCAGGGATCGAACCCTGGTCTCTTACATCTCCTGCCTTGGCAGGCAGGTTCTTCATCACTAGCACCACCTGGGAAGCCCCTAACTACACAATTCTACAGATGAGGCGACTGAGGCAGGCTTGGAGATACCTAGGAGCTTGTTACAGCTTGCACAGCAAATGAGAGGGGGCTGTGTGGCTTGAGCTCCCCTCTGCCACTTTGCATTTCCACCCAGCTCTATGGCTTTAGTGACCACCTCTCGTGCTCACCTGGCCCCATCCAGAAAGGACTAGAGATGGGGAGAAGGAACCTCCCAGTGTTCCAAACGCCAAGGCCCTTGTCAAACCCTGAAGACAACTGCTGCTTCATTTATGGAGAATTTCACCCAAAACTCTCCACGCAGGATGCCTGGACTTACGGTCAAGTTCCTTTCTTTTGAAACTAGACCCAGAAAAAAAAAATTTTTTTTAAGTAATGACTTTAAAATCAGCCATTGATCTTGTACATAAATTATATCTCAACATATGTGAAAGTAGCTCAGTTGTGTCTGACTCTTTGCAACCCCACGGACTATATAGCCCGTGGAACTCTCCAGGCCAGAATACTGGAGTGAGTAGCCATTCTCTTCTTCGGGGGATCTGCCCAACCCAGGAATCAAACTGGGGTCTCCTGCATTGCAGATGGATTCTTTACCAGCTGAGCCACCAGGGAAGCCCATATCTCAACATAGTTGATAAAAGAAAGGAATTGGCCACTGATGAATTTTGGCCTCAGTGCATAAATCTGCTTAAAACCATAGCCACGTCTGGGGCCTCGGTTCCCTGATTCTTTGTTTACTGCCTTCCCCTTCTGTAACAGATTCTAGGTGCACAGTTTCAGTCCTAGAAACGGTGCCCTAGAAAGGACTCGGGTTGTATGGGGAACCTAGGAGATTCTATCAGGAGACTGTCAGCTCCATGAAGGCAAAGGTTGGTCCTAGTAACCTTCCAGAACTCTGATGGGTCTGTGTCTGTTTGTTCTTTATCCATCCATCTGTTCATTCAAATCAGTATTTGCTGGGGCCAACCCTGTGTCATGCTGTCTTCCAGGTTCTGTGAATTCACCACAAATAAGGAAGACATGATCCCTCCCCCTGTTTTGTTCTAGTGAGGGGGACAGAATAAACCAGGAAACAGGATATATGTTCTAGTATTTCAATGAAGCGGTGACTCTTTTGAACCTACTTTTGAAAAAAACACTGGAAGCGGCAAGTCCTGTAGGAACCCCTACTGCAAACAGCTGCCTTGACGTGTAACTGACTCCCTGAGGAGCATCTTCTCTTGAGCTGAACCCAGTTTTGCTGAAATATCCTTTTCAGTTATCCTCCCATTTCAGAGCTTTCCTGAGCTAATGTCACAGGTACATGGACAAGGCTGAATTATTCTCATATATCTTTTTTTTCTTCAGTTGAAACATATTTGACACATAGTATTATAGAATTGCCACATATCTTTGAATATCAGCCAGTCACAATTTGAGTATTATTTAAAGTGGCTGATGATATCTGGGGAAAAAAAATTTTTTTTTTAACAAAGGAATTGTCTAGAAATAATTACACTGATTCATCATCCTGTTACCTCCTCCACCTCTGGAGCTTTCCTTATAACTGAAGGAGAATATTTTGTAACAAGACATCTATGAACCAGAGGCTGCCCTGGTTTGAACTCAAATCGAGTTCCATCCACTCATGTTTTAGCTTCTTCAATATTCTACTGCCTGCAGAACATTCAGCCAGAAGCAGAAGCCGCATGGCTGGTTGATTTATTGTTCTGATTACTGTATGCATTCTCCTTGGTCCCTGAAAGCATGTACATAATGACTTGCTCTCAAAGATCTTCCATCACCTAGAAATATCGCTAGAACATTCTTACCTGCATGTGTTCTTATACGCCTGTGCTAATTAGAAACCAAATTAGTATCTTGAAACAGTCACTCCTCCTAGCACTATTAATTTTCTTATGATTCTGGGCCCATTTTATTACATAGCATAACAGACATTAAACATCTTGGAATTTATGCCAATTACAGACAACATGGATATTTGTTTTGGTAGTAAAAGTAACAAAGAGGTTTGAAACACTCTTTTTTTTTTTTGGCTCAGCTGGGTCTTTGTTGTGCATGCAGGCTTTCTCTAGTTGTGGTGCACAGGCTCTTAGGTCCTCGACCAGGGATCAAACCCACATCCCCTACATTGGAACTTGAACTCTCAACCACTGGACCACCAGGGAGGTCCCTTGAAGACTCTTTTGAGTTTTTCAGCAATCCAAAATCCTAAAACTCTGACACTTAGAATGAAATATTTTAAATCTGTCAAAAACACTGGAGTCTTTAGAGGGGAACGTATGTTTTCCCTTCTGGAAGTTTGCCTCTGTGTGTTCTTCCTTATGCAAATGAACCCATTAAGCTGAGAAGAGCTAGAAACAGTTTGCTTAAGTGTTCCAAGTACCTTTTATGGGAAAGTTGTATTCCACCACCACCACCACCCACCCTCTTTCATCTCTTCAGTAAGAGATGAAAGAATTTTTTTCACTCAAAGTCTAAAGCACAAAAATGCAAAAGTATAGCCTTGGGGAGGCTGGTGGGCAGAGTGGCCTGTGTCCCCCACCACCACCACCCATAGAAAGTGGTCATGTATAGATGTGAGACTTGGACCATAAAGAAAGTGAGCACTGAAGAATTGATGCTTTAGAAACGTGGTTTGGAGAAGACTCTTGAACACTTGGAGAAGTCCCTTGGACAGCAAGGAGAGCCAACCAGTCAATCCTAAAGGAAATCAACCCTGAATATTCATTGGAAGGACTGATGCTGAAGCTGAAGCTGTAGTACTCTGGCCACCTGATGCAAAGAGCCAACTCATTGAAAAAGATGCAAGGAAAGATTGAAGGCAGGAGGAGAAAGGGGCAACAGAGGATGGAATGGTTAGATAGCGTCACTGACTTGATGGGCATGAATTTGAGCAAACTCCGGGAGATGGTGGAGGACAGAAGAGTCTGGCATGCTGCAGTCCATGGGATTGCAAAGAGTTGGACACGACTGAGCAACTGAACTACAATAGCCTTGGAGAGATTGGACGCCAGAGTGGCCTGTGCCCCCGCCCCACCCACCTTCTAGCATAGACCTGTCTCAATAATGTCTCAGATGCCCCAGGGGGAAAGTATCTGTAACCCCCATAAATGTCATAGACTCTCAACTATGATGGTGCATGAAACGAGAAAGAAAACTTGTGAGACCTTGACACTTCCATTAATTCTGAGTAAGAATGACAAGATTTTCAGGCACAGAAACCAGGACCAAAGGCTGTGAGCGCCATCTGGTGGCAAGGTCACCACACCGTTGCCCAAATACCTGGGAATGCCCGCCCCTGCCCCCCAATCTTTTTTTTTTTTTAAATGTGAAGCCTGCAGCCTGGTCTGACAGTAAACAAGGAAATTCTTGTATTTTATCTTCTTTTAAGATCATTTTTATTTACGATATTGTGTCTCAGTTTACTCTTATAGCAGTTATTTTTAATTTAATACATGTTTTTAAGTTTAAAAAGCAAGGGGCTTCTAAGAAAAATGCTAAGAAATTATAGTGGGACCAGGAAAGAGATATGGCAAAAATAGTGAAAGTGGTATTTGAATGACTGAAGTTTAAGAGCTCTCTTAGGGTGGGGTTGCCAGATAAAATAAGGACATCCAATTAAATTTGAATATTAGAATGTCTTTTTTAGCGTATGTTCCACATACTGCATGGGACACACACGAAAATGTTATCTGTCATCTTATTTTAAGTGGGCATCCTTTTTTTCTCCCCCAAATCTGGCAACCTTACCTTAGGAAAACAAAGAAATTATGTCCCGCTCCTTGTTGCTTCTATTTTGATCTATCAAAACAAGCTAGCCCTCATCCTGTCTAGGGACTATGTGGCATTTCTGCCACAATAAACATGTCCCTGTGGGAGAACTGAGTCCTGATGTCTGAAAAAATCAAAGTAGCAAAGGCCCACAGCGCACCCTGGGAGGGAAAAGGCCTGGCCACTCAGACCAAGTAGTCAGGAGTCAGATGAAGAGGGAGGGTGTTCTGGCCCACCTCCCTTCCCCAGCCTCTCACGTACCTGCTCTGCGAAGGCCGAGATGCGGCAGCTACTTTCCAGCCCTTACCAGGGCTGCTTTCCAAGGAGATCCTTCCAGGGCCCCTGTCCTGCGTGTGGATCCCCGGAGAGGGGCTGGCCCTCAAGTGGGTTCTGAGCCAGGGACTTCCAGAGTTCTCGCAGCAGCCAGCCCATGGTCATCCCACCCATGATTCCTGTATTTCCTCCTAATAATAACCACAGCAGTGTTAAAGTGAGCCTGAGCAAGACTTAAAATGCACACAAAAAGATTCCCAACTCCTTTCCCCAGAGACAGACAAGGGAAGCTGAGGCTAAAACATGCCATGGGTAGTCAGCTGAGAGGACCGTAACACCTCATCCCTCTATGCTGTGTGCCAGGCATGATCTGACTACTTGCACACATGACTAATTTGTTAAGATACTTCTAACAGGGATTTCCTGGTGGTCCAGTGGTTAAGACTTCAAGCTCCTGAAGCAGAGGGCATGGGTTTGATCCCTGGTTGGGGAACGAAAATCCGACATGCTGAAAAGCAGGGCCTAGGGAAAAACAATACTTCTAACAATCCTATCAGTCTGGGACTACCATCACCCCATGTACAGACTGAAGATAGAATATGGTGTATTCCTGTGTTCACACGGCCCTTAACAGGCAGAAACAGAACTTGCAGCCTACAGTCTGGCTCCCAAGTCCACGCTGTCCTTTACAGCCTCCAGCTTTTCATGCTGCTTCCTAGGGCCACCTGGAAAGGTGGAAATGGGCCACTAGAGGCTGGGTTTGAATCCTGCTCCACCTCTGACCAGCCCCGTGATACTGAGCAGGGGACTTTACCTCTCCAAGCCTCCGTCTGCTCCCTTGCAAGTGGGAAGACTGATGGGAACAGCAACCTTCAGCAATGCTATGAGGAGTATCCATGTAGCATGTGCAAATGAGTTTTGTAAACTCTGGAGTGTTGTAAGCTATTTGCTGTTCTCATTAAAGGAACTTCATTGTATAACTTGTTCCCATCTTTTGGGGGCTTCCCAGGTGGTGCAGTGGTAGAGAGTCTGCCTGCTAATGCACGGGACACAGGAGACATGAGTTTGATCCCTGAGTTGGGAAGAACCCCTGGAATAGGAAATGGCAACCCACTCCAGTGTTCTTTCCTGGGAAATCCAGTGGACAGAGGAGCCCGGTGGGCTACAGTCCCTGGGGTTAAGAAGAGTCGGATGTGACTGAGCATGCCCAACACCCTCCTGTCTCTTGAATTTTGCTCTGCATACAGTCAGTGCTGGATGATTCGGCACCAACTGCTGGCCTGTTTATGGCTAAAAGTCCACAGATGGTGATCTCGGAGAGGCAACAGTGAGCGGTGGCTTGAAGCGAGATCTTAGTTCCCTGCCCAGGAACTGAACCTGGGTAGCCGAGATAAAAACCAGGACTCCTAGCAACTGGGCCATCAACAGCTAGAGGCTAGAAGCAAATCTTCCCTGGCTCTTGCTCCCATTGAAAAATGCATTTCTTGTGGAGGCAAAAACTATTAAAAAAAAAAAAACAGGTACAAAGTTTATTGTTACGGACACAGCACCACAACTGGAAGAGCACACAGAGAAACAGTTTGTTTAGTTAAGACAGAGATGCACACCTGGAGAGGAGGCGTGGGCATCCCTTCAGTGAGGGATGCCCAGGACAGAGGTGGTTACATCATGTATATAGGGCAATTCTTTCGAGTCTTTGTTGTTGTTGTTCAGTGGCTCAGTCTTGTGGAGCTTGTTCAAACTCAGGTCCATCGAGTCAGTGATGCCATCCAACGTCTCATCCTCTATCGTCCCCTTCTCCTCCTGCCGTCAATCTTTCCCAGTATCAGGGTCTTCTCTAGTGAATCAGCTCTTCGCATTAGGTGGCCACCCATCCGGTGGGTCTTTGTTTTACCTTTGCCAACTATCTAGTTTCTTTTTCCACACCAGACCTACCCTAGGATCCTCCCCAACATGTGTGCACAGCTTTTTCCCAAGATAGATTCCAGCCCAGCAGCCAGTGAGGGATGGGGCTTGACATCACATATTATGGGATGGTGACCCCTCCTTTGTTATCCCCAAGGAGCCTTTCTGCACATGTGCAGTGACTCCCTTGCCCCAAGGATGGGAAATATGTGACCTCTTGTTCTTGTACTCAAACAAGGTTTTGCCCCTGTCTGTCCCTGACACAACTGATGTGCCCACAGGAGACAAAGTCCAGCCATTTACCCTGTTCCTGTCATTATTTCCATCTCAAAGTGCAAACAGGAGGCTGGTTGTAAATGACTAACCTGGAGCCCACCTACCTCCTGTCTTGGGAAATGTAAACAGAAGGCTGGTTGTAAGTATCCAGCCTGAAGCCCATCTGCCTCCTGCCTCAGTCACAGGAAGGGATCCAGAGCAGGGGCACCTGAGCCCCTGGGTGACCACAAAGGTAAGTTTGTGTCTTGATGATGTAGGACACGGTGGTCACTGAAGGAATAGGCACCCTCCCATCTCTCCCACTAGTTATAACTGAAAAGCTTGGTTTCCCCAACAGCCCGACCCAAGATCAACCTGACTCTTTTTGTCCAGCCTTGGAGAAGTACCGCATGTCCTGCAAAGCCGGCTGGCCCCCCTCTGACTGTGTTGCCTCTTCCCACAGATCAGTGCCCTGCAGCAAGGCTACAGCCAGGTGCTGTGCCAAACCCTGTCTGAGAGGAACTTGGAAATCACGTCCCTGAAGAACCAGGGTGAGAACTTAAGGAGGGATAACGCCATCACATCAGGTGAGGTCCTTCTGGATTTGCTCCTGAGAACTGCCTCTCTCCCCCTGCAGACATCACCAATCTATCACTGCACTTGCCTCTCTCCCCCTGCAGACATCACCAATCTACCACAGCACCTGTGCCCATGACCTGGGTGCAGCCTCAGGGATCTCAGCACCCACCTGGCCACCAGTGTCAGTGAGTTAGATTTCTCCCTCAGTGAAGATTTCTTGCCATCCTCTTCCTAGGGCAGGGCCTGATAAATACTGGAGAGAATGTTGTATCTTGACCAGGCTTCCCGGGTGGCTGGCTCAGTGGTAAAGAATCCATCTGCCAGTACAGGAGATGTAGGAGACCCAGGTTCAGTCTCTTTTCTGGGAAGGTCCTCTGGAGAAGGAAATAGCAACTGCTCAAGTATTTTTGCCTGGACAATTCCATGGGCAGAGGAGCCTGGCAGGCTACAGTCCATGGGGGTCACAAAGAATTGGACACGACCAAGCAACTGAGCACACACACATGTATATTTTGTCTCCGAGGTCTCCTGAGCACCGGCCCCACCAGGGAGAACATAGAACAGTGTGACTTGGATGGCTCCACAAGCCAGCCTGCTTAAGGGCAAACTAGAACATGGACAAAATGGGGTCACCACTTTGGGTACCCATCATCTCACCGATTTTCACCCAAGTGCACTTGGGCCCAAGTGAAACATTTTCTAATTGACCAACAGAGGTGGTTCCCTGATAAGGGGCTTGGATGGGGGGAGGGGCAGCCCTCGCATAGCTGTGACTGAGCCTGGACTCCCTGGATTCCTTCATTCCTTCAGCATGCTGACTGAGCACCTACTAGGGTGCTCAGGTTCTTGACGTCTTGTCACAGAGAGAATTCAGTGAGAGACAAAGTGATAGGTAAGAAGTGGATTTGTTTAGAGAGAAACACACTCCACAGGCAGAGAGTATGGGCCATCTCAGAAGGTGAGCGGCCCTGAAATATGAGGTGGTTGATTTTTATGGGCCAGGTAATTTCATAGGCTGATGAATGGGAGGATTATTCCAAGTATTTCAGGGAAGGGGCAGTGATTTCCAGAAATTGGGCCACTGCCCACTTTTTGACCTTCTATGACTGACCTCAGAACTGTGCTGGTGCTGGTGGGTGTGTTGTTGTTGTCAGTCACCAAGTTGTATCCGACTCTTCAAAACCCTGTGGACTGCAGCACGCCAGGCTTCCCTGTCCTTCACCATCTCCTGGAGTTTGCCCAAGTTCATGTCCATCGAATCAGTGATACCATCCAACCACCTCATCCTCTGTGGCTGGTGGGTGTGTCACTTAGCTATTGCATTGCAATGAGCATATAATGAGGCTCCAAGTCCACTGGAAGTCGGATCTTCCGCCAGCTTGGACCTAGTTGGTTCTAACCGGCTTATGTCACATCCTCAAGGGCTCCGTCATTCTTTTAGAGATTGTGCTGTTCCCCGTTCCCTCCTGTTTCAGATGGGCAACGACAAACCAAGAGAAAGTGAGGCTGTGCGGGGTGAACATAGGACTGAGGCTGGATGGGGTCAAGGGGTCTGGGTTTTATTCTAAGGGTGATGGGAAATCAGTGGGGTTTTTAATGCAGAAAATGACCTGAAGAGGACCACTCACAGAAGGAGGGAAGGGAGAGGAGCAGGTGACAGGGAGGAGGTAATGAGCCTGGGAGTGGCATGTCACTCCCAAAGTCCCCGGCATGTAGCAGGAAACATGCCCACAGCTGTAAAAGCCAAGCACATTATCGAGTCACGTATGAATCACTCTCCATATATGAATTTGTGCTTTTCCCCGGCCTCACTGTGCAACTTGCCACTCTCACTTCCACCCCCTCCCAGCCCCAGGTCCCTGCTTATGCTCCTCCCTAACTTGGAATGTCCTTAGATATTTGCTGAGCACCTCCTCCAGGTTTGATATGGTCTGGGAACCAGGAATGTAAGGATGAACTCACTGGTCCTTGCCCTCTCTCCATATGTCTGCCAATCAAACCTCATGCAAGCATCAAAGTCTGTCCTGGATCCCACTTTCTCCAGTCAGGGAGTCAGACAGACCTGGGTTGGGACAACGCTTGGGATGAGCTGAACTCACACCAAGTGTGGAAGCCCCAGAGGGATTTTCAGGTAACTTAACTGTGTCCTATGGGCAAAGCACATTTTTAAAATGAAATTCTGGATCATTTCATCTTTTATTTCATATTCGTTGTTGTTGTTTAGTCACTAAGTCATGTCCCACTGTTTGTGATCCCATGGACTGCAGCACGCCATGCCTCACTGTCTCCTAGAGATTGCCCAAGTTCATGTCCATTGAGTCAGTGATGCCATCCAACCATCTTATCCTCTGCTGCCCCCTTCTTTTGCCTTTAATCTTTCCCAGCATTAGGGTCTTTTCCAATGAGTTGGCTGTTCACGTAAGGCGGCCAAGTTCAGTTTAGTTCAGTTCAGTCGCTCACGTGTGTCCGACTCTTTGAAACCCCATGGACTGCAGCACACCAGGCCTCCCTGGCCAAGTATTGTATAAATATTTTTGGTCGTGCCTCATGGCATGCAAGATCTTAGTTCCCTGACCAGGGATGAAGTCTCTGCTTCCTGCATTGGAAGCATGGAGCCTTAACCAGTGGACCGCCAGGGAATTCCTCATATACCTGCTTGACTGACACCTAGCAATAAAATTAGGCCTAATGTTCTTCCAGGAAAGAACTGTATGAGATAATCCAGTACCACTGTATTTAGGCACCTTTCTTCCCACTTTGGGCTTCCCTGGTGGCTCAGCTGGTAAAGAATCCACCTGCAATGCGGGAGACCTGGGTTCGATCCCTGGGTTGAGAAGATCCCCTGGAGAAGAGAACGGCTACACACTCCAGTATTCTGGCCTGGAGAATTCCATGAACTATACAGTCCATGGGGTCACAAAGAATCGGACACGACTGAGCAACTTTCACTTTCACTTCCCACTTTTCTTCAAAGTGATAATTCAATAACGGAGTAGTTATCTATTGCTATATAGCAAGTTATCCCAAAATGTAACAGATAAAACAACAGCTGATATTTATTATCTCACCCAGTTTCTGCAGTACAGGAATTTGGGATGGGGAGGTGTGTAACTTAATTCTCTTGAATTGCAGTCAAGATGTCAGCCGGGGCATCAGTCATGATATCGAAAGCCTTACTGGAAGCAGGAGGAACCCCTTTCAGAGTCTCTGCCCATGTGGCTGTTGGCTGGAGGCCTCAGCCTCTCATCACACATACTTCTCCCAAGGGCTGCTTGAG
Organism: Cervus canadensis; assembly: GCF_019320065.1. Classification (NCBI taxonomy): domain Eukaryota; kingdom Metazoa; phylum Chordata; class Mammalia; order Artiodactyla; family Cervidae; genus Cervus; species Cervus canadensis. The sequence goes on from NC_057398.1 coordinate 27,582,790, forward strand.
TGTCTTTACAACACGGGGGGTGGCTTCCCCCAGAGTGAGTGATGCGAGAGAGCAAAGAGGAAGCCGCAGCGTCTTTTATGACCCAACCTGGGAGGTCACATTGCATCATTTCCACAGCATCACGTGGGTTACCCATGTCAGCCCTATTCAGGGTGGGAGGGGCCACACAAGGGCATGAATTCCAGGAGGCAGGGATCATGGGGGCCATGTTGGAAACTGGCTATTGTGAAAAATAGTGAGTGCCATGTAGGGAGATGACAGAGGATGACATGGTTGGTTGGCATCACCGACTCAATGGACATGAGTTTGAGCAATCTTCAGGAGATGGTGGAGGTCAGAGAAGCCTGGCATGCTGCAGTCCATGGGGTCGCAAAGAGTCAAGACACGATTTGGCGACTGAACAACAACAACAAATACAAGTTAGTCACTTTATGTTCTTAGGACAGACCATCTCACTTGACCCTTATAATAACTCTGTGCAGGACATGCAGTGGGAGATGAAATAACTTGTCTAAGACCACCAAGCTAATAAGGGGTAAGGACAGGGCCAAACTCATGTAAGTGTGAAGCTAGCCGCCCCACAAGAGTGTCCAGCAGTCCACTCTGCTGCAAGTCCACCTCCTGGGCTCTGGAGAAGAATTCCTGGACTTCACCTGTGCTGGGCCTTTGTTCCCCAAGCCCTGGGCATGGCCTCTCCTCTTGGCGCTGCCCAGCCTTGCCCACCAGGGGCCCCCAAAGGCTTCTTCTCCCACTGGTGCTCGCTGACTGTCCCTCATTCTCCCTGAAGCCTCAAACCACGTTCCATGGTCTCTGGTCTCATTCCCGTTCTTGATCTGGGATTCTTGGCAACAACCTCTGCAGTTCTAGGAATGCTGGCCCTGGGCTTGGAGGTTCTTGTCCGAAACTTGGCTAACAGTCGTGGTGATGCCAGGAATCCTTCCTGCCCTTTTCACCTGTGAGTTTTTGTTTTTGTTTTGCAGAGATGGTGTCATCTTTGCAAAAGGACATGTTAGCAAAGGATGAGCAAGTTCAACAACTAAAACAGGAGGTGAATCAACTAAAAAGTGAGAACAAAGAAAAGGATCACCAGCTCGAAGCCCTCAGCTCCAGAGTGAGTGTCGGGTCATCACAAAGTGTAGCTTCAAAAAGCAGACACAGTACAGTCACGTGTCTGCAGTGAAGTCAACTTCTCTGCAGCTTTTAAAGTACAGTATATGGCTCAGAATAAGCATGATATATATATACAAATGCAGCAAACATTTTCTAATCCCTATGATAAATAAACCCCAGGAACAAACACACTTATTAGCATATGTTGCTACTGCACAGCTTAATGTAAAACAGAGTAAAATCTCTCTGTGAGCAGGGACAACCCACAGGGCTCCATCACAGTCTTAGCACCAGTGGTTCTCATAATTGCCTTCAAATCAGAACATTTGAAGATCCAGATGCAAACACACAAACTCTCATTTCTTCCCTAGACTTGGTAGGCGAGTGAAGAGTTTTTTAAATGGAACTTTATTTGCAAATCTTGCCTTCCATGCCAACTTTAGAATCCTGACTCTATAGGATAAGATTTCTCAGTATTTGTATGGCGCATCTGTTTCTGCCAGTCAAGGTAAAACCTCATAGCTTTCATCTCAGGTCGTAACTCAGAGATTCCCAGCAGCTATCCAGTGGGTTAGCCAAGGCTGCACAGGTGTGGGGTGGAAACATCCTGAGGTTCCAAGGAAAAGGCACAATACGTAGTACCTGGTGCTTAGTACTATATCGAATATGGAACTGGCAAAAGGCATGAGCTTTGGGGTCAGAAAGACCTGGGTCCAAATCCCAGAGCTTTCTCTTACTGTAACTTATTTGGCCTTTATTTCCCCATCTGTGAAATGAGAATGACAAAATCATCTTCCAAGACATGGGAGCCTGGTTTTAGCAGTGCTCCTCTGCCTCTGCCTCAGTCAGCTGCCTGGCCAATGCCTCTGTCTTTGTTTCTGCCAAGCAGAGTGCCCTCCTAGGCATGTGCACTCGCTGTTTTAGGTGAGAGGACTGCGTGTGTGTGTGTGTGTGTGTGAGTGTGTGTGTTGGGGATGGGGAGGGGTTGCAGAGCTGGTGCTTAGTAGAAGGGGTATGCAGAGACAGCCCCTGCTTGGTTCTTCCACCTCCCACAGTGCATTTGTTTGATTATGTCCCCATTTCCCCTTCCTTATTGACATTGGAGTGCGGTCACTTTTCCTCTGGGTTCTTCCAGTCTTATTTCTGTATATTACCTAGAAATCAATCAGTCAGTTATTTTACAGTGGATTTACACTATGCATATTTTTAAAAATCATAAACACAATGACTTCCCCATGCTAATAAATCAGTGCTCTTATCATTGGTCTTAAAAGCCACACACTTTCTCCTGGATGTACATGGTGTTATAAAGTGATCTCCTGTTATAAACCACACTTGTTTTTTTTTCTCCACTGTTACTGACAGTTCTGTGGAGAACATCCTTGAAGCTACAGATTCCCTGATTTCTCTAATCATTGTCCTTAGGGTACATGTCTAAAGTGGGAATTTCTGGGTCAAAAGAAGGCACATCCATCCTTATGCTCTTAATGTCTGTTGCCAAAGTGCCCTCAGAAAAGGCAGCTCTGTTTACCCCTTTGTGACCAACAGGGCAGCTGTGTCTTTGAGATGGAACCTGCACAAAAGCAGTAAGATCGACCCAAACTCACTGCCCCCCGCTCACCACTCTCGATGGTTACTAGGTGAAAACAGCTCAATTCCTCCACCCTAAGCACCCAGACTTTGCAAGTCTGGACTCTCCCTGTGGTGCAGTTTGCTGACTTTTGAAGGGCAGTTTAGACTCTTTATTTGTCAGAACTCATAAGAGGGCTGAACCAGGAACAACCACAGGATCCCAGTGCTTCTGTCATACAGACGGTCTGGCCTCTCAGAATGCAGGGTATGATTGAGTTAAACAACAGAAGACAATCTTGGGCACACACATAGAGACTTAGGGCCCCCAGTCAAGCCCACATGACCTTGTTATTTTTCTCCCTAGTGCTCAGTGCTGAAAGAAGAGTTAAAGAAGGAAGATGCCCAGAAGGAGAACGTGGAAGCCCAAGAGAAAGAATTAAAACTCTACAAAACCGTGTGTTGAAACTCCTCACCCCTGGGTGTCCACAGAAAGCCTAGACTTTAACCTTCAGGGCTTTGGAGGGGTTCCTTGGCCCCTTAGCTAGTACAAACTCTGGGGCTTTATGGGTGTCTGTTTGTTAATGTAATTAACAAAATTCTTTGATTTGCTTGCCTCAAAGAGATGGGTAGAAAACCTTGGAAAACATATTCTCCTAGTATTTTGTGGACAGTTGGCTCTAGGCCCCTCATCAGGTTTCCCCTGGAGCTGGGCTAGAGTTTGCCTGGAGACCGGGACAGAAGGTGGCCAGGTGGCCACTAGATGCTGCTAGAAATTCACCATGGTTCCTACCACTGAACTTGTGATACCCAAGTTTTCATGATCTGCTGTCACAAGTTTTATCACAGCCATGGGCACTGTTATTGACATGAAATGCCTCCTTAAGTATCATTACTTAAATATTGATGCATTCAATTTTACATCAGTTCATAAAAACAAAATAAAAAGCAGACATATCATTGGCTTTGTATGGAAGGTGAATATAAAAATTAGTACAATGAAAAGATGAGCACTAAATGTGAATGTTCACCCTCTGCGCCAGTCGAATCCTCAAGAACATCACCAAGCATATATTTTCCATCTGTCGAGGCCATTTTCTCCTCTCAGGGGCACTGCTATTCTCTGCTATGTCTCAAATGGGAACAAAAAGAAAAAGCTCATTGTTCTTTTCTTCCAAGCGTTGCCCATGGTGTCTTCCAAATAACCCCTATTTAGACTGAACTCAAAATACATCCCAAGGAAAGAGAATCTGAGTGAATGTGTCCCTTGTACTGTTTAATCCAGAATCCATGCTGATCTCCAAAAAAAACTCAAATTTTCCCTCACCCTGCACTTTCAATGCATCTGTTGAAAGAAACCCTACTTTGCTTTAAAGATGTAGAAGCATCTCCCAAGGGAAAGAATTAAACTGATCTTAGACTAGGTTCCACCTTAACGAACTGGGTGAGGTGAGTTCCGAAGTTGACTTTGCTGTTGTTGAAACTTTCTCAGCAAATCCACGACATGGAGAAAGAAGTGAGAAAACTCAGGGAGGAGCTGAAGAGGAGCAGTACAGAGCAGAGCCTGATCTCCAAGACGCTTCGGGAAAAGAGCAAGGTATGGCAGGGATGGGTCGCCATGGCAACCGCTCCGGGCTGGGTCTGCCAGACTCCAAAGTTCCCGTGTGTAACCACGACCCACTGCCTTCAATCATGAAATTACCCAGGAAAGAATTGATCCATTAACTCAAGTTTGTCAATGATGTTGTTCCAACTTAAATACTCTTATTGATTTGTGTGTGTGTGTGTGTCTTTGTGTTCCATCAGTCATTGGGAACTTTTTTTTTTTTCCTAAATCTCATCATGATTGTAGATTTGTGTTTCTTCTTTTAATATTGACAAGTTTTGCTTTATATATTGTGAAGTTGTGTTACTATGTGCATATAAATTTAGAATTTGAATACTTCCAGTGGAACAAGACTTTTGATCATCATAAAATGTCCCTTTTCATCTCTAGTAGGGTTTTCCCCTTAACATCTTCTTTGTCATTTAGCACCATCACTGGCTTGCTGTTGGTTAGAGTTTCCATAGCATATGTTTTTCATATTTTCTCTGTTAATTTTTAAAATTTTATTTATTTATTTATTTTTGGCTGTGCTGGGTCTTCATTACTGCACACAGGCTTTCTCTAGATTTGGTGAGCAGGGATTACCGGCTTCTCATTTCAGTGGCTTCTTGTTGTAGAGCATGGGCTTTGGGGTGCAAGGGCTCAGTAGTTGTGGCTCATGGGCTTAGTTGCCCCGTGGCATGTGGAATCTCCCGGGACCAGGGATCAAACCCGTGTCCTCTGCTTTGGCAGATGGGTTCTTAACCACTGGACCACCAGGGAAGTCCTCTCTGTCAATTTTTAAATTTTAGATGTATAGCTTCCAAATAGCGTATCATTTTTACAAAATCCAGTTTGACAGTCTTTTAGTCCATTTATGTTATATAATTACTGATACATTGGGATTTAAATCTACTCTTGCTCAGGGCCAGTTGTTCTATCTTTACTATATTGCTTTTTCTCTCCTTTCTTGCCTCCTTTTGAGTTGATGGTTTTCTATCATTCCACCTTCCCCTTCTATTAGCTTGGAAACATTTCACTTTTTACTATCCTTTTAATAATAGTAAGGCAATAGCATTTTATCCTTGCCTCGCAATGATCTCACATTAATTAAGTTTTTCACTCTTCTATTGCTCTCTTAGTGGTCATCCTAAAGATTACAATGTGCATTCTTTCCTAATTAATTTATTTCTTTGGCTGTGCTGGGTTTTAGTTGTGGATCGTCATTGTAGCATGTTTGATCTTCAGTTGCAGCATGCAAACTCTTCAGTTGTGGCATGTGGAATCTAGTTCCCTGACCAGGAATTGAACCCAGTCCCCTGGCATTAGGAGCACAGAGTCTTAGCCACTGGACCACCACAGAAGTGCTTACAATGTGCATTCTTAACTTACCAAGATGTAGTATTAGTTGATAATTATGCCCTTCTCCTTGACAATGCAGTGAATTTAGAACACCCTGACTTCACTTAACCCCTCCAGATTTGTAAGTCATTGTTGCCATTTTCTAAACTCCTCTCTATAGTTATTAATAAAATGCCCAAAAATATGATTGGTGTTTTTATATAGTCAGTATCATATGCACACGTTACTCTTACTGTTGCTTGTCTTTTCTGCATCTCTGATCATCCATCTGCATTCATTTTTCTTGTCTCTGAAGAATACCCTTTAGTGTTTTCCTTCACTGTAGCTCTGTTGATGACAGTCTCAGATGTGTGTGTGTGTCTATCTTGAAGTGTATATTTAACCTTCATTCTTAAAGCACATTTGATTGCCTATTGAATTCTACAATGGCAGTTCTTTTCTTTCAGCACATTAGAAATAGCATTAGGCATGTCACTGCTGTCTTTTGGCTCCTGCTATTTCTATTTAGAAGCCATCTGTAAGCCTTATTATTGCACCTTTGCAAAACCTGTCTTTTTCTCTGGCTGCTTTTAAGATTTTCTCTTCCCTGGATTTCCAGCAGTTTTATTATGATTTATCTAGATGCAGATTCATTTTTAGTTGCCTTGTTCAGAGCTCATCGGGGCTTCTTGAATCCCTGGCTTGGTGTTTTGCGCTAGTTCTGGCACTCAGGCTGTATTGCACACAGGCAGTGGGGCGCTACCAGGGCTTCTGAACAGGGAACCAATATGTGACATTCGCAGCTAATAATGGTGAAAATGATAGCTGCAGTTTCTCATGGACTGGGCATTACCACCAAACATTTCATCTCTTTTCCCTCTTCACAACAGCGCCATGATCTAGAGCTCATCCTCCCCGTTTTACAGATGAGAAAGTCAAGACCCCTTGTTAACTAGCAGTGTAACTAGCCCAGTCGCATAGTTTTGGCTGACTCCAGCCACCGTTGTGTAGCCAACAGCCACGTGCTGCTGTTTACACTGATATTAATCAAAATTAAATACACTTTGAAATTCCTTTCCTCGGTCACACCAGCCCCTGCTTCGAGCGCTGGATCACCAGATGCGGTTCGTGGCTGCCGTATTAGATGATACAGGTTCAGAGTATCTGTGTCATTGTAGGAAGGTCTGTAGGTCGGAGCTGCCCTACAGCCAGCTAACCCTCAAGTACCGCTAAGGTTGTTCTGCAAGGCGCTGAACTAGAGGCGAGGAGGCCAGTTGGCACAGCCCAGGATGTCACGTGAGAGGGATGGGAGAACAGGCGTGGAGAGCACCGGGTGTGACGGAGGGAGCAGGGCGGCGCCTGAAGTTGCCTGAGGCTCAGGAGTGGGAATGGGGGGCTATTCGTGGAGAACACAGGTAAGGGCAGAGTCCAGGGTTGGACTTGGCTTCTGCGGTGTATGAAAATGCTGCTGAAATACAAGTCAGAACATGTTTAGACCTGGGAGAAAACTAAGGCCCAGAGAGGTGGCTTTCCAAGGTAACAGAGCTGGGTAGTCGCTTTACCTCTACACCACTCTACTCAGAGCAAAGCTCCAAAGAGTTCTTCTGGGTCTTTCATTACATCCCTGTGATCCCCCTTGTCAGATCCCTAATCAACATGGCCCATGGGATTTGTTTCAGCACAAAGTCTTTCCATTTATTTACAAGAGTTTGCCTGGTTTCTTGCTGATGCCAGAGCGGCTCAGCAGGTGTATCCCTGAAATGATGAGGTGTGTCCCTGAAATGAGCAGCTGCAAAGCCTACACTGGCCAGCAGAGGGTAGCATCAAGCGCTCCCAATTACCTCAACTTGCCCCATTACCCAAGCAAGGGAGGATTAGACAAGCAAGCTTCTGCACTTCAAACGCCTTCTTTTGCAGGCTACAATTCTTAATAGACATTACTTAGCAAGCCTCTAGAGAGCTTTCCACCTGTGGGTGTGCTCAAAGTGGTAATGACAAATAGTTATGATGATAAACCCAATAATAACACTGACCAAGGACCCATCATGGGGTCTTAGAAGGAGGCTGCATAGCAGACATCCCCATTCACCTTTTAAAAAATATATTTATTTATTTGGTTGCACGGATCTTAATTGTTGCCGTGGGATCTCCTATCTTCATTGTGGCATGTGCGATCTAGTTCCCTGACCAGGGATCAAACCTGGGTGCCCTCCATTGAGAGCGAGGAGACTCAGCCACTGGACCACCAGGAAATTCCACACCCACCTTTTATAGGTCACATCAATATTTACCACACCCACAGACCTGTAAGCCCTATTCCAAATATTCTGAATCCCCACAGTAACTCTATGCCGCAGTACAGGTACCATCATCCCCATTTGACAGATGAGAACACTGAGTCACGGAACAGTGAAATCACTTTCCCAGGGTCACACATCTTGCTAGGGTCCAAGCTGGGACTGGAGTCTGTGGTAGGACACAGTTGAGCCCAGGGTGCAGAGCTCAGCCCCTCCCCTTAAGAGGTATCTCCCTGTGAGTTTATCTCCACACTGTGTATGCCCATGACCCCTGCCACAGGGGGCCGCAGCTGTCCCTACCCCTTGAGGATTCCCCCACTGCCATTAGCACCGCCCCTCCCCCCAGAAGAGTTCCCCCAGAGGGCATGATGATCACATTAGCAGCAAGCCCATGCTTTCATCATCCTTTCAGGTTGAAGAGAAACTTCAGGAGGATTCCAGAAGGAAATTGCTTCAGCTGCAAGAAATGGGGAACAGAGAAAACCTCATTAAAGCCAATTTGGAAAGGGCAGTAGGTCAGGTAGGCGTGCTGCCAAGCCCCTTCACGGCCCACCACTCTCCATGGAGCCCTGCGCTCAAGCGGCCGGTGGGGATGAGTGAGGAGGAAGACAGCCTGGTTTAATTTCACCCACTTATCCCCAGGGGCAGGGCTCTGTGTGGCTCCTAAGTCCCAGTGGATGTCACTATAAAGGCTTTTCCTGCTGGGAAGCTGCCCACACTGGTGTTTGCCATCACCTGAGACCCTGACCAAGCAGCCAGTCCCAGGTCAAGGCCCACCCCGGTAAACCAGCGGTGTGGGTCCCTCTTGGGGAGGGTTTGAGCCTCTCAGCCCTCAGTGGTGTTTCTAGTACTTTCTTCTTCACATTTTTTTGTCTTGATATTTATAGCAATCTTTCTTCCTCTGGGCCTCCAAACAGACGCTCTAGTCAGTATCCACAGGGGAATGCCACTTTTCTGTTTTTGTTTGGTTTGGTTTGGTTTGGTTTAGTTTGGTTTGGTTTGGTGAAGCCACATGACTTGCAGGATCTTAGTTCCCCAGCCAGTGAACAAACCCGTGCCCCCTACAGTGGAAGCGCAGACTCTTAACCCCTGAACCACTAGGGAAGTCCCGCCACTTTTCTTAATGAAGTAGTAATAATATGCAGGTCAAGAAGCAATAGTTAGACCTGGACATGGAACAACAGACTGGTTCCAAATCGGGAAAGGAGTACATCAAGGCCGTATATTGTCACCCTGCTTATTTAACTTATATGCAGAGTACGTCATGAGAAATGCTGGGCTGGAGGAAGCACATGCGGGAATCAAGATTGCTGGGAGAAATGTCAATAACCTCAGATATGCAGATGACACCACCCTTATGGCAGAAATCAAAGAACTAAAGAGCCTCTTGATGAAAGTGAAAGAGGAAAGTGAAAAAGTTGGCTTAAAACTCAACATTAAGAAAACAAAGATCATGGCATCAGGTCCCATCACTTCATGCCAGATAGATGGGGAAACAATGGAAAAAGTGACAGACTTTATTTTGGGGGGCTCCAAAATCACTGTGGATGGGGACTGTAGCCACGAAATTAAAAGATGCTTGCTCCTTGGAAGAAAAGCTATGACCAACCTAGACAGCATATTAAAAAGCAGAGACATTACTTTGCCAACAAAGGTCTATCTTGTCAAAGTTGTGGTTTTTCCAGTAGTCACGTATGGATGTGAGAATTGGACTATAAAGAAAGCTGAGCGCCAAAGAATTGATGCTTTTGAACTGTGGTGTTGGAGAAGACTCTTGAGAGTCCCTTGGACTGCAAGGGGATCCAACCAGCCCATCCAAAAGGAAATCAGTCCTGAATATTCATTGGAAGGACTGATGCAGAAGCTGAAGCTCTGATACTTGGCCACCTCATGCAAAGAACTGACTCATTTGAAAAGACCCTGATGCTGAGAAAGATTGAAGGCAGGAGGAGAAAGGGATGCCAGAGGATGAGATGGTTGGATGGCATCATTGACTGGATGGACATGAGTTTGAGTAAGCTCCGGGAGTTGGTGATGGACAGGAAAGCCTGTTGCAGTCCATGAGGTCGCAAAGAGCCGGACACGACTGAGCAACTGAACTGAACTGTATAATAGAATTAATAATAGAACCCAGATTATCACAGCTCATGTCAAATGGAGATGGGTGAGATGGGGAGCAGGCTCTGACTCAGCAGGCCTGGGGGTGCCATATCCCAGGGCTCTGACCCCAGATGGCCCAGCAGCCCGTCCTCTTACACGTGGTGCAGACATGATGGCCAGAACATGCAAACAAGGCCTCACAAAAAGCTAAGGGAGGGCAGACGAGATCCCAGGATGGGGCACTGCCCCTATGGAAGGTGGCCCACCCAAAGCAGCCCACCTTGGACCCCGCCACAAGGCACCCCTCTCCTGGCAAACACGGCTCCAGGAGGACAAGAACATTTTGCATGTATGAGTGTGTTTGTGCTTTTCTTTTTCTGGGAAGATGAGTCCTCCTTATCACTCATTGGATTCTCAGAAGGGTCTGTAAACTACCCAGAAAGGTTAAGAACCACGGTCCTTAAAGGAGCGCTCCAGCCCACCCGGCCCAGCTCCCGAAGCCCTTCCATGTGGTGGCGTCCAAGCCTGAACCAACAGTGTGACCGGGCTTCACCCTCCATGCTGACCTCCAGAGGCACCCACAGGGCAAATGATGATGATGGTGCCTCTTGGCAGGTTTTAAGGCCTCTTCAACAAACATCCACACCATCAGCCCCGGTGTCCTGTCTCCTGCAGGGTGCCGACCCCTTAGCGAGGGAGACAGCCCACCGCTCTGGGCTTCCCTTGATGCACCTGGGCTAGCCCTCCCCCTGCCAGCGCTCTGCACCCCCAGGACACACCCGCTTTGAGGGCATGATCTGTGCTGCTTGCCAAGAGCCTGGTCATGCCTCCAGCCAGAGCTCATTCGGGAAGACCCTCAGAGACACAGACTCAAGAGAGTAAGGATGAGGCCTGTCTGTGCAGCCCTGGCCTTCATGTCACCCCCTTGTCCACAGCCAGCTCCCTGCCTGAGGCCATGCCCTTCCCCAGGCGAGCGACTCCAGGACTGACTCCTGTTGTCCAGCAGGACCTGCCCCTCCGCGCAGAGCAGTCCCATAGGGTGCCTCTGGTGGTGATGGGCACCATCACCCGTGGGGCCCTGCCTACATAACCTCTTCCTCAGGCAAGTTAGGACCCTCCGCTTGGTCTTGAAACCAGCAGACGGCCCAGAATCCCTCAGATCACCCAGCTGGCTCCCGGCAAGCCGACTGCAGAGCTGTCTTTAGGAGAGTCATAATTCCTCTCCTTGGCTTTTCAGAACTTCCTGGTATACAGCAAACTCCTGTGTCTTGGGACCCGTTGACATTCACATTGATTCCCCAGCCGTTACGGTCCTTCAGGGCTCTATTTTAGAGTCTTTCATGACCACATTTTGCCCATGAGCCAAAAACCTAAGCCAAGGGCCGTCATGTTGGTCAACTTCCAGAGAGGGTTGGGCTTGTTTGCCTCTCATGAACCTGGTCTCTCATGAACCTGGGACACCTTGAACTTGTCATTCTAGAAGCCCTGATTCTAATGTAACTGTGCTCTTTCATCAACTGTAATCTGAAGACACCAGTACCAGGGAAGCAGTCAATAAAAGCTGGCTGAACTGAAGGCGAGGACTTTGAACACCTGCCAAGTCAGTTGTTTCTGTTACAAGCATTCAATGAACATTTATTGAGTGCCTGCTGGGCGCCCGGCTCCAGGGACCTGGAGGGGAATACAGCAGGCGTCATCTTCAGGACACGAGGCTTAAGGCGCAAAATGTCAGCGAACTGCTCCTCCTTCCCTCCCCGGGCACCCTGGCTAATTACACAGTTTACGCGGGCTGACAGCCTCAATATTTATCTCACAGCCTGGTGCCAGCGTACCAATTACGGAAGAACGCTCCCGGCCCCAGACTTCCCACTGGATAATTGGCAGTGAGTGGCTCTTCTGAGGGCCCAAGACGTATGTGAGCTGCCCATGCGCATCGGCTGGGTTAGGCGGGCATGCCTGAAAAGTCATTAACATCTACTGTCCCCCTCTCTTGTGTGGGCACTGCCCCTTCCGGTGAGAAGTGAAGGTGTTAATAACCCGTTTGCGTGCGCGCTTAGTCACTTGGTCGTGACCAACTCTTTGCAACCCCATGGAATGTAGCCTGCAGGCTTCTCCATCCATGCAATTTTTCAGGCAAGAATACTAGATTGGGTTGCCATTTCTTACTCCAAGGGATCTTCCCGACCCAGGAGTCGTACCCACATCTCTTGTGGCTCCTGCATTGGCAGGCAGATTCTTTACCACCAGGACCACCTGGGAAGCCCCAACCATAGTGACCATTAATGGTGTGCAGAGCCTTCTAACCAGTTTCTCCCAAACGCAGCAGTGGAAGTGCCTCTTCAAGCCTTGTGGCTGCAGCTGCACCACTCATTCCATCACCTTCCCTTTCTTTGTGCTGCAGCTGGAGCATTTCAGAAGTCAGGTCATCAAGGCCACCTACGGACGAGCGAAGCCATTCCAGGACAAGCCTGTCTCCGATCAGCAGGTTTGTCTCTCTTCCCCACTTTCTTCCTCGGGGACCTGGGACTCCAGACACTGGGAGCATATGTTTCTGTTTTTTTATTGGTGGCGCATATTTTTCACACTGTTGCTACACCATGAAGATTTGTTTTGATATTCTGGGATTTCCTGGCTTTTAGAGTAAAAGCCAGTTAAAGTGTTGAAGCCTTGAAGTGTTTCTGTGAAAATCAAATGGAACCACCCAGGCCTGTGTCTGGTCTCCAGGCCTGCTTGGTCCACCTCCGTTAGTCCCACGTGGAAAGAGCCTTGCCGTAGAGCAGGCGTCCTGGCTCGTCCCTCCTGAAGAGGGCAGCCAGCAGCAAGGATGTGCCTCTGGCTGTAAGGACTGAGTTGTTATTCTTCTGTTTGTCCCCTCCAACCCTGTGTCAGCACGCGAGTGAAAAATTCACACCATGGACTGCTCTCGGATAACCCAGCCTTCTCTTTCGGGCCCCACAGCATCAGGCTCAGCGTGATGAATCACTCCCAGAGTTCCAAAGAATCTAGAACACACGTGGGGCCACATGACAAGCCTTTGGCTCTTAAAAATCATCTCTGATCCTGGGAAACATGCCCCGGTGACAGAGCCGACATTCCCTCCAGAGCCATCACCCAAACGCCCCAGGACCTCCCTCCCCAACCCTGCAGAGGTGGGAGCTCAAGCCCATGCCCTCCCCCCACCCAGGGCCCCTCCCCCCAGAACCACCCTGCAATGTCAATCTTTTTTTTTTTTCTTTTTCCCATTAGTTAATAGAGAAGATCACCCAGGTCACTGAGGACAACATCAACTTTCAGCAGAAAAAGTGGACCCTGCAGAAGGAGACCCAGCTCGGCCTCTGCCAACAGGAAGAGGTCACAGACAGCGTTGAGAAACTGAAGAAGGCCTTAGACAGTTGCCAGGTGCCCTCCTCTGCTTCTCACCCGTGTCCCCCATGGCTCACGTTGTGCTCCTTGTTCAGAACATCGTCCGGCTCTGCTTTTCTGCTCACCTTCTCTCTTGCTGGAGAAATCTGTTTGAGGTAGAAAACAAAGGACCTCAAAATCTGCCTCCCAGGTGAACTTGGTGTGGCCAAGAAAAAGCTGCCCGACGCTCCCCTTTGGGAGGCCCCTGGACCTCAGGGGAAGAAATGTGGCTGTTTAGTCACTCAGTCGTGTTTGACTCTTTGCGACCCCATGGACTGCAGCACGCCAGACTTCCCTGTCCTTCACCGTCTCCTGGAGTTTGTTCAAACTCAAGTCTGTTAAGTCAGTGATGCCATCCAACCATCTCATCCTCTGTCGCCCCCTTCTTCTCTTGCCCTCAAAATAGCCCTGGGTTATTTCCAGAGAAACCAAGAAAACATCCTGCTCTTCATTTGCGTTTTTCTTTTTTGTCCCAGCAGTGGAAAGGCTGCTCTTACCCTAGTCGCCTTTGACTCTGGAGGAGACGAGACTGGTTTAGACCGACCACCACCCCCCACCTCCCAGCCCCCACCCGGGGAACCAGCTTTATCAGAGCAGGCAGCTGCTTCTGCTTTCTCTGGAAATAAGCAGCTGCTATTTGGGGAATCTGTGTGAATGTTGGCTTGTCAGCACTTTTTCAAGTCAGGAAATCGGACTTTCTGACCAGCTTGTGTGTTGATCTCAGCAGGAATTTTGTAGCCAAATTTGGTTCTCATTTCAGCCAAATCGTTCTTGGCAATTTGGCTTTGGAATTGCCTGTACCTAAACATGGGATCTCTTCCTTTTTCTGTTTTTTTTTTAATTTCTTTTTATTTATTTTGTATATTGGCTGCACCAGATATTATTTGCAGCATGTGGGACCTTCAATCTTCATTGCTGCATATGGGATTTTTTAGTTGTGGCACGTGGGATCTAGTTCCCTGGCCAGGGATCAAACCCGAACCCACTGTATTGGGAACACGGAGTCTTCACCACTGAACCACCAGAGAAGTCCCTTTTTTTGCTTTTTATTTTATATTGGGGTGTAGCCAATTATATCTTGGGCTTCCCTTGTGGCTCAGCTCGTAAAGAATCTGCCTGCAATGCGGGAGACCTGGGTTCGATCCCTGGGCTGGGATAATTCGCTGAGAAGGGAAAGGCTACCCACTCCAGTATTCTGGTCTGGAGAATTCCATGGACTGTATAGTCCATGGGGTCGCAAAGAGTCAGACACGACTGAGCAACTTTCACTTTCACAGCCGATTAACACACCATGTTGTGGTAGTTTCAGGTTAACGGCCAAGGGACTCAGCCATCCACATACATGCGTCCATTCTCCCCTGAACTCCGCTCCCATCCAGGCTGCCACATAACTTTGAGGGAGTTCCATGCGCTGTACAGTAGACACTTGTTGGTTATCCATTTTAAATATAGCAGTGTGTACATGTCCATCCCCAACTCCCTAACTATCCCTTCCCTCCATGAGGGGTTGCTGTCCCCCCAGCAACCATAAATTCATTCTCTTAGTCTGTAAACACAGGGTCCCTTTGACCATCAAAAGTCCCAATTAAAGTGCACACAAAATAAAAGCTGCCCCCTCGTCCCACCCACCCGCTAAAAGGCAACTAGAAGTGGGCCATCCCAGGGCACTTCCTGCTTCAAGAACACATCAAGAACACCACTCTCTGTGGGTCACGATGGTCGGGTGCTCTTTCTGGCAATGGTGTCCTGGCTCCTCACGACCTCCTCTCTTTCCAGGCTTGCATGAAGACATCGTGCTGTAGCAACGACCTGAGGAAGGAGGTCAGCTTCCTGCAGCGCCTGCAGGTGAGCCCACCTGTCTCGGGGCTCCAGAAGGTGTCACTGGACATCCTGCGCCTGTCGCTGTCCTGGCTGGAGGAAACAGAGCACCTCCTCCAAGACGTGGGCATCCAGTTCTCCAGCTCCAACAAAGGTAACGGCAGCCCTCTTCTCCTGTAGTTGCATGACTGAAATGTCACGACGAATCTGATCACTACGGGACATCTGTTGAGGGAGGCTTCTTGCTGGGTGTGCGGCCAAGCGTTCCCTTCTCCAGACTTAACTTCGCTTCACCACTTGAGAAGTGATGTTCCAGGAAAAGAGTATACACAAGTGAGACATGACTGCTGGAGAAAAATGAGATGTGACAGAGGCAATAGGAAGAAGCAAAATTATGCCAAATCTCTCTTAGAAGTTACCGCATATATATAAAAATATACTGTTTTCAGAGCAGTTTTGGTTTCACAGAAAAATTGAGAGGATGATATGGAGATTTCCGAGGTACCCTCCATCGCCATTCATGCACAGCCCCCCAGTTATCAACATCAGCACCAGAGAGGTACAGCTGTTGCAGCTGATGAACCTACATGGAAACATCATAATCACCCAAAGCCTATGGTTTACATTGGAAAGAAAAGTGCAAGTTGCTCAGTCATGTCTGACTCTTTGTGACCCCATGGACTATACAGTCCATGGAATTTTTCAGGCCAGCATACTGGAGTGGGTAGCCTTTCCCTTCTCCAGGGGATCTTCCCAACTCAGGGATTGAACCTAGGTCTCCCACATTCAGGGGGATTCTTTACCAGCTGAGCCACAAGGGAAACCCAAGAATACTGGAGTGGGTAGCCTATTCCTTCTCCAATGGATCTTCCCCACCCAGGAATCGAACCAGGGTCTCTGTGTTGCAGGTGAATTCTTTATTAACTGGGCTATCAGGGAAGCTATCAGGTTTACTTTGGGGTTCACTCTTTTTAATTTTAATTTTACTGGAGTGTAGTTGATCTGCAGTGTTTACTCTTGTTGTACATTCTATGGATTTGGGCTTGGACAAATGTGTGATAACATGTAGCTACCATTATAATATCATACGGAATAGTCTCATTGCCCTGAAAATCCTCTGTGCTTCCTCCCCGACCCCCAGTCTCTGGCAACCACAGATCTTTTTTACTGTCACGATGGTTTTTTGCCTTTTCTAAAATATCATACAGTTGGAATCATACAACTTTTCAGATTAGTTTCTTTTACTTAATAATATGCATTTAAGTTTCCTCTAAGTTTTTTCATGGCTTGACAGCTCTTTTTTTAGTGCCAAATAATATTCCATTGCTTCCTAAGTAGCGCAGTGGTAAAGAACCCTCCTGCCAATGCAGGAGACGCAGGAAACAAGGGTTTGATCCTAGGGTCAGGAAGATCCCCTGGAGTAGGAAATGGCAACCCACTCCACTGCAATATTCTTACCTGGAAAATTCCATAGACAGAGGAGCCTGGCAGGCTGCAGTCCAAGAGGCTGGCTGAGTGACTAAGCACTGAGCAGTGTTCCATTATCCACTCACCAACTGAAGGACATCCTGGTTGTTTCCAAGTTTGGACAATTATGAATAAAGCTGCCATAAACGTCCACGTGCAGGTTTGTGTGTGGGCGTGTTTTCAGCTCCTTTGAGTAAATACCAAGGGCGTAGTTGCTGGATCAGTGTGGTTAGCGTACGTTTAGTTTTTAATGAAAGCACAAAGCTCTCTTCCAAATGACTGTATTTTGCATTCCCACCAACAATGAGTGAGAGTTCCTGTTGCCTCACATCCTTGACAGTATTTGATATTGTCAACACTCACATTCTTTGTGTAACTTCCAAGGCATTTTCCCATGGAAAGAGCTGTGTGAGTCTAGGCAAGTTATTCCCCTCTCTGTGCCTCAGTTTCCTTATCTGTAAAATCGGGATAATAGGGTGTACTCACTCCATAGGATTCTTGTGAGGATTAAAATGCAGTAATATATCTAAAGTATTTAAAAATAGTACCTATCATAGAATAGATTCTATCTGTAAATGTTAATTGATTTATTAACTTTACAAAAAAATAATGTCATACCCAGTTTTCTTTAGTTTTGTTCCTCACAGTACATCAGTAACACCCTTCCATGTCAATACACACATCATCACTGTCACTGATGATGAGGAATCCCACTATGTAGGATGTACCATAATTTATTTAGCCAATCCTCTATCTTGGGCATTTAAGTTGTTTCCAATTTTTCACATATAGAAATGATGCTGACATAAATATTGTTAACCTTATTTTATCATCTGAGATGTGGAAAGATATGAACCACTTTCACTCAGCAAAGATTTATTGTAGGTCTACTAGATACCAGGCACCATACCAGGCAGAGATAAAATGGGATCAAAAACAGGTAGAATCTAGATCTTGGCTATAAAACTCCTCCTCCTTTACTGTGAATTTGAACTCTTTCATAATAAAATATTGCTGAGACAACAGGCTCTATCCCAGCCCTTGTAGATTTTATGGTCTCAGGAAAGGATAGGATCTTCAATTCAGTCATTCAGTCCTATCCAACTCTTTGCAACATCATGGACTGCAGCATGCCAGGCTTCCCTGTCCATCACCAACTCCCAGAGCTTACTCAAACTCATGTCCATTCAGTCGGTGATGCCATCCAACCATTTCATCCTCTGCCGTCCACTTCTCCTCCCACCTTCAATCTTTCCCAGCATCAGGGTCTTCTCAAATGAGTCAGTTCTTTGCATCAGGTGGTCAAAGTATTGGAGCTTCAGCTTCAGCATCAGTCCTTCCAATGAATATTCAAGATTTATTTCCAAATCAGTTGGATCCCTATCCAACTATCCAACTGATAGGGAATCAGTTGGTTGGATCTCCTTGCAGTCCAAGGGACTTGCAAGAGTCTTCTCCAACACCACAGTTGAAAAGCATCAATTCTTTGGCACTCAGCTTTCTTTATGGTCCAACTCTTACATCCATACATGACTACTGGAAAAACCATAATTTTGACGTTTGGTTGGCAAAGTCATGTCTCTGCTTTTGAATATGCTATCCAGGTTCGTCATAGCTTTTGTTCCAAGGAGCAAACATCTTTTAATTTCATGGTTGCAGTCATCATCCGCAGTGATTTTGGAGCCCAAAAAAATAAAGTTTGTCACTGTTTCCATTGTTTCCCCATCTATTTGCCATGAAGTGATGGGACAAGATGCCATGGTCTTAGTTTTCTGAATGTTGAGTTTTAAGCCAGCTTTTTCACTCTCCTCTTTCACTTTCATCAAGAGGCCCTGTAGTTCCTCTTCGCTTTCTGCCATAGGATGGTGTCATCTGCATATATGAGGTTATTGATATTTCTCCCAGCAATCTTGATTCCAGCTTGAGCTTCATACAGCCTGGCATTTCACATGATGTACTCTGCGTATAAGTTAAATAAGTAGAGTGACAGTATACAGCCTTAACTCCTTTCCTGATTTGGAACCAGTCTGTTGTTCCATATACAGTTCTAACGGTTGCTTCTTGACCTCCATACAGATTTCTCAGAAGGCAGGTAAGGTGGCCTGATACTCCCATCTCTTGAAGAATTTTCCACAGTTTGTTGTGATCCACACAGTGTCAAAGGCTTTGGTGTAGTCAATAAAGCAGAAGTAGATGTGTTTCTGGAACTCTCTCGCTTTTTCGATGATCCAGTGGATGTTGGCAATTTGATCTCTGACTCCTCTGCCTTTTCTAAATCCAGCTTGAATATCTGGAAGGTTATGGTTCACGTACTGTTGAAGCCTAGCTTGGAGAATTTTGAGCATTACTTAGCTAGCGTGTGAGATGAGTGCAATTGTGCCACAGTTTGAACATTCTTTGGCACTGCCCTTCTTTGGGGTTGGATTGAAAACTGACCTTTTCCAGTCCTGTGGCCACTGCCGAGTTTTCCAAATTTGCTGGCATGTTGAGTGCGACACTTTCACAGCATCATCTTTTAGGATTTGAAATAGCTCCACTGGAATTCCATCACCTCCATTAGCTTTGTTCATAGTGATGCCTCCTAAGGCCCAATTGACTTCATTTTCCAGGATGTCTGGCTCTAGTCCAGTGATCACACCATCATGATTTTCTGAATCATAAAGATCTTTTTTGTATAGTTCTTCTGTGTATTCTTGCCACCTCTTCTTAATATCTTTTGCTTCTGTTAGGTCCATACCATTTCTATCCTTTATTGTCCCCATCTTTGCATGAAATATTCCCTTAGTATCTCTAATTTTCTTGATAAGATCTCTAGTCTTTCCCATTCTATTGTTTTCCTCTATTTCTTTGCATTGATCACTGAGGAAGGCCTTCTTATCTCTCTGTGCTATTCTTTGGAACTTTGCATTCAAATGGGTATATCTTTCCTTTTTTCATTTGCCTTTCACTCCTCTTCTTTTCTCAACTGTTTGTAAGCCCTCCTCATGCAACCATTTTGCCTTTCTGCATTTCTTTTTCTTGAGGATGGTCTTGATCCCTGCCTCCTGTACAATGTCATGAACCTCTGTCCATAGTTCTTCAGGCACTCTGTCTATCAGATCTAATCCCTTGAATCTATTTTTCACTTCCACTGTATAATCGTAAGGGATTTGCTTTAGGTCATACCTGAATGGTCTAGTGGTTTTCCCTACTTTCTTCAATTTAAGTCTGAATTTGGCAACAAGGATTTCATGATCTGAGCCACAGTCAGCTCCCAGTCTTGTTTTTGCTGACTTTATAGAGTTTCTTCATCTTTGGCTGCAAAGGATATAATCAATCTGATTTCAGTATTGATCATCTGGTGATTTTCATGTGTAAAGTCTTCTCTTGTGTTGTTAGAAGAGGGTGTTTGCTATGACCAGTGTGTTCTCTTGGCAAAATTCTGTTAGCCTTTACCCTGCTTCATTTTGTACTCCAAGGCCAAATTTGCCTGTTACTCCAGGTATCTCTTGACTTCCTACTTTTGCATTCCAGTCCCCTATAATGAATAGGACATCTTTTTTTGGGTGTTAGTTCTAGAAGGTCTTGTAGGTCTTCATAGAACCCATTCAGTTTCAGCTTCTTCACCATTACTGGTCAGGGCATAGACTTGGATTACTGTGATAGTGAATGGTTTGCCTTGGAAATGAATAGAGATCATTCTGTCGTTTTTGAGATTGCACCCAAGAATTGCATTTCGGACTCTTTTGTTGACTACAAGGGTTACTCCATTTATTCTAAGGGATTCTTCCCCACAGTCATAGATATAATAGTCATCCGAGTTAAATTCACCCATTCCGGTCCATTTTAGTTCACTGATTCCTAAAATGTCGGTGTTCACTCTTGCCATCTCCTGTTTGACCACTTCTAATTTACCTTGATTCATGGACCTAACATTCCAGGTTTCTATGCAATATTGTTCTTTACAGCGTCAGACTTGACTTCCATCACCAGTCACATCCACAACTGGGTGTTGTTTTTGCTTTGGCTCCATCTCTTCATTCTTTCTGGAGTTGTTTCTCCACTCTTCTCCAGTAGCATATTGGGCACCTATCGACCTGGTGAGTTCATCTTTCAGTATCCTATCGTTTTGCCTTTTCATACTGTTCATGGGGTTCTCAAGGCAAGAATACTGAAGTGGTCTGCCATTCCCTTCTCCAGTGGACCATGTTTTGTCAGAACTCTCCACCATGACCTGTCTGTCTTGGGTGGCCCTACACGGCATGGCTCATAGTTTCACTGAGTTAGACAAGGCTGTGGTCCATATGATCAGTTTGATTATTTTTTATGATTGTGATTTTCATTCTATCTGCCCTCTGATGGATAAGGATAAGAGGTTTATGGAAGCTTCCTGATGGGAGAGACAAACTGAGGGGGAAACTGGGTCTTGTTCTGATGGGCGGGGCCATGCTCAGTAAATCTTTAATCCAATTTTCTTTTGATGGGTGGGGCTGTGTCCCCTCCCTGTTGTTTGACCTGTGTCAAACTATGGTGGAGGTAATGAAGATATGGTTACTTTCTTGCAAGGTCCCATGCATGCACTGCTGCACTCAATGCCCCCAACCCTACCACAGGTCACCACCAACCTATGCCTCTGCCGGAGACTCCTGGACACTCACGGGCAAGTCTAGGTCAGTCTCTTATGGAGTTACAGCTCCTTTCTCCTGAGTCCTGGTGCGCACAAGATTTTGTTTGTGCCCTCCAAGAGTCTGTTTCCCCAGTCCTGTATAAGTCTGGCGGTGCTATGGTGGGGTTAATAGCGACCTCCTCCAAGAGGGCTTACAACAACATACCCAGGTCTGCTGCACCCAGAGCCCCAACCCCTGCGGCAGGCCACTGCTGACCCGTACCCCTGCAGGAGACACTCAAACACTCAAAGGCAGGTCTGGCTCAGTCTCTATGGGGTCTCCTGGTGCACGCAAGGTTGTGTTTGAGCCCTCCAAGCGTCTCTGGAAGGTATGGGGTTTGATTCCAAACACGATTTCACCCCTCCTACCATCTTGCTGGGCTTCTCCTTTGCACTTGGATGTGAGGTATCTTTTTTCGGTGGGATCCAACATTCTCCTGTCGATGGTTATTCAGCAGTGAGTTTTAATGTTGGAGTTCTTGCAGGAGAAGATGAGCACATCTTGTGATAGGCTAGGATGGGCAGTTACCAAAAAATCACTCACGTGTAAAACTTTAATGGGGACAATTGCTTTGAAGGAGAAGTGCAGGGCTCTGACCTGGACAGGGAGGGCAGGGCCTCTGCAGGATGCATGGGAGTTATTTGCCAAACAGGGGATGGCGGGGGCATTCTGGGTGAAGATAGCAGCATGGTGGTGTCACAGGAAACAAGGAGAACACACGCAAGGGCTAAAAAATGGAGGCAGGAGTGGGGCAGGGAAGGACCAATGAGGGAGATCAGTGGAGGCTGTACCATGGGGGGCCCAGGGGCTTTCAGGTCCCTGGTAGGAAGCTCTGCTTTGGCCTGGGAGCAGAGAGAAGTCCATAAAAGGTTTTAAGTAAGGAACTGATGGAACTGGCTTGCATTTGGACACAGTCATCTCAGCTATGAATGGAAACTGTCCAGGAACGTGGCCAGCACAGAACCCTGGAGTGCAGCTAGAAGGCTGTCATAAGACACGATGGTGGCCCTTGCTATGGCAGAGAAGGGGATGGAGAAAGAGAAAAGATTCCAGGGGCATTTAAGAAACTAATGGAATTAGATGGAATTACACATGGTTAGAAAAGAGGAAGGGGCTTCCCTGGTGGCTCAGTGGTAAAGAATCCACCTGCCAATGCAAGAGACCTGGGTTCAATCCCTGGGCTGGAAAGAACCCCTGGAGAAGGAAATGGCAACCCACTCCAGTATTCTTGCCTGGGAAATCCCGTGGACAGAGGAGCCTGGTGGACTATAGTCCACAGGGCTACAAAAGAATTGGACACAACTGAGTGACTAAACAACAACAACAACAGGAGAAACCACAGAGATAAGGGGGGTTGCAGATCTCCACACTTCTGGCTTGTGTACAAGTACAGATGTGGTTCCTTCACTAAACTCCACAGTAAGGAATGCGACTTGAGGACCAGATTTGAGGGGGAAGATAGTGAGAGTTGCCTGGAGACATCCAAGATGAGCTGCCAAGGATGCAGCTGTCACCCTGGATATCTAGCCTGGAAATGAATGTCAGTGGTGTGGCCCCAGAACCCAGAAGAACACATGTCATATGGTGGGTGCTTGGTCACTGTGTGGAATGGATGGTGATTAAAGCCATGGGTATGAATGGTATCACTGAGGAAGAAAATATCAAATGAGAAGGGAGAACCCAGGGCCACACCTGGGGGACTCCAACATTTTGAAGATTGTGGATCCTTCTTGCCAAACCACCCCCCAGGGAGGCTGCATGAATTTGACATTTCTTACATGAATGAATGAGAATAGGGGAGTGATATTCAACTCCAGTGATTAGACAGCCCCAGCCAGGATATCTCTAAGGCAATCCGGAAGGGGGTATAAATTTCTTTTAAACATTTTTGAAAAGAAAATCAAGATTAACTTCTCTGTAAATGTCTGCCCTTCACAGACCACATAGAGAAGAGGCAGGGACTGGATTCCTCCCAACAACCCAGCACCTCTGCAACCCCAGTATTACTATTCCTGTAATCATGGCAGAGTCTTAATGTATGTAAAACCAGGTGAGACGTGGCCCACAGTTCTAGCTGCTCTTCAAAATGGAACTAAAACGGGGAAAGACCATGATCTCTAACCTAGTGACAGTGGACCAAGCAAGGCATGCACTGTCCCCTCCCCACTCGCAGGAGTCATTATAGCTTCTGTCTCTAAATCTCATCATGAAAGTGAAAGGGCTTCCCTGGTGGTTCAGATGATAAAGAATCTGCTTGCAATGTGGGAGATGTGGGTTTGATCCCTGGGTCAGGAAGATTCTCCCTGAAGGAAGAAATGCAGTCTGCTCCAGTATTCCCGCCGGAAGAATTCACTGGACAGAGGAGACTGGCAGGCTACAATCTATGGGGTCACAAAGAGTTGGACATGACTGACTGCATTACCATAAAGAAACATGGGTTGCAAAGTTAAGCCATCAGAAAGCTTGAGAAAGACTCTAGTCAGGCAACATTTCTCAGGCCCCCTGTCTTTTTCTCTGGAGGTCACAGAGTCAGGAGAGTTGAGCAATATCAAACAGGTCTCTGCAGAACCCCTCCTGTACTGATGCACACTATGGATCTATCAGGATGGGATGAGAATGCGGTGTTCCCAAAATACATTTCTCTGTCTTGCTGCCCTTACGCCGAACTAACAATGCTTGGAATGATGTTCTATGGAACACTTGTTGGGGAGACACAGACTGTGTTCTCTGATTACAACTGTTCGTACTTGGTTCTAAGAAATCAAAGAAGGTTGAAGGATAATATCAGAGAGGCCAGTGACTATGGCCCATTCTTCATTCATTCAGTAGAAGAGGAAGCTAATGGTAAAAGGCTTTTTGTCTTCCAGCCCTAACAATATTCTCTCAAAGCATCAAATGTTGAAAAGAACCAGATGAGCTAGAGTATTCCTTATATTCTCTGGATTAGATACTACTTGTCCTTAGTTCCTAGAGCCATCTACACAGGGGTGATGTTGATGGTTCAGGTGATAATGGTAAGTATAATGAGGGTGATGGTGATGATGGCAACAATGATGAAGGTGAAGGTGATGGTGGTGATGACTGTGATGGTCATGGCGGTGAGAATAATGAGTAGAAGATGGTGAGGATGGTGATGGTGACAATGGTGGCCATCATTCATTATTGAGCCCTTGCATTCTAGATGCTGTTGTAGGTATTTTCCATACCTAACCTCAATTCATCTTCACAACAACTCAGTAAAGCATGTCCAACTCAGTAAAGCATGTAAAATCCTCATTTTAAAAATGCAGAAACTGGCTCAAAACCTTTTATGAGTATTTCACTGTGATAAGGTGATTTGAGGTACTGAGGCCAGAAGGGGATCTTCAGTCATTCATCACCAACCACAAACACTCCTAAGAGCCTTCTGTGTTTACAGTTCCTTAACAAAAAGGATAGGAACCATGGTTTGTTTCACTCCTCCTGGGTACTTGTCACTGTGTTAGTTGTTTTACATGTACCTCGTACTGTTATCTTCCAACAACCCAATGAGCTAAGTACTATTGTTGTCTTTATTTTTCAGGCCAGGAAACTGAGTACCAATAACATTAAGAAACGTGCTCAGTCACACAGCTGGTACATGGCAGGGTCAGGACCCAAACTGAGGTCATTGTGATTCTAATGGCTGTGGTTTTTTTTCTGTGACCCCACATGACCTCTAAAGATCCAGAGAGGTACCAGCTACATACCCAGTTCCTAGAGGACAGGTTCTGTCATTAACTTGAGTGGAGACAAAGTTGAGAGTTTCATCCCCTGGGATGATCAGGGATGATGCCTGCCTGAGCACACTGCTGGCCTTCCCCCAGGTTTGCATTATAGTAAAGATTCTGGGTTCGGGCTTTGGAGACCAGCTGCCAAGGTTTGACTCTCAAGTGTTCACTGCTTAGTTGTGTGGGCAAGTTGCTGGGCTTCTGTGTGCCTCTGTTTACTGGTTATAAAATGGGGGACAGGTCTCACCCAGTAGTTGTGAGGACTGAATGATGTGGTACCCAAACCACAGACGCACGCATGAGCCTTAGTCAGTGGTGGCTGCCATCAGCATCACTGTTGATGTGAAGTGAACTAAATGTGGGTGGCAGTCAGATGGGTATGTGCCCAGGTAGTGCTTGATTTACTCACACCAAGGTGACTCTGCCTGTAACCCCTGCCCCATCTATATCTGACAGCAAGTCAGGTTTTCTTAGCTGTGAGCCCTCTGTCCTCTTCCCGGGCCTCCTTCCGAGAGTCATGGCAATGGGTGTGTGTGCCAGCTGCCAAGTGGTAAAGCTGGCACTCCACCCAGGTCCCTCCGACCTCAAAGCCCCTGCTCTTAACCACCATACTACCTACCTTTTAAAATATTGTCATAGGAGATAAAATGCATGTAATAACAAGCTCAGTTTGTAAAATCTTGAAGTAAGTCCCTCAGGGAAATCCAGGTTGAGTAATGTAGAGGGAAACCACCTGAAGTATTGTTGGGTGATGTCATGAGCAGCCCAGAAGGTGGGATCACTACTAAAGATCTGATTGGTTAGATATTACCTCACACCTGTCAGAATACCCATCATCAAAAAGAAAACAAATGACGGATGTTGGCAAGGATGTGGAGAAAAGGAAACCATCGCACACTGTTGGCGGGAGTGTAAATTGGTGTGGCCACTAATGGAAAACAGTTTGAAGGTTTCTCAGAAAACTAAAAATAAAACTATCATGGACTGCAGCCTACCAGGCTCCTCTGTCCATGGGATTTTCCAGGCAAGAGTACTGGAGTGGGGTGCCATTGCCTTCTCCGAAAACTATCATAGGATCCAGCAATTCTACTCCTGGATATTTATCCCCTCAAAATAAAAACACTAATCTGAAAAGCTACATGACCCCAATGTTCATAGCAGCGTTATTTACAGTAGCCAAGATATGGAAGCAACATAAGTTCCCATGGATAAAGAAGATGTAGTAAGGAGTTCCCTGGCAGCCCAGTGGATAGGACTGTGTGCTTTCACTGCTGTGTCCTGGGTTCAATCCCTGGTCAGGGAACTAAGATCCTACAAGCTGCATGGCATAGCCAAAGGGGAAAAAAAAGATGTGGTATGTATATATGTGTATATATACACACATACATACACATACACAATGGATTACTACTCAGCCATGAAAAAGAATGAAATTTTACCATTTGCAACAACATGGATGGACTTGGAGGGTATTATGCTTAGCGAAATAAGTCAGATAGAAAAAGACAAATACTGTATAATGTCACTTATATGTGGAATCTAAAAAATAAAACTAGTGACTGTAATAAAGAAGAAACAGACTCAGAGATACAGAGAACAAACTAGTAGTTACCAGTGGGGAGAGAGAAGGGGGAGGAAAAGACAGGGATAGAGGATTAAAAGGTATAAACTACTATGTATAAAATATAAACCACAAGGATACATTGTACAACACAGAGAATATAGCCAACATTTTTATAATAACTGTAAATGGAATATAATCTTTAAAAGTTGTGAACCACTATGTTGTATACCTGAAACATATAATACTGTACATCAACCCTACCTTAATTTTTTAAAAGTCCATGATCTAAAAAAAAAATCTGATTGGTGAAGGATTTGCTGCCTGGTCCCACTGGGAAGACAGGAAACACTAAGTCGGTTGGGAAGATAGGAAACATTAAGGAGGATCTTCAATTTCATTCCCTAGTGGTTTCTCAGCTTCTTTTGATAAGGGAAAGAAAGGACTTTTTACATTTTTCTTTGCAAGCTCAGTTGATTGTGTCTATTTCTGCAAGACTTTGTTACAAAGACTTCTCTCAATACACAGAAAATCACTCTTCCTTAGATATCCAAGATAAGCAGTATTTTTAAGTGAAAAAAAAAAGCATGATTGTCATAGAATATACATAGTGTTCTTTCCCCCCTCCACCCTTTTTTTCAAGTGTCATTATCTGACCACAAGAGAAATTTGGAGAAAAAAACAAAAGTGTTGAAAGTCTTATCCCAGTATGATGGGACTGCATGAGCCTTGACTTTCACTCAATCTTTTAACAGCTATTTATTGCAGACCTACTGTGTTCAGGCCACTGAGGATACAGTGGTGGGGGTGGGGGCCCAATTTTCACTTTATGGGTTTCAGTCCTGTTTGGATTTGTGTAATAGGCAAGTGTAACTTTTGTGCTATTGTTGTTCAGTTGCTAAGTCATGTCTGACTCTTTGCAACCCCACAGACAGCAGCACATCAGGCTGGCTCCTCTGTCCTCCCTAACTTCTGTAACCAGAAATATAACAAAGAATTGCTTCTTCCCAAAGAGGAAAACCCCTCTTCTACAGCCCGAGCAAGCCTCACCCATCTCTGCCACCTTGGTATCCTTCTTATCACACACCCTTCACATCAGCCATCTCAGCCCTTCACTCTCCAGCCTCTAGTCTCTCTTAAAAGAGAATGACAATTAAAAATAAATAATTTTTTTTAAAAAGAGAGAGACAGCAACAGACCTAAGTCTGAATTCTGATCCTACCACTCACCAGCTCCACAGCTTAACCTGGCTGAGTGTCTGTGTTGCGCCTAGAAATGCAAGCAAATTTCCTTGTTGGGTTGTTTGTAATGATTAGAAAATATCACGTGTCAAAGTCCTGGCATGGTCCCTGGCACACAGCAAGCGCTTAATACTGACACTAGCTATTATTATACTGTTATTCTCACTCTTCCAAGCTGGAAATTCTCAGAGGTGGCCTTGTCGCAGGTCAAGGGCCCAGATAAGAACCTGTTCAGCTCCCCTCCATCTCCCTCCGCATTCATCTTTCCTCCCCTTCCCTCTGTCTTCCCCTACTGTGTTCTCTTCCAGGCGTACTTCCTCCCTCCCTGCCTCTCCCCTTCTCTCTCCCTCCCAGGCCATCCTGTGTGAAAGTCTTGGATCACGACCTCCTCCTTCAGCATCTCCAGCCTTTCTCTGCATCTCGCTCCTTTGTCATCAAACATGCCCTTCAAGCTGGAGCATCTTCAGGATCACTGCTTCTTTAACTCCTTTTCTACAGCTCATACTCCTGTCCCACCTTAAAGTGCATTACACCCTCTGTCCTCACCTCTGACTCTGTCTT
The DNA here is from genome assembly GCF_019320065.1 of Cervus canadensis. NCBI lineage: Eukaryota > Metazoa > Chordata > Mammalia > Artiodactyla > Cervidae > Cervus > Cervus canadensis. Next base: position 27,611,237 of record NC_057398.1, read on the forward strand.
TGAAGGCCCACCTTCCTCCCCCAGCTCTGTTCTCTCTGTCCTACCCACCCCAGCCCCTGCCAGTTCTCTTTCTCAAAACCTTCTCATCTTTGATCATCACAACTGGGGTGAGGGATGCTCCTGGAAGCCAGAGGCTAGAGGCCAGGATGCTGCTCAAGATTCTTACAGCGCCCAGGACAGCCCCCCAACAGAGGATTGTCCGGCCCAACATGTCAGCTGTTGCTCAGTCACTTAAGTCATGTCCTACTCTTTGCGACCACATGATCTGCAGCATACCAGGCTTCTCTGTCCTTCGCTGGCTCCCTGAGTTTGCTCAAATTCATGTCCATTGAGTGATGATGCCATCCAGTTGTCTCATCCTCTGTCACCCCCTTCTCCTCCTGCCCTCAGTCTTTTCAAATGAGTCAACTCCTTGCATCAGGTGGCCAAAGTCTTGGAGCTTCAGCTTCAGCATCAGTCCTTCCAATAAATATTCAGGGTTGATTTCCTTTAAGATTGACTGGTTTAAAGGTGCTCAACATCACTCATTATTAGAGAAATGCAAATCAAAACCACAATGAGGTACCATTACACACCAGTCAGGATGGCTGCTATCCAAAAGTCTACAAGCAATAAATGCTGGAGAGGCTGTGGAGAAAAGGGAACCCTCTTACACTGTTGGTGGGAATGCAAACTAGTACAGCCACTATGGAAAACAGTGTGGAGATTCCTTAAAAAACTGGAAATAGAACTGCCATATGACCCAGCAATACCACTTCTGGGCATACACACTGAGGAAACCAGATCTGAAAGAGACACATGCACCCCAATGTTCATCGCAGCACTGTTTATAATAGCCAGGACATGGAAGCAACCTAGATGCCCATCAGCAGATGAATGGATAAGGAAGCTGTGGTACATATACACCATGGAATATTACTCAGCCATTAAAAAGAATTCATTTGAAACCAGTCCTAATGAGATGGATGAAACTGGAGCCCATTATACAGAGTGAAGTAAGCCAGAAAGATAAAGAACATTACAGCATACTAACACATATATATGGAATTTAGAAAGATGGTAACGATAACCCTATATGCAAAACAGAAAAAGAGACACAGAAATACAGAACAGACTTTTGAACTCTGTGGGAGAAGGTGAGGGTGGGATGTTTCAAAAGAACAGCATGTATACTATCTATGGTGAAACAGATCACCAGCCCAGGTGGGATGCATGAGACAAGTGCTCCGGCCTGGTGCACTGGGAAGACCCAGAGGAATCGGGTGGAGAGGGAGATGGAGGGGGGATCGGGATGGGGAATACGTGTAAATCTATGGCTGATTCATATCAATGTATGACAAAACCCACTGAAATGTTGTGAAGCAATTAGCCTCCAACTAATAAAAAAAATTAAAAAAAAAAAAAAAAGATTGACTGGTTTAATCTCCTTACAATCCATGGTACTTTCAAGAGTCTTCTCCAGCACCACAGTTGGAAAGCATCAGTTCTTCAGTACTCAGCCTTCTGTATGGTCCAGCTCTCACATCCATACATGACTACTGGAAAAACCATAGCTTTGAGTATATGGACCTGCTCAGCAAAGTGATGTCTCTGCTTTTTAATACGCTGTGTAGGTTGGTCATAGCTTTTCTTCCAAGGAGCAAGTATCTTTTAATTTGTCAGTAGTGCTATAGTTAAGAAAATCTACTGGCTCCTTCCTCTCTAATTCATCTGTTATTTTTCTGGAAAAAAAAAATACAGTTCATTAAGCCAATTCGCTGCCCCATCAGCAGATGAAATAGCAGTGACTCAGATCCTGGATTCTGACTGCCGTGAGGCCAAGCCCTGGTTAGGTTGTTTGCCAGCATCCAGCAGCCAAATGTCTCAGAGCCCCCCTGCCTAATCTGTAAAGTGGGGCAATCAATGGTCAGACGATACAGTGGGGTGATCACTGATTGCTTAGCAGAGAGCTGGGCACACAAGCCACACTCATGAATTTAAGTCAGGTTTACAGTCTTTAGGCTACTGTCCTAGGCTGGCCACAAATTGACCTCAGCCTCCATCCCAACTCTTCCCTCTACTCCTCCCCTCCCCATCATCCATTCCACCCCAACTAACCTTGACCCTCTTCCAGAACATCCTCTGCATTCCCCACCCCTCACCCTGCCTCCTCCCTTCACCCCCGATATTAGTTTCCTGTGGCTGTCATGGGCTTCCCAGGTGGCACTAGTGCCTACCTGCCAGTGCAGGAGATAAAAGAGAGACAGGTCCGATCCCTGGGTCGAGAAGATCCCCTAGAGGAGGGCATGGCAACCCACTCCAGTATTCTTACCTGGAGAATCCCATGGACAGAGGATCTGGCAGGCTATGGTCCATTGGGTTGCAGAGTTGGACACAACTGAAGCGACTTAGCATGCATGCACACGTGGCTGTCACAACAAATTATCACAAGCTCTGTGGCTTATATTAACACAACTTATATTTATTCTTTTACAGCTTTGGGGCCTAAAGTCCAAAATTAGTTTCACTAAGCTAAAGTCAAGGGGCCAGTCTCTTCCAGAGGGTGTAGGAAAAAAATCTGATTCCTCACCTTTTCCAGTCTTTACTCCTTTATCCCTTGCATTCCATGGCTCATGGCCCCTTCCTCTATCTCCAAAGCCAGCAAGGGAGTATCTTCAGCTCTCTCTCTGCTTCTGTCATGTCACCTTCTCCTCTGTCTGTAGTCAAATTCCCTCTGTCCACTTCTTGCAAGAACCCCTGTGCCTATATTGGACCCACACAGACAATCCAGGATAAGTCCCCCATCTCAAGATCCTCAACTTCCTCAAATCCGCAAAGCTTTATCTGCCCTGTCAGGTAATGCCCATGGGCTCTCAGGATTAGGACCTGGAAATCTTTGGGTGTGGGGGGGGGCATCAATTTTTTTATGATTAAATAACTTTATTTATGATGCTTCAGATTTTGTAAATGCCGTATATGTAAATAACTGTATAGCAACCAAAGTCCCACAAATTCTAGCCAAGGCACAACCACTGATCAAGACCTTTTGAAAAATCAAAAACAAATAAAATGTCGGACGAGAAGCTTTGTTCTCCCAACAGAGAATTTAATAAATGAACGTACTTCTCTGACCTTTTAAGGTTCACACTGGGAAAACGTAAACTTTCATTTAAGGGCATCCCCAACCAACTGACTGCTCGATCAACCCATATTTGGAAAAATAAACCCCATAGTTAAAAAATATCTATCAAATGTTCTTCATACCCAGAACATAATAAAACCTTGACACGCAGAATGAAAAACCTCTCCGTTTCTGTACCAGACCACAGATTAGTCTACCCATCAGCCTGTAATCTAGTTCCTCTGAATGTCACCGTCAACTCACTGTGATGTCGTTAAGAAACTACATGCTAATATCCTTTTATTCTTGTGGGGCACCATTCATCCCCATCTTCCATTCTGAAATGTCCTCCCCTCCAACTCTGAATACATGGCAGTGCCCACGCCCAGTGGATCCTCAGCTGAGCAGTAATCACTCTGGGTAAATGATTGCTCCTCCTCTGGGACCCTCACACTTCCCCACTCCTTCCGCGGTCACTTCCACACAACCCAAGGTCACTGCCTGTTTCCTGTCAGGCACTTAGACCTGTTCTCTCAGATTGAACCTAAGTCCCTTGAGGAATGGCTTCATATCATCCCCCTAGCTCAGCTCACAGTTTTGTACACAGTGGACACTTAGTCAACAAGAGTTCTGTGGCTGGTTTTTGTTGTCCACCTCCAAAAAGAAAGTTGGATTTGAGCCCAACTGAAGCTGATCAACCATTTAAAAAAACACAAGATGGATGGCAACTTGTGTTATCTTGATGAGAGAGTAGCATTGCCCTCATCCTTCTGTCGGCAAGCCCTGTGAAGACATTATTCAGAAAACAAAGAAGGTGAATTGACTTGACATTTACCTTCTTCTTGCTTCTCTTTTTAAGGATTGTCTTTGTATCTGAAATACCTTCTGGAACATTATAAAAAAATTACAAGCCGGACCCAGGAACTTCAGGTAATCTTTGAGCTCCAAAAGTTCATTTCAGCTCCTCATTGAAATTTTCATGGCACTGAGCATCTTAACTCTGTTGTTCCTCTATTAGGTAGTCAGCGCACATCCTCCAAAAGGTGATATGATATCTCCATTTGCACTCCAAATGATTCAGATGGGGTGGCTGAGATCTCCCAGGAGGGCAAGGAGACTTGTTTTCCTCTGTCCAAACCCAGACAATTTTAGATCTTAAAATTTGACATTTTAGATCTTAAAAATTGTATTTATTAAATGCAGTGGAAGAAGTACCACAGTACAGAGAGCAGACGTACCAAAAGTTACATAATGTCAACATTTTAGAGGCAAAATAATCCTTAGGGATAGTATTGCTCTGATAGCTATTGTCATGTTAAAACTGTATAATAAACAATATCAGTATTCCACAATTACTGTCCACTGCTCACATGTCTGGGGCCAGTTGCAAGGTGAATCCACTGGTCTTGGATGGACTTACTCACATGCCTGGGTGTTGGCTGGCTCTTGATTGATCTAGGCTGGCCTCAGCTGGAGCATCTGTGCCCTGTTCCACGTGTCTCTGATACTCTAGCAGGCTGGCCTGAGCATGTTCTCATGGCACTAACAGAGGAAGCAGAGATCAGGAAGAGAAATCAGGCCCTTGTGTTATGTCTGCCAACATCCCATTGGCCAGAGCAAGTCACATGACTGAGTTCAGTGTCAGGGGGCAGGATATGGGCAGGCACTACAAGTTACGTAACCAAAGGTGTGAATAGAGGAAGGGTGAAATGGTGGGACCACCGCAACCATCAATCACAAAGACCATCTATTCCAGGGGTAAGCAAATTTTTCTGTAAAGGGCCAGAATATTCTGTAAAGGGCCTATAAATATTTCAGGACATATAGTCTCTGTCACACCTATCTGACTCTGCTACTACAGAGCAAAGACAACCATAGACAATTGTGTAAATGAATGGGTGTGGCAAGCATGCTCTGTTCCAATAAAACTTTATTTATAAAAATAGACAGTGGTCCAGATTTGGCCTGCAGACAGTAGTTTGCCAACCCCGATCTAGTCCATTCTCCTTATTTTACAGATATGGACAATGACGTTCGGAGGCCTAGGTGACTATCTCAATGTCACCCAGTTGGTGGAAGAATCAAGACAAAAGTTCAGGCCTTCTGGCCCTAGCTCACTGCTTTTTCTCTTACACTTAGCAAATAATAACGAATAAGTCTAACTACCATTTACTGAGCACCTACTACGTGCTAAGCACTGTGGTAAAAGCTCTCCAACATTGTCTCGTTTAGTCCTGATAACACTAAGAGGTATATATTCATAGTAAGTTCTAAATGAAAAAGCATCCAGAAAGAACTATGGCTGAGAGTCTGTCTAGATCTAGAGTCTGAACTCTTACCTATGATGCTCTGCTGCTTCCCTACTAGTTACTAGGCTAAGCATAGTTTTTCTGCATTTTTCAGAAAGTTTTGGAAACTTTTGTCCCTCCCGCAAAGGTAGTGGAAATGACTCCTGCATTATTCCTGAACAGGGCTAATCAGCTACAATCTCCCTTCTTCTCCCTTCAGATCAAGATCAGCAGTTCTCAGGAAACTCAGCAGTCTTTGATGCAAGAAAAGTTGCGGGAGCACCTGGCAGAGAAGGAGAAGCTAAGCGAGGAAAGGCTACAGCAGGAGGAGAAGCTGAAAGCCCGAGTCAAGTGGCTGACGGAAGAGAAGGCGGTAAGGAGGTCCCTGGCCTTCCCTTTCATGCTGGAAAAGGAGAGATGAACTTTCCCATAAAAAACTGAGGGCGTGCATTTAGAGGAGAAACTTCAGCAGCAATCTTGATGGATGCTGTCGAACTAAATTAATTTAAGAGGGTGAATGGAGACTTCTCTGGCAGTTCAGTGGCTAAGACCCCACGCTCTCAATGCAGAGGGCCTGGGTTCGATCCCTGGTCAGGGAGACACATCCTGGAAGCCCCAACTGAAGATCCTACATGACACAATGAAAATCGAAGATCCTACATGCTGCAACTAAGACCCGGTGCAGTCAAATAAATAGGCATGTTTTTTTAAAAAAAAATAAATAAAAAGGGTGAATAATGTTGGAGGAATTAATATGAAGCTTGGGTCTTAAAACTCAGAACAAGATCAACTTGAGTAGGCACAGTTATTGAAATTTCTAGAAACAATACTTCATTGGTTTATACACTGCAGCTGATTTTACAGATCTGAGGCATTACTACAAGTCCTGGTTTATGACCAACAGAGTGTTGCTAAGTATGTGCAAGACCAGCCAGTGTTATTTCAGTGTTTTGCTTTCTCTTTATACAGATCAAGGGAATAAAATGGCCAAAATTGCTACTTACTTTTCTAGAAAACGACCAATTAGACGATGCTACCAGCAGTGCCTCTCAACTCAGAGGTGCCCGTGAATCACCTGGGGATGTTGTGAAAAGGCAGATTCTGACTCAGCCCGTCTGGGGTGGAACCTGGCACTCTGCATTTCTAACAAGTTCCCAGCTGGTGCGGATGGCACAGCTCTGCAGACACATGTTCAGCGACAGAGTCTCAGATGAAGGTTTTACCCAAGCTGGCAGATAAGAACCACCTGGAAGCTGGTTGAAAATACAGATTCTTGGGCCCTACCCCAGCCCCACTGAATCAGAATCTCAGGAGAAGGCCAGAAACTGCAGTTAATGCGCCAATTCTCCTCCTTGTCCTTGAGTTCACCGTGTTTTTTAAAAAATATTTATTTATATATTTGGCTGTGTCGCTTCTTAGTTGCAGCATGGAGGCTCTTCATTTCATCTTGCAGGATCTTTCGTTGCAGTAAATGGACTCTCTAGATGTGATGCACAGGCTCCAGTAGTTGTGACTTGTGGGCTTAGTTGCTCCCCAGCATGCGGGATCTTAATTCCCGGACCAGGGTTTGAACCCATGTTCCCTGCATTGCAAGGAGGATTCTTAACCACTGGACCACCAGGGAAGTCCCGAGTTGGCCATTTTTGATATTCAGGGACCCACCATGAATTTAACTACCTCAGTCACCATCACCCTGGATCCCTGGTTCATGACTTTGGCTGCACTTCTGTCATTCAAGAGATTAAAAAAACGCTAAGGCCTTGCACACCTCCCCCTCTGCCCATCCCCAGCTTCTGATCTAGCTGGGGTGAGGGTGCAGCTCAGGCCCTGGGATTGGTAAGCTCTCCCTGGTGGTTCCCACGTGCAGCCACCACAGAGAGCATCTCCCACCCACCTCAAAACAGTGGCACCAGATCCACTGAACCCCAACTCTCCCCCAGCACCTCCTTTCTTCCACCAAAAAGGACCAGAACTGCCAGTTCCTCCATCTCCACCAGGAGCAGCTTGGTGACTTCCTGCTGGGACCCTCCTTCTCTGTCAGATTCCCCCACTCTCCAGACCTCTCCAAGAGGCAGAGACCTCTGCCAGTTTCATCTCGTCCTCTAATTCATGCCCTACTACTACTTCTCCTCTTTGCCTCTTTCTCTGCCTTTTGTGAAATAAAAGATTAAAAGGGAAGAACAACCTGACCAAAATCACCTGTGAGCCCCATACAGGTACTATAAACAACGGCCTTAAATCAAGACAGGTCCCTTCAGAAGGGCAATTAGATATAGAAGAAGGAAAAAAAAAAAAAAACAGTGCCATTCTATAGAGAGGGAAATAAAACCAGAAAGAACCTAAAAATCTTCAAAACCTTCACAGAACTCTCCACCTATTTCCTCTCTCTTCTCTGTTTAATTTCTCCCTTCCCAAATGTCTTATTTTAGTTTTAATTTTGGTTTGACTGTTTTCCACTGTGAATGTACAGTATTATAACCCCAGCCTGTTCACCACCACCTTGGGCACCAGCCTGGGCCCTCCAGATGCCCATTGATTCCAACAGACACAGGGTTTCAAGGTTTAACATCAACCCCCCTTTAATCACACCAAACTTCTGAGGGCACACCACTCCTTGCAGAGGGGAACACAAAGCCAGGGATCCACAGACAGACAGTACAGTCACTCATGTCCACTACTGTCCCATTGAGGGTCATTCTTCCCCAGACACTTAACATTGATTGGCTTGACCCCAGGGACTCATCCAAAAGGCTTGAGTGGTAGGTGCCCCGATTTTAAATGAACATGACTCTGTCACCCCCCACCCTTTCTAAAAATATGTGTGTCAAAATTAATTAAGCTCCTCCTCACAAATCCTGACCTGTCTTAGGACTCTGCTTCAATGGTAAGAAATTCTAGGTTCCGTTAAAGAGCTTCTGTGGTGGCTCAGACATTAAAGAATCCGCCTGCAATGCAGGAGACCGGGGTTCGATCCCTGGGTCAGAAAGATGCCTTGGAGAAGGGAATGGCTACCCACTCCAGTATTCCTGCCTGGAGAATTCCATGGACAGAGGAGCCTGGCTACAGTACATGGGGTTGCAAAGAGTCAGACACGACTGAGTGGCTAACTTACGAAGCTATCATTCTTTTTTTTATGATTATTATGATCTGTTAACAACATCGCCCTGAGTTACACACACACTGATGGTTTAGATCAGGGGTCAGCAAACTTTTCCCATGAAGAGCCACACAGTATCTATTTTCAGTTGTGCAGGTCATGTCTTTGTCCTGATTTCTCAGCTCTGTGGATGCAGTGCCAAGGCAACCCACGATGAGCATGGTGGCGTTCCAATAAAACTTTATTTACAAAAAAAAGCAGACAGTGGGCCACATTTGGCCCGCATGCCGTAGCTTGCCAACTACTGGTTCTAGAATCAAAGGGACCAGGGTTCAATTTCCCATTGATGTGATTTGTTGGTAAACTGAACAGATTCCTAATCTCTCTAAGCCTACTTCCTCCTTCAACAAAGTGGAAATGACAGAAGAAATGATTGATCTTTACTAGTGAATGATCATCATGTGCCAAGCATTTCATGTTCATCATCTCATCTGCCCCTCCTATCAACCCAATGCAGGAAGCGCTATTACTATCCCCATTGTACAGATGGGGAAACTGAGGTTTCTAAAGTTTCTCACTTGCCCAAGACTATACCTCTAGGAAGAATCAGCCACAGTCTCTAATCTGACCCTGCCAACTCCAGACCCCATGCTCTTAGACCCTAGAAATACTGTCCACAGTTTTCCATGGGTTTGTTGTGAGATGTGAAAGAGTTAATCTGTGAAGTGCCTGGCCCGGAGTCCAGATTCCTACCATGGTAACTATGTCTATTAAACAACAGTCATGACTTTCAGGCTTTGGAGGAAAGCATTACTCAAGAGAAAAACAGAGCGAAAGAAGCATTAGAAGAAGAACGGAAGAGAGCCCAAGAGCTGGAGAACCGCTTAACCCGCCAGAAGAAGGTATGAGCTCAGGGAGGCAGAGCCGGCTTGAGCCCAGGTCAAGGTCGGGAAGCCAGGATGGACTCACCTGGGACACTCATCTGGGCCTGCCCACCCCACCTGCCAGGCTCTCAGCTGCCCACAGTCTCCCCATGGGGATGCTGTGAGTAATAAAGAGTCCACCTGCCCATGCAGTGCCTAGCAGAATCCAGATTACCGCCGTTGTAATTCTGTCTGTTAAACGCCAGTCATTGGTTTTCAGGCTTTGGAGGAGACCATTTCTCAGGAGAAAAGCCGAGCAAAGGAAGCATTAGAAGAAGAACAGAGCAAAGTCCAAGAGCTGGAAAACCGCTTAACCCACCAGAAGGAGGTACGCAGCTCGGGGAGATAGGCGGCTCAAACCCAAACCCAGCTTGAGGGCCATGTGGAAGTAAGTTTCGAACCACAGCTGATGGGGAGTCAAGCATGGCGGAGTTTCCTAGAGGGATTTGTCCATGGGGGAGCTCAGCTACTTTGGGAAGAAGCAGGGGGGACTCTAGGAGAGGACCCTAGAGTTGTAACCTTGCACTTACAATTTACACAAAAATTGTAAATGTCATAAAATACAGTCTTAGGGGACACGTCGGGATTGGTAACATGAGTGTTTTCTGCATGGAGATTACATCCTGAATCCTAAAAATGGAGGAATTTCAGAATCCTGGGACTTTAGGGCTATGTGAATCCTCCAGCATCCTAAAATGCCCACCCTTCATCTCTACCACCAAGAAATATTCTACAGCCCAGGGCAGTCCATCCCAGTATTGATGCCTTGGGCTGGCAGAAAATTCTTCCTTTAGATTGAGTTGACTGAGATTCTCTCTCAGAAAGGGTTTCAACCCTCCACCCACCACTCTGGGCTCCTGCAAGACCCGTCTGCTTTCTCTTCCACAGAATAACCTTTTAGATGCATAAGAATAGAGGCACCGGCTCCTCTCCAGACACAAATGCCCTTCACAGGCCTGGAGCCTGGCCTTGGTCCCCTCCTCTGAGCTGCTCTAACCTGTGACAGATTAGCAGCTCACTGGCTGAAAAGGGCCCATGGATGTGTTATGCTTGGTCCTAAAGTGTTTTATCTTAAATTCATAATATTTACTAACAAATCCAGATTCCCATCCTCTCTTGAAAAGTTGGGAAATCTGGCCCTCCTTTCCACTTGCGGCAGAAATGGACTGGAGCCAAACCAAGTAGCAGATGTTTGCCACAGTCCCCACCATTCCCTATTGCATTCAACACAACTCATTTCATTTCAGGTAACTGTTGAGCCCCTACAGGTGTCTGGGTTTGCAGCCCATCATCTGTTTTCTTCCTAAACTGTTTGTAGCCAAAACTGAACACAGTTCTCCAGCATGCAGTGACCTAGAGCAGGACTGTCCTCTCCCTAGTCAAAGATGTATTTCTGCTGATGTGTCCAAACTAGCTTTGGGGAAAGCCCTATTACATTGTTCACTTAAATGTACTTACCTTTGGTCACCCTCAGATCCTTGGGTCATTTTTATTAGATGCTCTCATTTGTGCTTCAATCCTTGGACAGTGTAAAGGGGTGAAGAGTGAAGCTTTGCATCCAGATGAGACATGGGTTCAGATTCCGGCTGGGCTACTTGCTGGCTCAGTACCTACCTTCTTTAAAGGATGGCTGTGAGATAGTGGTGAGATCATGTACAGTGAAGAGTTTGACCCAGAATCATCACTCAATGAATGGTGGCTATTAATACCATCACTGCACTTCCAGTGCTGTTTAGGCACTTACTGTACTAACCCTCCACCACATCCCTACCTCTCAGAGTGAAGTCCTTGCCCGCCCCCCGGGAAGGGAGAAGTGAGGAACCTGCTGAGCAGAGCTCATGCAGTTTGATCCTATCCAGGGAGGGGAGGTGTTTACATGTTGGGTTTCACTCAGGTCTCCGGTACAGATGTGCTCTGCGGGCCTGTGTAAACAGTGTCAGTGCCTGGTCCTGAGTTATTTCTCCAGGGGTGATGAGGAAGAGGAGGGTCTCCCAAGGGTTCGCTGGGGTGAAATGTCACTGAGAGGTCATCTGCACAGGGATGGGGAAGCCCCTTGAACTGAGCGATCTTGAGGTCATGGGGCACTTCAGAAGGGAAATTTAAGAACAGGCTGATGGTAGACAGCCCCAAAGCAATAGGAGTTGTGGCCAGGTCACCCACACCTTGGAATCAGCCCACTCCTCCCAGCAGGACCTCTTCGTGACTTCTTATTGGGAAATAAGAGATCAGAATCCCAGACATGGGCTTTGATCAACTTCAGATGGTCATGTGATTTTTCTTTCCATTAGACCTTCCTCCACACTGTCAGGGGTTTCCCAGGTGGCACTAGTGATAAAGATCCCGCCTGCCAATGCAAAAGACACAAGAGACATGGATTCCATCCCTGGTCGGGAAGATGCCCTGGAGGAGGGCATGGCAACCCACTCCAGTATTCTTGCCTGGAGAACCCCATGGACAGTGGAGCCTGGCAGGCTGCAATCTATGGGGCCACAAAGAGTCAGGCACAACTAAACATATTGCACGCATGCATGCACCACACTGTCAGATGAATCTCTAGGAACAACAGAATCACTAGGTCACAAGGCTGGTTTGGAGGAAACTTTAAAGGTTAATTCCCATGACCTGCCCAGGCATGTGGGAGCAAAGTATCCAAATGGGGACAGAACTTTGGCATGAGTTGTGCAAGGACAGCCTTCCCTGTGGTGCCCAGCTCAGCTGCATGGCAAAGTCCTGAGTGTCGATGTGAGATCAGATGCAATGGGACAGCAAAGTGTCTTACCCCTAAACCCGCCTCAAACTTCAAAATAAACGTGGAGCTTCCATGATGTTACTGTTCTTCTGCTTCATTGAGGGCTGGTATTGGAACCGCTGAGTGTTGGAGTTTTTTAAACTGCTCTTCACTGAAAAAAATATACATAAGTATATACTATTTCATCCATATTATGGATTGAATATTGTTGCAGGCTAATCTAGGACCCTAACCACCAGCTGTAATGGAAACCACGTTCCAACTTCCAGACATCTGACAGCCAAGCTGGTGTTTAAAATACAACCCATTCCAGGGACTCCCCTGGTAGTCCAGTGATTTAGATTTTGTCTTCCAATGCCAGAGGGGTGGGTTTGACCTCTGGTTGGGGAGCTAAGATCCCACATGCCTTGCAGCCAAAAAACCAAAACATAAAACAGAAGCAATATTGCAACAAATTCAATAAAGACTTTAAGTTTGGTGCATATAAAAAAGTAATAATAATAATAACCTATTTGAGAGTTGAGGTGCCCTTTCTTGCAGTGACTAGAAACAGGGGCTTTGCCGGCAGCTTCTATCCTTCTGCAATTTGCATAAACCACTTAACTGAACGGCTCATCAGCAAGTTGCTTCCTGGATAAAAAAATCCCTGATTATGGGCACTAAATACTAACCACAGCCCTCCCATCCTCTCAAAGCTTCCCTTGTGAGGTTGGTCCCCTTCCCTTCCAGAAATTGGTATGTGTGGCTCATTAATTCAATACACTGCCCTCCTCTAGAAACCTGATTCTATTTCAGAGATTTTTTTTCAATAATGGGAAATTCCATTATTAATGAGATTCTTCTTCTTATCAGAGAGGCTGCCTGGCACGATGATAAGAACTCAGACTCTGTAATAAGGCAAGCTTGGTCGCCTTTCCTCACTGGCTCCCTGCCGGGGCCTCCGCACACAAACAATATGCAGGGCTCAGTCCTGGCCTCTCCACTAACAAACTGCAGGACCCCGGGGCCCTCAGTAACTTTCCCCTCTTTAGTTTCCTCACCTATAAAATGGGGACACAACTTCTCTATGGATGAGGATGCTATGAGAATAAACTGGGCGAGGAGCACTGGCCTTGGGCCCTGGCACGTAAGACCAGCCCCCACCATTTGAGCTACTGTTGTTATTATTGGTATCATGCTTACTAGCAATTTCCCCCGCTAAGTGTGCAGGCAACCAAAAAGACCGGTCATTGATTTTCAGGTTTTGGAGAGCAGCATGGCCCATGAGAAAAGAAAAGCAAAGGAAGCCTTAGAGACAGAAAAGAGGAAGGTGCAAGATCTAGAGAACCACTTAACACAGCAGAAGGAGGTATGGGGGGAGAGGGGGTGGGTGGTGGCCGCCGAAAGCCCTTGGAGGCAGCTTCAGGACCAGACGCGAGACTGTGTTTTGGTACCCGGATTAGAGCAGGTGGTAAAGCAGGCTGATGGGGAGCAGTGCCTCTGATCAGAGTGGCCAATGTCACATCACAGGACTCACCAGCTGTATGACCCTAAGGCAGACCACCTCACCTCCTGGACCGGTTTCCTCATCCATAACCTGGGGAGGCTAACTACCCCTGCATCATGAGATTAAACCAGTTATGTTCATCGGGGCTTCCGAAGTGGCGATAAAGACGCAGGTTCAATCCTTGGGTTGGGAACATCCCCTGGAGAAAGCCATGGCAATCCACTCCAGTATTCTTGCCTGGAGAATCCCCTGGACAGAGGAGGCTGATGGGCTACAGTCCACGGGATTGCAAAGAGTCGGACACGACTGAAACGACTTAGTGCACACAGCACAGTGTATATTAAGTGCTTAGACCTGCCCTCACCCACAGAGGACCATCTCCATAAGCCCTGCTGGTCAACTGCCTGGGGAGGAGAGATGCCCTCCAGGGGAGATCCCTGGTTGGAGTCTGGGTCAGTCCTTCAGCCAGCATCCTCTTCCTCCTCATCACTGAAAGGTATTTAAGAGGCAACCGAGAGTGGGCACAGCAGAACAACACCCTCCTGGCTCCAGCCTCCTAGTTTCAGAGACTCCCAAGTAGACCTTCCCTGGGCTGACGGTCAGGTGTAGAGACAAACGTTGCAGAGGAAGATGGAGCAGACAGGTACATAACCAGCTCACACGGCAGTCACATCAAATAAGTGCCAGGGGTCAGTGCCTCCTGGAACAAATGAGAAGTACACCCTGGAGGAGAGTGACATGGGAGCGGGGAGGGGAGTCCAAGCGCCAGGCTGGGGCAGAGCTGGTGACATCCACCCCTACAAGCCTGGGAACTGGGCTCACCAGCTTCACCTGCCTGGAGCCACCATGAAGGCAGATCCCCAAGGCCAAGAGGAGGGATGAATGCCGAGTGGCACCCTGAAAGTCAAACAGGGGCTCTGTGTAACTGCCGTGTGCCAGGCCCTACTGGGTGTCAGGGATACTGCAGAGCCCTAGACGGGCCACGGCCATACCCTCGTGGGCCCTCCGCTCCAGGACGGAGGGCAGACAGCCATGTAAACAAACGCCCAGGTGACCCCAGAGCCACAGGCTGTATAAAGCCAGCATGAGTTAGAGAGTGGCCCACAGGCAGGGAGGACCTCTCGTATTTGGTGACATGGAGTGAGACCTGGAGGGCAGAGGAACACTACATCCGAGGGAAGAGAATGCCCCAGGTCAGGGGTCCCAAGTGCAAAGGAGGTCGCCTGACTTAGCCCGGGGGGTGGGGGCAGGGCGGGAAGAATGAAATCACACTGGAACAAGATGGAAACCAAAGGGGAGGGATCAGGGCGGGAAAGCCAGAGGGAGCCACAGAGTCGGGGGCAGAGTGAGGCGTAGCAGGAGAGCTGTGTGGCCAAACGAGTGGATTCCAGTTCCAGCTGCAGCTCTGCCCTAACATGTTGTGTGACCCCAGGCAAGCCTCTGTCTATGCCCTCATCTGTGATGTGGGTGCAGTGACAGAGATTTGCTGCGAGGAGTCCGTGCATTCATTGTGAAACACCTGCCCGGGTGAGCTCAGAGTCCAGATCGAGTGGGGAGGATGATGTGCATGGCGGGGTATGGGGGCGGGACAAGCAGAGACCTTGGCAGGGAAGTGAGGTCAGAGTCCACACAGGGTGAGGGAGCACTGACACCGAGCAAGCAAGTTAAGGGGTAGAACCCAGACTGTGGTCAGTGGCATCCCCCAGGCCTCCCTTATACATGTGGGCTAAGGGTGGACTTTTATAGCGTGCGCCCCTGCTGAGCAGGGTGGCAGACTCTGTGCCAGCCTACGTATGAACACACAGGCGCATCTCCTGCCTGCAGGTCAGGTGGGGCTTCAATCAGGAGGACAGCTCAGGCAAGGTCCAGACACCAGGTGGCAGAATGGCTGGGGCGGGGCACTGGCGTCTGAACTGGCCCCCAGTGGTGCGACCTTGGCCCATTACTCATCCTCGCACTGCCTCATTTACAGCCTCCATGTCCTCACCTGCAATATGGAAGGCAGATGCCACTGGGGGGGTTGCATTCAGTACGCGGTGCAGGCACTCATGTGCAGCATTTACAGAGCAGGCAGCCTCATCATTATCATTTTCATTTGTAATTTTCCAAGCGGCACAAAATAAGGAAGCACGCCCTCCCACAGAGCATGCAGTGGCCTCTTACATCAGGCAGGACGCAGCCTGGCAGGGTGGGGGCTGGACGGTCTCAGGCAGACTTGGCAGTGGGAAAATGCCAAGCCCATGCAGGGAGGAGAGTCAGAGCCCAGGTGCAGCAGCGAGGCCTGTGCAGTGCAGGGCAGTGGGGATGGGGGCCAAGGGCATGATGCTGGAACCACAGGGTTGTTGGGAAGATCATCTTTTCTCCAGGACCATCCATCCCCAAAGCATAACAGTTTTCAATAGTTTTCCCTTTTTACCCAACAATGCACATTCACTAAAGAAAATTTAGAAGATCCAGACCACTGAAAAGAAGAAAATATAAATGACCATAATCTCAATTCCCCCAAAATAGCCATTATTTACATTCTGGTACATTTCTTTCCAGTCTTTTGTTTACCCATAGATAAATAATTTATTTCATTAAAATGTTCTTGTGAACATTATATTTATGTGGGAGGCATCACTGCAAGAGTTTCAACAGCTGCAAATAGTTTCTTGACCCCACTCTGGCTGTGTCCCTCCTGGGGCTTGTGTAGGTGAGGTTGGGTTCCAACCCCCTCCCCATCTCAGGATCTATGGGGTAAATGTTCTCTGCAGCAAACTGTCTTGGACTTCGGTTTTTAGACCCTAGCCTTCATAGGCTGGAGAGAGACCGCAAGTGTCCTTTGAAGCCACAGACATCAGGCCTACTGGGAGAGGAGGCATCCCCCTACCCCCACCCCTGCCCTTGGCCTCACTTGCCCCACCTCCCAGGAAGCCAGGTACCAACAAGGGACCACGTTGGTGCCATCATCTGTCCATTTAGTAGTTTAGTCAGTGGCTCAGCGTCAACCGCCTTGACCTGAGCACTCACCAGCCTGTCGCTTCCCGCACACCAGCCTAGAAACCCTGAATGACGAATAACTCTCTCTGTCGAGGACATAGCTAACTAACCATGACTTGACTTCCGGTTCTCATGTCTCTCTCCAACGGGCATCCTGCTCCTTGAGCTCTAGCTCCCCAGCCCTGACTCACAGGTGTCAACTATTACTAATGCTGGCTTTCCCCTTGGGTGTCACTTCCCTTCCTTTCTCACGCACGCACCCTCAGACCACTTGTTGTTGACTTCCAGATTTCCGAGAGCAGCATCGCCTACGAGAAAAACAAAGCAAAGGAGGCCATAGAGAAGGAAAAGAAAAAGGTCCAAGATCTGGAGAACCGCATAACCAAGCAGAAGGAGGTATGCCTCTCTAAGAGGAAAGAGGAGCAGGCGTGACTGAGTGCTGGGCTCTGGGGGCAGGCGGTCTGGTTCAAATCCCACCCCTGCCGCCATCTGGCTGTGGGACGTTAGACAACAGTTAGCACCTCTGTGCCTTGCTCTCCCCACTTATGACATACAGATGATCCAATAGATCACCCTCGTGGAGTTGGGAGACTTCATGTCTAACACACAGACAAGCACCTGACACTCAGTGAATGCTGCGTGTGTTGGCTGCTTTTATTATTGTTGTCATTACTACTGGCTCACAGCCACCAAGTGGAGGGCCAGAGTCTGAACCCAGGACCGTCTGACGCCAGGACCCCCTCATCCTCACCGCTCCTCTCTCTGTCCTTAAGCTTGCTGTGGGTTCAGCTGCCTGGGGTCCGTGTCCGACCGCCTTGGTGCTGTTTCTCCACCAGAACCTGTCACCTTCGCTATCAGCATCTTCATCATCAAACCACGTTTACAACTCTCACTGGGAATAGGAGACACAGCAGAAGCTGACGTTGTTACCCAGGACCTTGTCTTAGGCATCTCCAAGCTGGAGGACTGAATTCCACCCTCCTAGGTCCCAGCAGTACAAAGGGCACACACATGCGCACACACAGATACAGGTCAATATCTCAAAAGTCACGGCAAGTGATAAGCAGACAACCTGACAATAGTGAGTTAGATTCAAATACAGGCAAACACAATTTCAAAGGATTGTCTAGACCAGATGGGACCAAACAAGTCTTTAAGTCTGTTCACATCAATCTTGGATCATTTTCTTTGAAGAACGTTTCCCTAACATTAATATACACAGAATCACTGTGGGGGATGGGCGTAATTTTAAATGCCCAATCCCTGGACTTTAGCCCAAGAGATTCTCATTCACTCTCTATAGAGTGGACTCAGGAATCTGTACTTTTAACAGCAGTCCAAGTGGTGCTGGTGCTTTTGGAACGACGCTGCTCAAGGTGCCAGTAAACCATGTCTGGATTACCTATCTGTATGGGCTTCTCAGGTGGCATAGTGGTAAAGAATCTGCCTGCAATGCAAGAGACACATGTTCAATCCCTGGGTTGGGAAGATCCCCTGGAAGAGGGCACAGCAACCCATTCCAGTATTCTTGCCTGGAAAATCCCATGGACAGAGGAGACTGGCGGGGCTACAATCCATGGGGTTGCAAAGAGTCGGACACAACTGAGCATGCACATGCACGCGTGCACACCCTAGCACCACTTTAAGAGGGGCCTTGACCAACTGGAACGTGTCCAGAGGATGAGCTGGGTGAAATGATGTGAGAGTTGTCAGCTCTGGGCTGATGCACATGTGCAGGACTCCTTGTGGGCAGGTGGACGCTGCCCAAGAGGGAGCCCAAGAGGGGCCATCTCTCCATGCAGACTTGTTTCCCCAATGATTCTCATGGCTCGTCCATAAAATACTTCAGTTAGGGGTAGGAGAAAAGGAGGAATTAGAATTTTAAAGTAGATTATTTGGGTCAGAAAATGGATCAGGAATGAGATTAATGCATACCAAAAAAAAGTGTGTATCACAAAATCAATGAATGGGTCACAGTTTTTATTAGCACAGTGAGAGCGAACACCCAGTGGTTGTGTAGTTCACTAGACAAAATGGACCAAGTGCTCCTGGAAATTAGACCATTCTGGGTACTCAACCCAGAGAACATCTGTCCTCAGGATCATGACAGAGGGGACTCTGTAAGGCAACCAACAGCATCCTCAACAACAGCCTTAGAGAAAACAACAGTGACACCAGAGGGCAAGATCTTGTGACAACCCGGCAGGCAGGCTGATGGCATCACATCAGGTGCTAAGAAATGGGACTCCACCCCAGGGGCTGCCCATTCACCAGGACAGACCAAGGAAGTTCAAGGTCAAAGACCCAGTCAGACATAGAGAGGCTTATTTGCATGCCGTTTTACTTGCACACACAGGGGAGCATTTGAAAAACTGATTTCATCTCTACAGGTGAAAACAGGATTTGTATGAGAGAAACAGGAGAGAGGGGAGAAAAATAAATTCAGACCTGCTGGAACCCTGAACTTGAGTAAGCTGCTGAGTAGCTGGCAAGGAGCAGAGATGCCAGGCAGCGTGTTCTGCCCTGAGGCAACTTCATGGCCCATCAAATAAACCATCTCAGTTCTTTGTGGATTCCGCGGGGACAGCTGGAGTGCTTCTGCTTTGTGCTGTGCCTGCCGCTGACCCCCAGGAAGCGCCTCCTCCAGCCAGGTCCACACACTGTCTGCACTGGGACTTCTCAACAGTAACGACCACATCATGACCCCAAATAAGAACAGAGTTCAGTGATGGTACGGAGAGAATGAAGCTTCTCCCAGGCAAGGCTCACAGGCATCACATGATGAGAACCATGCTCTGTTTTGTTTCAAAAAAAAAAAATCAGTTTCATTTCCCAGTTATAAAAGGAGCACCTGGGATCTCCCTGGTGGTCCAGTGGTTAAGACTCCACACTTCCAATGCAGGATGTGTGGGTTCAGTCCCTGGTGGAGGAACTAAGATCCCACATATTGTGTGACACAGCCAAAAAATTAATAATAAATTAAAAAAAAGAAAAGGAGTAACTGTTTGCTCTAGAAATTTTAAGAAGCATGGAAAAATCATTCATGAGTCCACCGAACAGAGTTACCAGTAATGGAATTATTTTATTTTTTCTTTTGGCCCCGCTATGCGGTGTGTGAGATGATAGTTCCCTGACCAGAAATTGAACCCACACTCCCTGCGTTGAAAGCACAGATTCTTAACCGCTGGACCACCAAAGAAGTCCTCTAGTGACATTTTGATGTGATTCCTTCCAGACCAGCTTTATGATGATCACTATGACAGACATGGACAAATATCGATTTGTTACAAAGTTATTTACACTGTTACACTGTGCAGGCGTTTTGACTTAATGTGTTACAAGTATGTCCACATTTCATTGAACTTTCTTCTACAACACGCCAGTAAAGGATGACTTGGGTTTGCACTGTGTTGAGTGAACCTTGATTCATTTACCCTTGGGCACGGGGGTGTCTCTCACTTTTCAGTGGAGTGAAAAATGCTTGGCTGAGCAGCTCTGTGTCAGGGGCTTTGTGCACGTGTGGGGTTATGTCCTTAGGATACATCTCCAAAAGTGGAATCAGTGGGTCACAGGATATGAACATTTTTAGGCTCGTGAAACAGGTTCCCAAGTGACCCTCTCAGAAAGGTCATACCAGTTTTCACTGCCACCAACAGAGTCTGGGAATGCCTAGCACTGCACCTCGAGAATATGTTTTGCACTGTGCTGTGCTTAGTCATTCAGTCGTTTCCAACTCTTTTCCACCCTATGGACTATAGCCCACCAGGCTCCTCTGTCCACGGAGATTCTCCAGGCAAGAATACTGGAGTAGGTTGCCATGTCCTCCTCCAGAGGATCTGTCCAACTAAGGGATCGAACCCAGGTCTCCCACATTGCAGGCAGATTCTTTACCATCTGAGCCACTAGGAAAGCCTGAATATGTTTCAGGTAGGATTAATGTTCATGAATAGGTTACATACAATATGGTTCCGACTATGTGTCATTCTGGAAAAGGTGAAACTAGGGCAATAATAAAAAGATCAGGGATTGGTAAGGGGTGGGAGGATGATGAATAGATGGAGCACATAGGGTTTTTAGGACAGGGAAACTATTCTGTGTGATTCCATAATGGTGGATACATGTTATCATACATTTGTCCAGATCCATAGAGTGTACACCACCAAGTTGAACCCTTACGTAAACTATGAACTTTAGGTGCTAATGACGTGTCCATGTAGGTTCATCAGTTATCACAAATGAGATGATCCGATGAGGGATGTTGATGGTAGGAGAGGCTGTGCCTCTGGCGGGGGTAGGAGTTAAAGAAAAACTTTCTGAATTTTCTGCTCAGTTTTACTGTGAACCTAAAACCGCTCTAAAAAGTGAAGTCAAATAAATAGATGAAGTCCATCCAGCCCCAGCACAGTGCCTGTCACAAAGCCCACTTTCTGCACTGTTTGAGGAGGGACTCAAGAAAGAGAGTAGAATTTTGACAAAGGTGGAAAGAATGGGTCCGAGGAGAAGGTAGAAGATATTGGGGACACAGCGACTGGAGTCTAACCTTTCCAGGGTCCCCAGGGGAGGTCATCCCAGGGCCTAAGTCACAGAGTAAGTTGGAGGAATGTCCTGAACACAGGTCCTATGACTAGGGGGTGAAGAACTCGGCACATTTATCCTGGAAGACAGATTTAGGGAGAGACATGACAGCCTTCTCAAATATTTAAAGGGCTGTCTCATAAGAGAGAAATAAAACTTGTTCAATGAGCTCCAGGTGACAGAACTGAACTCAGGGGCCAGAAATCCCAAGGAGATAGATCTCAGCTGAATTTGAGTTCTGCAATAATTGGAACCTTCCAGAGAAAGCATGGACTTTGGACTTTAAAAGGATCAACAGAACAATAACAGAACAGAGGTCCCCTCCTCTCTGAAAACAGGGGAAGTGGGAGGCTGGGGTAAATATTTACACCTGAATTTCTGTTCATTTGATGTTTGCTGTTTGTCTAGGAAATGGATTTAAAAATGCAAAAAGAAGACATTTTAAATAATAAATTAAATGATGCACTGGCCATGCTAGAAAAGGCTCAGAAAACAAAGACGGCTGAAAGTCTGAAAGCAGAGAACCTCACCATGAAATTAAATGAAACACTAGCTGAACTGGAAACTGCAAAGACGAAAATGGTAAGTTAGTGCCTTCCGGGGACAGGAGAATTTTCCCTTCAATGCACGATCACGATGCCATGTGTGGTTTAGACCAGGGGTTCTCAGCCTCCATACTGTTGATGTGCTGGGGGGGTAACTCTCACGGGGGTGGGGGGGCTGTCCTGTGCATTACAGGATGTGCAACAGCACCCACTGAGCTCCACCCAGAAGATGCCAGTGGCACCCTACCCCCAGCTGTGACAACCAAAAATGTCTTCTGACTTTGCCAAATCTCCCCCAGTGCTGGGGGAAGCTGGGGGGAATCACCCCCATTGAGAAGCATTAATTTAGTATGAAAGGTAGACAGAAGCTATGACACCCTCTCTCCGGGGCCTTCTAAGATGATATAATTCAGGCTACTCCCAGGATCATACTGAGCAGTCCTGGACTTTAGGGGTCAGTGATGATTCCATAGAATTTAAGACAGAATTTTTCAATTTTAGCTTGACATTCAAGGCCCTTCACCATCAGGGCTCAATATTGCAATGACCTGTCATTCACACGTTTAACCGACAGGTCTGTGGACAAGGACGTAATGAGGACTGACCTGGCAGAAGTACCACAGAGGGAAGATGAGAGGGACTGGGCTTGGAAACAGCAGCTCAGGGGTGTGGCACATGGTGGCCGTTCCCAAGGTCCTGAATCACAGGACCTGGACACACGGGGTAGCAGAGGAGTGGGAAAAAGGAGTTGCTATGGAGGGAGTTACCAGAGAAATGGCAGGACTTGTTAGCTGATGGACAGGACAGGAGTGCCGAGGAGAGGGAGGAGCCAAGGAGGCGGGCCAGCTTCCAGCCAGGGCACCATGGAGCCGGGCAGTGATGGCACATGGATTTGCTGGAAAGATAGAGGTTGGGCTTGGGGATGGGGGCAGGTCTCTTGTGGGAGAGAGACTATCTCCCAGAGAAGATAAAGCATTCAGACTGAACCGAGGGTAGGGATATCAAAGTTCAAAAGTTGCCCAAAATTTTGGTGGCATGTTAGATTTGGGGCAGGAAGTGAGACATGAAGACTAAAGTTGGAGGAGAGCCTCCTCGGAGTGATGGTTGAAGGAGGGGGCGTGTGTGAGCATCTGGGGCAGAGAATTTCTGCATCCGGAGGAGATCAGAGGCCCATCGTGTTAACAGGGAATGGAGAGCGAGAGAATGACATCATCCCGAGAGCAGGAGAATGATGTCATCCAGGTGGCAGGAGAATGACATCATCCCGAGAGCAGGAGAATGATGTCATCCAGGTGGCAGGAGAATGACCTCATCCTGAGAGCAGAGAAAGGGGTAGGGGAGCGGGAGGGGAGCAAGGATGAGGCACTGAGACTCAGGTGTGCGGAGCGGCTGCAGGCGGGGAGGGTGGTTATGGGAAGAGGTGTGACTCACCATCAGGAGGCCACTGGTAACTTTTATTTTTAAGAAATACAGATTTATTCACTTTTTTCTTATAAAGTTGTTCACTCATTAACTCAACCAGTACTTATTGAGCATCTGGGTCTAGATGCTGTGGCAGGGATCTGGGCTCTGATGCTGTGGGCATATTGGTAGGTAAAGGGTAAGTTTCTGCCCTCATGGAGCTTCCATTCTAGTGGGAGCGAGAAATAAAGACACGAGATGGTTCACATGGCAATAAGCACCTCAGGGAAAATAAAACAGGATGATGTCTCCTTTAGATAGGCAGTCCAGGAGGGCCTCTCAGAGGAGGTGACATTGGAGCTGCAGCCCAGCACACATGGAATCAGCCTCATGAGGAGCTGGGGGAGGAGTGTATGGGCAGAGGGAACAGCACGTGCAAAGGTCCTGGGGCAGGCAGAGCTCAGTGCCAGTGCGTGCAGAGGGGCCATGTTGTTCCTGTTCTCCATCATCTTACCCAGCTCCCACGATCACATGAACCATGTCTGTTTCCCCAGATCGTGATGGAGGAGAGGATGCAGCTGCAACAGCACACAGTAATGGCCCTCCAAGAGGAGCAAAAATCACAGAAGCACGAATTTGAAAAACAAATCATGGAATACAAGGAACAAATCAAGCAGCACTCCCAGACGATCGTGAACCTTGAGGAAAGACTCCAGAAAGTGACCGAACACCACAGAAAGATAGAAGGAGAGATCGCCACGCTGAAGGACAATGACCCAGGTCGGTCCAAAGAGACGCCGAGGGAACCTTAGTGTTCAGGGTGGGTTCTGATGACCCTGTGGGTCCCTCCAGGCTGATGGACAAGAAAAAGTCTGCGTCTCATTGAAAACGCCCCTCTGTTGTCTGGAGGCCCCTGTCCTTGTCACACTGCAAGGTTAGGTCCCCTCCAGGCCCAGGTTCAGCAGACGTAACACGATGAACAGAGACAGGCTTTGTGCCGAGCCAGTCAGCCAGGGAGCAGCACAGGCTGCCGGGGCCATGAGGGGTGTCAGAACACACGACGGGAATCGTCCTTTCCCCGTGGAAGTATCCCAGGCAGGGGCCTTTCAAAGGCGTCTCTCTGCCATCAGCAGTTTGCGGCGCTGTCTAATGCTCTTTCACAACCAGCTGGGGTTTATCTCTTTAAAAAAAAAAAAAAAGCCTGAAGAAAGAACTCCGAGTTGTGAGCATTTATTTGCCCTGAATGACCAGGGGTGACAGATAAAACTAAAGACATGAGCTCTTGGAGCAGAGTTCTGGAAGTAGAGGCCTCGGCCTAGGATTTCTCATCCTGAGTGTTAATGTTGCCATGTGGGCTAGATCGGCTTCCCTGGTGGCTCAGCAGTAAGGAATCCGCCTGCCAATGCAGGAGATGTGGGTTCGATCCCTGAATCGGGAAGATCCCCTACAGAAGGACCTGGCAACTCACTCCAGTATTCTTGCCTGGGAAATCCCATGGACAGAGGAGCCTGGAGGGCTACAGTCCACGGGGCTGCAAAGAGTGGGACACAACTGAGTGACTGAGCACGCACGTCACTTTTGGGGACTTTCCTATGCACTTAGGGTGTTGAGCAGCGTCCCTGGCCTCTACCCACTGCGTGCCCACGCCCCACTCCAGTGTAACAGCCAAAAATGTCTCCAGACATGGCTAAATGTCCCCTTAGGGGTAAACTCCCTCCTGGTTGAGAACCACGGTCCTAGTCTCAAGCAAGCTGACAAGCTGTCAGGGCTCACCTCATGGATACGTTCATTCAACACACTTAGCTTAGCAGCTCTTGTGTCCTGAGCTCATTCTAGACACTGGAGGTTCGGCTGTGGACCACCACGCAGCATCCCTACAGTTTGCCAGGTCACTGCCCTGCCAGGGGACCCAGCATGAACAGGCCACCACGGCAAGAGCAGGGGACAGGACTCGGCTCCCAGCCCAGGTCCAGGTCAGAGGGAGGGTGTTCCAGCTGGGACGCTTCTTTGCCACCCCAGACTTAGATCCGTGCCTGCCATCAAGCAGATGCTCCATAAGCATCTGTTGAGCAAATAAACGAGCGAGTGAACTGAGGATGGGGGCGGTGGCAGACACCAGAAGGCAGTGGGCTGAGGAGTAACTGGGAGGTGAGCACAGCCGAGGGCAGGAAATGGGGCAGGAGGTGCGACCCAGGGAGGGGTTAAGGCTCTACATCTCACCCCTTAGCTGGGTGGTTACCAGCAGGTCCCACCAGTGCCATGCTCACTTCCTCAGCTGTCAGTGGTATCAGTGGGTGTTAATCGCTTCTGTTGTGTCCGACTGTTTACGACTGCATGGATTGTAGCCCACCAGGCTCCTCTGTCCATGGGATTCTCCAGGCAAGAATACTGGAGTGGCTTGTCATGCCCTCCTCCAGGGAATCTTCCTGACCCAGGGATTGAGCCCGTGTCTCCTGCATTGGCAGGTGGATTCTTTATCACTGAGCCACCTGGGAAGCCCCCAGTGGCATCTGTTATCCCTGCCTTAGAGAGTGCGTGCATGTTCAGTCACTAAGTTATGTCCGACTCTTTGAGACCCCATGGACTGTAGCCCACCAGGCTCCCCTGTACATGAGATTTCCCAGGCAAGAATACTGGAGTGGGTTGCCATTTCCTCCTCCAGGGGATCTTCCTGACTCAGGGATCAAACCCATGTCTCCTGCATTGGCAGGCGGATTCTTTACCACTGAGCTATCTGGGAAGCACCACCACCTCAGAGAGTAGCTGGAAAGATGTCATGAGCTCATGCACGGGGGAAGGGCAGCCTGTGATACAGAGCTCATGGTGGTTCTCACTAGGTGGAGAGGGCTGGGAGTGGAGGGAAGGATTGTCAGTTGAGAAGGTTTTCTCTGTTGATAAGCAAAGGGGAAGGAAAATATCCCTTGCCTGAGGACTGTGATGACGCTCATGTGTCCCTCTGATTCAGCCCAGGAGGGGGACGCACAGCCGGACCCCGCAGCAGCACCTCTAGGGGAGAGCAGCTCCAAAGATGCAATGTGCGACCACCTGATGTGAGTACTGGACGGGACTCCTGCTTCTGGTCACGTTGTCAGAATCTGACAAGAGTTGAGTCTGTGCAGTCCTTGCTGCTGGTTGAGTTTCTCAGTCCCTTTAGTAGGTCAGGCTGGTGTCATGGAAGGATCTGGGTAGATCTAAGTTCAAATCCTAAACTCAACACTCTCCAGGTATGTAGCCCCAGGCAGATCACATCTCCTCCTGTGCCTCAGCGATGCCCCCCGCCCCCGCCCCCTGCTTGTGAGATAAGGAGGCACATGAATGCCAGCTAATGCTACTACTTAGCTATTTTCCTCAAAGACCTGCCGGAGGCAAGCCTATTTTTGGGTTTCAAAACAGTGGAAACCAGTTGGTGGAGTGGGGTCCCGGAGAGGGTTAAAAGTTAAGAGGTTAGACTAAACAATCTTGAAGATCCCTCCCAACCCAAAGGTCCATACCTGGAGCCTCAAAGAAGTGAAGTGATATCACTCAGTTGTGTCCAACTCTATGTGACCCCATGGACTGCAGCCCACCAGGCTCCTCTGTCCATGGAATTCTTCAAGCAAGAATACTGGAGTGGGTAGCCATTCCCTTCTCCAGGAGATCTTCCCAACCCTTGAAGAGCTGACAATTTCCAGAGAAACAAAACCCATGGATAGGAAAGATCCTGAAAGACACCGCCAAGCATCATACAAAGTAGAAGGTGGTAACATGATGCAGAGAAAGGATTCAGAAAGTTTCTCAAAGAAGGCAAGTCACCAGCCTGAGCCCTGCCCCAGATACCAATTACCAAAGTCTAATGTCACACAGGTTTTACCCTAAGAAGGCAATGATACTCAGACTCTCAAGCTCCATGTTCTGAAAAGTTTGTCTTCTCCTATAAAGTTCGTGTCTCCTCCTAAACTCTGTAAAGAAAACAGTAGCCATGACCTGGAGAAGAATCAGCATCAAGTTGTTCTCTGGTTCACTTCCTTAATGATGGACACACTTGACACAGAGTCTCATCCTCAAGTTGGAAGAGTCATGGCCAAGGAGATTAGTTAGACAGACAGACATGTATGTGTATGTGTGTGATCCATTCCAGTGATCACCAATCTTTTTTATTTCGATTTTCACATACAGCCTGCAAGTATTTTGCATTATTCCATAATAAGCACACACACTGCCTTCAAAGGTCTATATAAGAGGAGTCTATACTTCAAAAGACTATGAATACAAATGAAGTGACACTAACACCTGCCCAGAGACTCAGTCGTGTCTGACTCTTTGTGACCCCATGGACTATAGTCCATGGAATTCTCCAGGCCAGAATACTGGAGTGGGTAGCCTTTCCCTTCTCCAGGGGATCTTCCCAACCCAGGGGTTGAACCCAGGTCTTGCAGGTGGATTCTTACCAGCTGAGCCACAAGGGAAGCCCAAGAATACTGGAGTGCATAGCCCATCCCTTCTCCAGCAGATCTTCGCAACCCAGGAATCGAACCGGGGACTCCTGCTTCGCAGGCAGATCCAACCAGTCCATCCTAAAGGAAATCAGTCCTGAATATTCATTGGAAGGACTGATGCTGAAGCTGAAACTCCAGTACTTTGGTCACTGGATGCAAAGAACTGATTCATTTGAAAAGACCCTGATGCTGGCAGAGATTGAAGGCAGGAGGAGAAGGGGATGACAGAGGATGAGATGGTTGGATGGCATCACCAGTTCGATGGACATGAGTTTGAGTAAACTCCGGGAGTTGGTGATGGACAGGGAAGCCTGGCGTGCTGCAGTCCATGGGGTCGCAAAGAGTCAGACATGACTGAGTGACTGAACTGAACTGAACTGAGACTCAATCTCTAAACCCGCTTTACTGTGTTTCCTCCTGCCCCAACACACACATGCACATACACACACGTGTGCACACACACACCATACACACACAATATGCTTCTCTCAGGGCTGGGCTGTCTCACGCCTGCTCATAAAGCCCTCAAGGTGCCTCTCCCGCCATCACCCTGGGCCCCTCCCATGAAACATCACCTCCCAGTCAGCCACCCTGATCACTGTGATACCAAAGACACACCCTCTGGGGTGTGGGACCAAGGACCTGCCCTCATCCACTCTCCCTGTGTCCCCCGCTTAGTTCTCTGGGCCCCCAGAGCCCATACATCCCCAAAGGGTCACTTGAACACCACCCACTCATGTGGCCCCTCTTCTCTCCATCAAGAATTAAAAGAAGCTGGTGAGAGCACAGAAGCCATACTGTCCTCTTGTCTCTTTTTTTCCTCATCCTCGAAGAATCCCTGAACCCACACACACAAAAATAGTCTTTCCTCTTCTTTGCACCAAAGATCAAAAGTCCATGAGAGCATTGGTTCCTGCTGACAGATGGTTGAGCAGGAAGAGGTGTCCTTTTGATATTAGTTGTATTTCAGCCTCAGAGCAAACCCAGCCAGGATCCTTTGTTCTGTCTCCATGTATTTCTTTATAACGAAGGTGCATCAAAACGGATTCTTGTTCTGAGAACTTTTCAAGAGTGGGCTTGCTGGGGATGGCATCATCCCCAAATTGGACCATCACTGAAGGAGGATCACATTGCCTCTGCACTTTTCTCCTTCCAGGCACTGGAGCATCACCACAGAGATGGAGCTGAACTGACTTGGTCTGTTTTGTGTGTGTGTGAATTTCAGAGAGAATTTATTGACTGCTCAGACGGAGATCCTGTCTCAGCAGGAGATCATCATGAGGTTAAGGAAGAACCTGACTGAAGCTCATAACCGAATGTCAGACCTGAGAGGTTTGTGCAATTGCCCGTGTCTCTCAATTTCCCAACCCACTTTGAGAAAGGAAAGAAATGGGTCTTCGGGGTTGGAAAGCTGGGCATTTAAACCCCGCCTCAACCCGCTGTCCTGGGCCATCACAGCACTTGTAACTCAGGATCAGCAGAAGCTGCGGGTACTAAACTGATTCCATTTGATGTGGGATCACCGGGAGCATTCTCACATGGCTCCACACCTCTGAGTAGAAATGCAGCTTTCTTTTTCGGGGAGAATCTCTGTTGACCACAGAGGATTTGTCTGTAGGAGCAAAGGCTTGGAGGTCATTCGTGGGTCCCCTCGCTTGGCAGGCCAGCCAGCACAAGTCCTAGTGCCCACCAGCTTATGGACCCTAGTAAGTGTACCCTAGGTCTCTCCTGCCTCTGATGCAAAAACACCTGCCACACATCTGCCTGTTGGGGCTCCTCCTGTCCCTGAAGTCGACATCAGGACCCACCTAGAGTAGGGGCAAGGTAACTCTGAGGTCTCTTCTCTTCTGGATGGGCACAAGTCTGGCTGAATATTCCTCCTTGGCTCCTCTTCTCCCCAGACTTATTTCTGCCTCCCTTCTTCTTGCTTATTAGAGCTGCCTCCTCTTTCCCATCCCTAACTTCCACCTAGCCAAAGGGCAGGAGTCGGGAGGTATAATTAGGTTTGGGAGGGGGTGGAGGGAGGGTGAAGAACAGTCCTTTTATCTGGTCCCCATCTCAAGCCCTGTGCATCCCAGACCTTCAGTTGTGTTTATTCCCTGTGTCTGGGCCAATTGATGTCCCCAGGACTTTTATAGCAGCATTTTTCAAAGAGGGATTTTCCCCTTCCGAGATACGAGAATTTGTGGCAGAAAGGCCGCAATGTCCAGTTCTAGAATTGGGAGGCGTTGGACCCAGTTCTGGATCTGCTATTTATTAGATGGGTGACTTTAGACAAGTCCCTTGACCTCTGTGAACTTCGGTTTCTGCACCTGTGACGTGGGGCTGTTACTAGGAACTGCCTTGTAGGGTTGCTCTGAAGATCCAAGACAATGTAGGGGTCTTAGTTTGGATTTTCCCAGAAAGCAGACCCCAAGACCAGAATTCCACTGCAGGTGGTTTACTTGAGAGATGATCCAAGGGGATCCAGCAGTGGAAGGGAAGTGAGACAGGCAAGGGAAGAAAGCAGATAAAGAATTGCCGTGCTGTCTGTCAGCAGGCACAGTGGGGGACAGAGCTTAATTCTGCCAGGGAGTGGGGATGCTGGGGAGCAATGTGGTCACAGCCCTCCAAATGCCACCTGGACAGGGAGAGGGCTGGGCTGTGTGCTCCAGCCTGTCTCCACCAGGCCTCGGTTGGAGGCTGTTGCCTCTGGCAGACACGTGAGCAGAGCTGTCTCCAGAGGGCTCTGAAGCCTTAGGCAAACAGATGCAGAAGCAGGCTGCTGAAGATGCCCTAAAATGCCACAGGCACACAGGCCCTGACAGCTGGGGCCAGGCGGGCGCCACACAGGCTGCCTCGCGACGCCGGCGCGCATCAAAAGGTGATGCTGGTGGGCGGTTTCGTTGTTTTTTTTTTTTTGCAAGCAGACCTCCTGGCTGTTACTGAAGCCCCCTGAGAATTCCTGGAGGGTGAACTGCCTCGTGGTTCTTGGAGGCCTGGCAGATCTGCTATGGCCCTCCAGGAGACCCAAGGCAGGAGACCCCACCCCCAACAGCTTGCATGTACCACCCCTCCAGGGGAACTGAACGAAAAGCAGAAGATAGAACTGGAGCGGAACGTGGCACTGGTCCAGCAACAAAGCAGTGAGCTGAGCGTGCTCAAGGACAAGATGGTACAGATGACCAGCCTGGTGGACAAGAAGGACAAGGAGCTGGAGGTCCTCAAGCAGGCGCTCAGGTGGGTGGCAAGGCCTGCACAGCGGGTGTGGGGAGCCCAGGCATACCCAAGTACCCAGGGAGCCTGGCATAGAGAGAGGAAGGGCTCAGTCAATGATGGTTAAAGAGTTGAATGAATGAGTAGATTAATGAATGACTGACATATGTTTCATTGCTTCACAACCTCATCATTTAAAACTTTGCTCAGTTCTGAGCATCTCAGAGATTCCTGCCCAATATTTCAGAGAAGTTTCAGTTTAAATGCAGCTTCCTCCAGGAAATCCTCCATTACTCACCCTCACCAAACATAGCCAAGGGCTCCTGCTCTGCCCAGGGTCCCTCAGCCCCTGCATGTCACCTGATCTAACACTTCTCACCTGGCCAGGCTGCTCCCACCTGTTGAATTGTCTGCCTTCCCCATGAGGACCCCTTGTAGACCTTGCCTGCTACTGACTCCCCACCATTCACACAATGCCTGGCATGTAAATATTGACTGAACAAAAGTGTAAGCTGGAGGTGTCAGAGGTCAGCTTAAACTAAATATAGTGTTGTTATTCTGCGGGTTTGTCTATGAAACATATGTGAGTTTGCATTTTCATCCATAGTTTATCCATATTTTGACATAAGATTAATGTTTTCTCCAAGAAAGTTTGAATAAAACTGATGTCTCATGTATACCCCATAGCTTCATTTGCTTCATGGTTCATGGCCAAGGTGGATTCACATCGTGGTTAAAAGAACAGGCTCCAGGCTTGGGCTGCCTGGATTCAAAGCCAGGTGCCCTCATCTATAAGCTCCATGACCACAGGGAAATTGCCGTGTGTCTCTTTCCTGGTCTGTAAAATGGGGCAAGGAGAGTCCCTAGCTCATGGGACTGTTATGAGAAACAGAAGGGTTGACGTATACCAGGTGTTAGAAATAGCAGACAGGCACTACATGGCCCCATAAATGCCACAGCAGGTGTCCCGCAGACCCAGTGCAGGAGGCAGGAGTGGAGAGGTGCCTGCCTCCCTGGTCACTAGCCAGCAAGCTCAATTATCCGGAAACCCTCGGGCAGGAGCTTGAAGGCCCCAAGATTTTGGTTCCCCATAAACATGGAGTCCCTTTCCCACTTCTGCTTGTGAGTACAAAGGTAATTTGTGGTTCCCAAACCTTGTGCAGCCAGCCACCCTCCTGCTCAGTGACTCATCTTCTCTGCCCCCAGGGCCTCCCAAGAGAAACAGAAACTCCAGCTGCGCAAGGAGAAGGAACAGAAGCCCGGGAACACAACCAAAATGTGTGACATTTCGGTGCAGATAGAACCAGTCCACACTGATACTTTCTTGAGCAGCCAAGAGGTGAGCACCTGCCCCGTCCCCGAGGGCATCTAGAAAGATAAGCGAAGAAAGAGCCCGATGGAGGCTTTCTTTCCTTTTGAAAACATCTTCATTCTAAGTTCCAAAAGCATGACTTGCTTATGTGAAATGTATAAAGTTATCATCAGCTGGGCACAGGTACCGTCAGCCCTCTTCCTCACAGAAACCACCACACCCTCATACAGTCAGCAGCTGAAGTTCAGGCTTGGAGCTCGTCTGCCTGGGTTCCAATCCTGACTCCTCCACTTGGAAACCCTGCAACCTGGTACCACTTCCCTCATCTGGAAAGTGGGCATAATGCCAGCCACCCCATCATGGGATTGTTGAGAAACAAATTTAACTTACACACACAAACATATGCAAGCTTACATATACATATATTTATTTGATAGATTTTTTTTCAAAATATAGTCTCAAACCATGTTTATTCTGCAACTTATTTCTTTTTTCCCCACATAATACTGTTTCATGGGCATATTTTCAAGTAAATGTACGTGAAGATCTACCTCATTCTTTTGTTTGTCCCAAGCTGGCAATTATATTCTGGGGGCAAATATACCAAATGATTTGGAAATTTTCATCTCCAAGGCCCAGTGTGTGGGCTGGGGCAACAGTGGTGGGCACATGGGACGGCACCCCTCCTCCTGCTGTCAGCGGGGATGCCCGCCCCCCACCCTAAGGCAGCAGCTGCTGCCACTGTCACAGTTCTGACAACTGTGACTCCCTGGCCCTCTGCTGGGGACTCACAGGGCCATTTCCACTGAATTCCATCACGTCCCTTTTATCCAGCCAGTCGCCTGTTGATGGACATTTGTTTCTGCTTCCGCACGTTGCTGTAGTTAAGATCCTTGTGAAAGTGAAAGCGTTAGTCGCTCAGTCGTGTCCAACTCTTTGCGACTCCATGGGGAATGTAGCCCACCAGGCTCCTCTGTGCATGGGATTCTCCAGGCAAGAATACTGGAGTGGGTTGCCATGCCCTTCTCCAGGGGATCTTCCGGACCCAGGGATCACACCCAGGTCTCCTGCATTGCAGGCAGATTCTTTACTGTCTGAGCCACTAAGGAAGCCCTTTGTAAGTATGTAGAACAGATTCCTAGCTGTGATTCTGAGATGTCCAGGGGACATCCTAAATTAGGCCTGAAAGGGCCAAAAGGGACATCCTATATTAGGCCTGAAAGGGCTCAAATGCCAGGCCATTTATGCTCTGTGGCTGACTTGGTGATCTCTGCCCGGAGGCCTTCGCACACCTGGAAGTCCCACCAGGCAGCGCGCAGGGCTCACGTCATCAATGGAGAACCGTGCCTCAGCCCATGGTCCTGGACGGTGGCTCCCATCTGTCCCTGTGGCGGGCGGTGGTGCTCCCCATGGTCTGTCGTTGGCTGACCGTGGACATGGCACTTCCTCGAGGCCCTGGGTTTCCTGGAGTCCAGGGATCTCCTTTCTCCCTTCGCTTTATGAAACTAGAGACCAGGGTGTTTCAGTAATGCGCTTTGGACTTTCTCTTGGAAACAGAGCCAAATATGTCGGCTTGCCTGCCTGCTTCCTCAAAGATGCCTTTCCCCTGCCAAACAGCAGGGAGCCAGGGCCGCACGCAGCGTGAAGGAGAGGGCTCAGGGGCCCCGCCGGCTGGCTCTGGCTCCCGTCACCATCCAGAGACCTCTGTAGCAGCAGCGTCTCCTCCTTACTAGGGCAGCCCAACCATGGGGCTGCAGCTGGTTCCGCAGCTGTAAGCGCCCGGGGCCAGAAGCAGGTCTCATTCCTGTTGAAATCCAAGCTCTAAGTGCAGGACCTGGCCTGTGTTCGTTCACACGTTCAGCAACTATTGGGCACCTGCTGCATGCCAGACCCTATGCTGGGCGCAAAGCAGGATGCTCACGGTTCTTGCCCACACAAGACCCCCTCTGACTGTCCTGTGTTTGCTGAGAAGAATTGTTGACCAGAGGCCCTGTTTCAGTTTCTATGATGATGTCGTATTAGAGGAGGATGGGGGAGGGAGGCTGCAAGATGAAAGGAAAAAAGGCTTTTTTTCTTTCTCAGAACAGCCTTCCACACTCAGTCTACTTCCTGCTTTCTAAACCAGAGTGGGTCAGAGGGCTTAAGAGTTGTATGAGAAAGAATCTCCATCTTCTCTAAATAAACAAATTCCCAGAAGGGCCATGAGTAAGGGTCACGTCGGGCTCAGCCGAGCTCTCCAGGCAGAGGAAATGCTGTCACCGAGCCTGGCGGCTGCCCCACCCCCAAAACCAGCCACCACCTCCTCTCCACCCTCCAGCACGTGTGCACATGCACAGCATTCCTGGTGTTCACTCCCAGGGCAAACATATGCCCTCAAAGAGAGGGAGGCTGGTGTAGAAACAGCCCCAGAAGTGGACTAGCCGAGCAGGCTGAAAGCCGGCTGGAGCCAGGATCAGGGTCTACTGAGGCCCTACTAAGTACAGCACCCCCTTCTCTCAGGGCTGAACCTTGGTCCCAGCAGGAACGCTGGGGCAGGCCCCTCCTGGTTCCATATTTACGGAGCCCCTACTGTGCTCGGGCACAGGGCTGAGCTTTGGGAATAGCTCGGCCTACATGGGAGACAAACTCTGTTCTCACAGGGCCTGTGCATGCGTGCATGCTCAGTTGTTTCCCGCTCTTTGCAATCACATAGTCTGTAGCCTTGCCAGGCTCCTCTGTCCAGGGATTCTCCAGGCAAGAATACTGGAGTGGGTTGCCATGCCCTCCTCCAGGGAATCTTTCCGACCCAGGGAATCGAATCCACACCTCTCACATCTCCTGCATTGGCAGGCGGGTTCTTTACCACTGGCACCACCTGAGAAGCCCCTCCTCACAGGGTCCACATTCTGAAAAAGGAAAGAGGCGATAAACAAGGCAACGTCTAACAAAATGTCCAGCGAGGGTGAGCCCTCCAAGGAAGGATACGGCAGGACTGGGGCTCAGTAGCATAGGGGAGGGGGCTCTTTGGGACAAGGCAGTAGGGAGGCCTCTGCAGGAGGAGATGGGGAGCAGAGCCTGAATGAAATGAAGGAATGAGTGGTGGGGGCCTAGAAGGGAGAAGAGACCCGAGGGAGGACCTGCTAGGTCTCTCTAGACCAGCCAAGAGCCCATCCATCCAATTCCCCCTAGCAAATATGAGACCACCATCCTTACTACCAGCTAAGCACCGAAAAATGTCCCTCCAAGACTTACCTGGCAGTCCAGTGGTTAAGACTCCATGCATCCACTGCTGGGAGCATGAGTTTGATCCCTGGTCGGAGAAGAGACTAGACCAAAAAAAGAACCAAAAAAATCCCCCCTTCAGGAGTGAATTTGATGTGATTGTTCAAAGATGAGAATAGAATGACAAGTGGAAACCCAAACTTCGAAGAATATTATAAAAAAGAAAGAAAGAATGAAAGAAAACATGGTGAGGAAACATAGAGGGGATCTCTTGTTTATAGTGATGCTAGGTCAGTAGGAAAGTTGGAAATCTTCCTAGATGTGACTTTGTATTTGATGAAATATTTAAATTCCTTCTCTGCTGAAGCCCCTTAATGATATTTTTCAGGGTACTAAGTGACAGGGTTTCTGCTAATCCATGAATTGTTCATGTTTCTTCAAATATAAGAGAGAGATTCCGATCCCTAATAAAGCCACTGTCCGCACCATTCTGGCCACAGGAGCAGTCCTTCAGTGATCTAGGGGCCAAGTGCAAAGGGTCCCGACACGAGGAGGTCATTCAGCGTCAGAAAAAGGCCTTATCTGAGCTTCGTGCACGAATTAAAGAACTTGAGAAGGCCGGCTCCTCAAGTAAGTTCCCTCCTTCCTAGTGGCCCCTTCTGTGCTGAGCCATGGGCCCCAGACTTGAGGGTTCCCTGTGGGGGCTGACCAGGATCATTGTCTTCTATTCTTATCATTTCATAAGTGAAAAGATGTAGTTTTTTTTAAAAAAAGAAGAAGATGAGTTGGAGGCGGGGGGGAGATGGGCAAACATCATCTCAAAGTCAAGAGCAGGCCTTGATACTAAACAAACAGGATTTCATGAAAAACTCATAACATTGTCCTTCTTTTTCTTATTTCACTGTGGCCCAATGGAAACTTTTGCATAGACTGATGGTGTTCAAGAGGAACTTCCTAGATAAATACCCTGTTTAGAGGGAATGGGGCTCTCAAGAAACAGAGCTTGTTGCTGGGTGGAGCACTGAGCCAGGCCCTAGAAGCCTGGGTTCAAGTTCATCCTCCTACCTGTGGCCAAGGTTCACCCTTGGTGCCTCAGCTGTGTGAGGCTACAGCCTCATATTAGCTGTGTGACCTTGGACAAGTCATTTCACCTCTCTGGGCCTCAGATTGTGGGGGTTAGTACTGGCCCATGGTAAGCATCCAGTTAACAGCAGCTGTGATTTTTTTATTTTTTTACATCCAGTGACTTCTTCCTGAACCTTTCTTTTGAATCTAAATTATTTCTTTTTTCAGATCATAAGGACCACATGGATGAATCATTTCTAGACTTAAAGACTCTTGGGATGGAAAAAAACATGCAGAAAATATTGGATGTAAAACCTGATTTGCCAACTTTCTCAAAAGTAGAGATCCGAGTGGTAATTTGCCTCTGCAGTGACTGATGTGTGGTGAGGGTGGGCCTGAGGGCAGATCTGTCCAGGTGCCCTGGCATCACTGGTTCAGAGTCAGATCCTCCCTGTTAGCCTAGCATCTGTTATCAACTGGTCAGTGCCTCGCAGTACCAGTGGTCCAGTGTTTGAACAGCAAGGGGGCTTTCAAATGTGCATAGCAGGATGTATCATCACACTGATGTTGGCCAGGTCAATCTCTGGGCCCTCCTTTTCATATCATATGTTATATTCTGCAGAAAATATTCAACAAGCTATATAACATTACGCCATGAGTTTGCCTAAAATTTGCTTCTTTCTGTAAACTCAAAAACCCAAACACAGAAAACATAGCAGAAGGTAGCCATGATGATTAAGAAGACATGAAAGTTCTAGAATCAGAGACCTGCCTGTGTCCTAATCCCAGCTCTGCAAACCAAGTGACCTTGGCGGGCTCTTAACCTTTCTGGGACTCCATTTCCCAGCTGTAAAATGATGATGGAAAAATTAAAGGAGATAATTATGTAAAGTGCTTATCCCAGTGCCTAGGTCATAGTGAGCACTTAATAGATGATACTTGTGATTATTATTAAATAGTATTTCAATGGTATTCTTCAAAAAAGCCTTCCTTCCTTAGGGGGCTTAGTTTGATTTGCCCAGATTTGCAGAAGTAATTTGATTGTTAGATGGAAGGTGTTTGATTGGGCATTTGATTGACACATGACAGTGGACAGCTCAGGTTAACATTAATCAGAGAACCTGCTGGGCATGGTTTGCTGCCACAGCTGGATCCAAACCATCCTTGGGCTGTTGGAAGAAATAATTCAAATCATTCAATCTCATTTTTCTAGACATTTGCTAGACATGTGAATCTTCGGAAATGTGTTGCTTTGAGACTTCCCTGGCAGTCCAGTGGTTAAGACTTCACCTTCCAATGCAGGGGGTGTAGTGTTTTCTCCTTTTTTGGAGAGCTAGGATCCCACCTACCTCAGGGCTAAAAAAAACCCCATAAAAACAGAAGCAATATTATAACAAATTCAATAAAGACTTTTTAAAAATGATCCACATCAAAACAATATTTAAAAAAAAAGAATGAAAGAAAGATGTTGGTTTTCCTGCTAAGAGCAAACCCTCCTCTGAGAGTGGAAAGGGAGGAACCATCTCCAGGTGGGGAGCTCAGCTGGATCCCATATCCTGATCCTGCTTCCAAGATTTGCCTTCTCCCTGGCAACAACCCCTCATCCCACCACTGACACCACAGAACAGGAAACCTCCAAGGCTGGCAATAATTAAAAGGAGAGAAGGAGCAGGAGAAAGAATAGCTGAGCAAAGGCAACAGGACTCCTGTTTTTCTGACACTTATCTTCTCAGCCTCGGTGCTACTGATTTTTTGAGCCAGGTAACTCTTTGCCTGTGGGACTATCCTGTGTGTCACTGGGTGTTTGGCAGTATCTTTGTCCTCCACCCACTGGATGTCAGGAGCAGTCATGACGACCACCAGCGTGTCCAGGCATTGCTAAATGTCCCTGATCAAGGGAGAGTGGACAGGGTCATCCCCGGTTGAGAACCACTAGTCTAGAGGGCAGACATACAGTTTCCAAAGAACGGGACGAATGATGTGTCATTTCAAGAAGAGTTACGCTCTTAAGGGATAGGAACAGAGCTGTAAGAAAGCAGTTCACAGAGGAATCAGACTGGAATAAAAAACAGCTAGAAGGAGGCGACAGAGAATGAGATGGCTGGAGGGCAGCATCGAATCAATGGACATGAATCTGGGCAAACTCCAGGAGACAGTGAAGGACAGGCAAGCCTGGAGTGTGGTAGTCCATGAGGTTGCAGAGTTAGACATGACTTAGTGACTGAGCAACAACAACTGTCAAGTTATTCTTTAGTAACTTTCCAGTTCTTCGGTTATTCTTTTGGTTATTCTTCTGGATGTAGAAGATCATGATGGAATACCAAGAGAGAGTTTTCATTTCTTTTTTTATTTCAGCCTCAAAATAGCCTTTCCAGCCCAGGGTCCGTCATGGCCACCGATAAATTAGGGAAAACAGATGCAGCTGAGGCTCTGGATCTCAGTGAAAGGCTGGTAGGTACACCCAGCATCAGTCCCCCTCCTGTCCAAACCTGCAACCCCCTCAGGCAGTGTTAACCACCAGACAGCCTAACTAAACATCAACCCTACATAGATATTTAATCGTTATTACAGCTCTGCGAGACCCATTTACTATCCCAGCATGGGTTGGAAATTGCAGAGTTGAATTCCTTGGAAAACTGGGTAGCAAGAATAAATGTTTCTATCTGTTGTCATTTTCCCCCTGGTTCTCAAAAAGGCATAGCGTAAATGGATGCGGGGAACATGAAAGTCGGATTAAAAGCCCCAGTTGTACTCCTTTCCAAAGCATGTGTTCTCTGTGATTGCAGAAAATGAATGAAACAGAATTAGACACTTGCCTCCCTATTAAAGGGCTTCCCAGGTGGCTCAGTGGTAAAGAATCCGCCTGCAAGTGCAGGAGATGCAGGTTTGATCTCTGGGTTGGGAAGATCCCCTGGAGGAGGGCATGACAACCCACTCCAGTATTCTTGCCTGGGAAATCGCATGGACAGAGGAGCCTGGCGGGCTACAGTCCATGGGATCGCAGAGAGTCAGACACGACCGAGTGACTAAGCATGCACACACACTCCTTATTAAAGCAGCCGCCAGCGGAGGTGGGCCAAGCCTCTTACCTGCGAAACACTTTCTCGTAGTACATGGATATGAGCAAAACACTCGGGAGTCTGATGAACATCAAAGATATGTCAGGTCACGTGTCTATGAAACACCTCTCCCCCAAAGAGAGGGAGAGAGTCAACCAGCTTCGACAAAGAGACCTCGACATGGTGTTCGATAAGATCACCCAACTCAAGAACCGGCTGGAGAGAAAAGAGGAGCTTTTGAGAGGATACGAGAAAGACATTGAACAGCTCAGGTAGGGCCCATGTCCCCGCAGAAAGGCCCAGACCCCCATTCTCCAGGCTAAACCTCAGAGCAGCAGCAGACCTCTGGACCAAGACAGGAGGACAGAGGTCTGGGTGTGGGGTGTGCAGGGGAGGCGGGATCATGACTCAGGGTCTGATGGAGCAGTTAAAGTGCCCTATACTCTCTTAAGGGGTAAGGTGCACCTTTTATGAATGTATCTGATATTTCACCATGTGTGTGCTTTTCATAATTCCATCTTATTTTCAGTAGTATCAGTTCCCTGACCCTCCCTGGGAAATTGGGAGGGGCTGGTAATATAACGTGTGTCAGCTTCATGCCATACTTACACAGCCCATGAGCTATTTATTCTGCCCTCTAGTCCCCAAACTTCATCATTCTCTCCCACTTGTAATGAAACCGCTAAGTTAGGCGTACACAGAAGTATCTTGAGAATCTCCCAGGCAGGGGCATTGCTGGTAAGTGAGAAAGATGAGGGGAAAAGAGACTTTGTCTCTCTCCCGTGTGCTCAGGCAGAGCAAAGTGTCGGTTCAGATGTACCAGTCACAGGTGGCCAAGCTGGAAGACGACATCTACAAAGAGACCGAAGAGAAGGCGCTGCTCAAGGAGGCCCTGGATCGCATGGAGCAGCGGTTGCACCAGGAGAAGAGGGTCAACAGGGCGATCAGGCAGCAGAAGGTGAGTGGTGCCTGCTTGGAGCAGTCTCTGAGGCTGCCCCTCAGCCCCCTTTAGAAATGGCCAGCTGAGGTCCCAGCAGGATCTAGGCAGTGCAGGATGCATTTACTGATGCAAAGGAAAGGGGCAGAATAGCTTTAGCATCAGACAGACCTAAGTTTAGACTGTAGCTCTTCCATTTACTGTGTGACTTCAGGCAGGTTTCTTAACCACTCTGAGACTCAGAGTCTAGCTTGTCTGTATTTTCTTTCTTTCTTTTTAATTTAATTTTTAATTTTGTATTGGAGTAGAGCTGATTTACAATTTTGTGTTAGTTTCAGGTGCAGAGCAAAGTGATTCAGTTATACATATACATGTATCCATTCTTTTTCAGATTCTTTTCCCAGATAGGTTATTATAGAATATTGAGCAGTATTCCCTGTGCTATACAGTAGGTCTTTGTTGATTATCTGTTTTATATATGGTAGTGTGTTTGTGTTAATTCCAAACACCTAATTCATCCCCCACCACCTTTTCCCTTTGATAACTGTAAGTTTGTTTTCAAACTGTGAGTCTGTTTCTGTTTTATAAATAAGCTTACTTGTATCAGTTTTTTAGACTCCACATATAAGTGGTATCATATGATACTTGCCTTTCTCATCTGCCTTACTTCACTTAGTATGATACTCCCTAGGTCCATCTATGTTGCTGCAAATGGCATTATTTCATTCATTTTATGGCTGAGTAACATTCCATTGTATATATGTACCACATCTTCTTTATCCATTCCTCTGTCGGTGGACATTTAGGCTGCTTCCATGTCTTGACTGCTATAAGCAGTGCTCTCTGAGACTCATAGTCTAGCTTGTCTGTTTTTTTTTTAA
Organism: Cervus canadensis; assembly: GCF_019320065.1. Classification (NCBI taxonomy): domain Eukaryota; kingdom Metazoa; phylum Chordata; class Mammalia; order Artiodactyla; family Cervidae; genus Cervus; species Cervus canadensis. The sequence goes on from NC_057398.1 coordinate 27,652,508, forward strand.
CTTTTAATAATTCATGTATTTTATCTTGTTCTTTCTATTCAATAACTATTTTTCTGCCAGTTTTATTGAGATGTAATTGACACTTGTATTGAGTTTAAGGTATACAGCATAATGATTTGACTTCCAAGCCACATGAAGTAATTGCCACAATAAGCTTAGCAAACATCCTGAGTTTTTTAAAGTGGTGTCTATTGTTCTTACTTTCATTGTTCTGCCAGGTGCAAGGGATACACAGATGAATAAGTTCTCTGAGAATAAAGATTTTTAATTTGCTATTCTGAGTACCCAGAGAATAGTAGACACCAAATAAATATTTGGTACATGGATAGATGGATGGACAGGTGGATGGATGGATGGATGGATGGGTGGGTGGGTGGATGGAAGGACAGGTGGATGGATGGATGAATGAACACCAGATCAATGGATCAGTAGGTGTTCAGGTAGATGGATGGTCAGGTGAATAGAGATAGATGAATGTCCTTGAAGGACATATTTTTCAGTACAGAACATACAGGTAAAGAGCTGATTTCAGTCTGACTTAGTGGGGTAAGGGCTCTGTTCAGATCCAGAGAAGGGTACTTGGCTCAGTCTAGAGCATTCATAGAGTGTTTTCCAAGTGCTGACATTTGTTATGAATTGCAAAGGAGAGTTGGAGTTTGTCCACCAAAGGGATGGACAGGTGTGCATTCGAGGCTGTGGGAGCCACAGAGGAAAGGCATGAGGAGGAGGGATTGCTTCCTGGCATGAACTTGGTGAGAGCACTGACTTGAGAGACCAAGACTGAGACTCAGGCTGGTGATCCAGCTAAAAGAGGCCACCTCCTGCCCTCATCCTGCTATCTCATCTATCACATGGCACAAGACTCAGTGGGTCCTGGGGTCCAATCCCCCTGCTTACTGTGTGATCTTGTGCAAATCAGTCCCCCTCCCTGAGCCTCACTTTCCTCATCAGTGAATGGGAGATAAGAGCACCTGCCTTGCAGGATTGTTGTGAGGATTGAATACAACACAGGTAACCCTTCCTATCCAAGCTCTCACTGTCTGAACTCAGGACCAAACGGTTTCCAATGCCCAGGTACACCTGTCCAGGCTCTGAAGCCTGCAGCTCAGGGCCTGGGACTCGGCAGCTGCATGCAGCTCTCTTCCCTGTGGCCAGCTGACCGCACAGGTGGTCTCTGAAGGGAGTGCTGCCCCAGACCCAGTAGAGCCTGCTGCCAAAAGTCCGCACACACATCGAGACAGGCATGGGCAGCACCTGAAAACCAGCTCCAGAAGCTCGCTGTAACCCTGTGCCTGCACTGCAGTCAGTAGTGGGGTCTCTGGTCTTCTTGGCAGTTAACACCCATGACCGTCCACTCCTGTTGGCAGCAGCATGTCACTAGCGCCCCTGGGCACTGGCACAGCGACTCCTAAAGAGATCAGACTCTCCCTGGTCCTTCACTCTCACCTAAGGTCGAGCAGATCTCCAGGAAGGCATCAGGCAAACAGGGGAAAATCACCATAGCCCCCATCTCTTCATGATGTCTGCAGGCATTGGGCTCCACTCATGCTATGCAGCCATGATCAGGGTTATTAATGCCTCTGGTAGCCCTGCCTGGTTGTCATGATGATCCCCATTTTACAGATGAGGAAACTGAGGCTCAAAGAATTAAAAAAGAGACTTGTCCAAGTTCATAGAGTAGCTGGTAGTTCACAGAGTCTTTAGTCGCTCAGTCATGTCTGACTGTTTGCAGCCCCATGGACTGCAGCCCACCAGGCTCCTCGGCCCATGGGATTTCCTAGGCAAAAATACTGGAGTAGATTGCCATTTCCTTCTCCAGGGGATCTTCCTGACTCAGGGATTGAACCCAGGTCTCCTGCATTGCAGACAGATTCTTCACTGTCTAAGCTACCAAGGAAGTCCCAAGTAGAGCCTTTACCCAGCCCCATATCTCTCTTGTCCTAGGTCGTGCATTCTTTGCTGGTCTGGCTCCCAGTTGCCTCCTTGTACCTATTAGTCTTTCTAACTGGGAGCTGTGTATTTTTGCATGCATGCTTGTGTGTGTGCCTGTGAGTATGTGCTGTGTGTTTGTATGTGTGTGTATTTGTGTGTGAGTGTGTTGCCTACATGAGCTCTAAGGAGGCCAGGCCTTAGAAGGTCATAGAAGGATGTCCTTCTCAACCAAGAGGTGATAGTCAGATGAGTTCCTTGCAGAAGGCTGCCCCCCATTCTGCAAACTTTCCAGGCAGGAGGTTTCCAAACAGCAGGCTCTCTGGCTTATAGCCCCAGAAATGAAAGTGGCTGTCCTGCTCTGAGGGAGCCCGGATGTGATGTTTCTAGGGCTCACCCTTCTGAATTAAACATCACAGACCTCAGTCTGCGTGTGTTATGGGGCTGCCTCGGGCAGAGGACAGTTTCCTTTCACACCAAGCAATGCCAGGGAGAGCTGGGCCACTGACAGAGTTCTGACTTTCCCTTTGATGTGTCCTCTGGAGAGCTCACCCCTCCCTGAGGCATCCCCCGACCCCCAGGGCTTGGCAGGCGAGGCCCCAAAGCACAGACACCAGACCACAGAATGGGACAGCAAAGGACCCAAAAAAGGCCATTGTCATGTACTGAAAACCTGAGGATTTACATAATTAGGCTTCACATGCATTATTCATGGGCTGCCTCGTTCATACACAATGCAGGGGACGTGCCAGCCTGTTTGGCACTAGACATCCTTCAGCAGAGAAGGGTCTGAAATGGCCAAGCTGAAGCTGTGTCAGGGTCCCCAGAAGAGCTAGAGCTGGGAGCTTTCAAATTTGTGAAATTCACAATTGGAGGAAAGATGTACATGAACTACAACCATAATCATGGCATCGCCAATGATATCATTTACTGAGCACTTTAAGTATCATTTACTTTATTATTTACCAAGGGGCAGGCACCTGCACCACACAGTACAGGCTTCATCTCTCCCGTCAACCCCACAAGGGAAGCTGGTGAGCATCAGCCCACTCGAGAGAGGGGAGGGCTGAGTTGTCAGAGGGTACCACTCCCTGGCTGTCAGCTGCATAAACAGGATTCCCTCCCAGCTGCTGCCCTCTCCAGCCCACCTCCACTTTCCCGCACCCCTTCCTTCTGCGTCTCCCTTACCCGGGTGCTGCCTCATATATCTCTCACCATTGCTCCCGGAGTATTCACTCCAGGACTCAGGTTTGCATTTGAGGCTTCTTATTACTATGTCATCAGAAATCCCTGTTTGTCAGGAAGAAAAAATAATAAACTTTACAGTTTTGCTGGATTCTAAAGGGCACATGTGTACATTCATCTTGGCATCAGTTTCTTCCAGGGAGTATGTCTTCATTGTTTTTAAGTGGAAATTAACAGAAAATAGAATTCCTCTTTCATTAGTTTTACACTTAGTATTTTCACAAGGAGCCTTAATTTTTAGCCTCCTGTACAAAACTTTGAAACTGTTCACCCTGTTCATTGAGCTCACGGGTTGAAGCACTGAGAGATGAAATTAACACATCTGAAGCTTCAGCATCCACCCCCCACCCCCAAAAATGCAGTTTGTCATCTTAAATGTTTGACCATCTCTTCACTAAGCAGCACTTTCCAGAATCAAAAGTTGTGTTTCCACACTAATACCTCTGGCTGTGAACATGAGACTTGACATGAAAGGCTAGGCATTCACAGAGAACCCTGAGTCTGTGGCTCTCTCCACGTGGCAGAGAGAAGGGACCCTGGCCCAGGCCGAGCTCGCGCTAATCCACGTCCAAGTCACTGGAGAAGGCCGCATTGTATCTCAGAGTTCAGAGGCCAGAGGCGGAGTCAAACAGCAGTCCAGCCCCGCCCCTGCCCCTAGTGACCCTTGAGCAGGTGGCTTGACCTCTGTATCTCAGGCTCCTCAACCAAAACAACCAAAGATGGTAACAAGAGGCCCATTCAGTGGGGCAGCGGGAGGGTTAAATGGCAAAATGCCCACAGTGCCTGGCACACGGCAAGCCCCGTTTCTAAGGGGGAAGAATAGACAGCCCATGGATGGGTGGGGATTCCTGCATTTCTTTCAGGGAGCTTCCTGCCAGCTGACGCCCTCCCTGGTCCTCCCAAAGCCGGCAGCTCTTCTGTGACGCTCTTTTCTCCTCCGTGAATACCACTCGGGTCACAGCCAAGAAAGGACCCAGATACCTTTTGTGAATGGGCTAATGCTGGGGTTTTTCAATAGGAAAAATTTAAATGCACAGAAGTGGCCATTTGAAAAGCACGCAAACCCTTTTACTTAGGGCTTGAAGTATAAGAAAGGCTGAAGGGCACCGGCTGCTTCTGGCAGAAACCCGTTCAGCTCGCCTGCCAATCAAATCTCCAGCCAATGAAGTCCTGACTAGGGGCGTGGCCACCGCTTTGCCTGTGGCCTCAGCCCAGCGAGCGAGCGTGTGTGATTAAGTCGCTCAGTAGGGTCCCGCTCTTTGCGACCCCGTGGACTGTTAGCCCGTCAGGCTCCTCCATCCATGGGATTATCCTGGCAAGAATATTGGAGTGGATTGCATTTTTTCCTCCAGGGGAATCTTCCTGACCCAGGGATCGAACCGGTGGCTCCTGCATTGGCAGGCAGATTTTTTACCACTGCGCCACCTGGGAAGCCCCTTCAGCCAGGCAGGAGCCCCCTAAAGTTCCTTCTGCTTAATTAGCTCACGTCCCTTCTTTTTAAGATGAGAATAAAAATGGCACCTAACTCAATAGCCTTGGATGAAATGGGAGGTTGCATGTAAAACCAAAACCCTTAGTACATGGGACCACATAGGATACATGCTCACATGCCATCATGGTTATCCTCACTCTTCTATTTAACTCACTATTTTCCAGGATTTCCTTGGGCCCGGGTATTCTCAAGATCCTGGTTTCCTCAGCACCACTTGTGTGTTTTTAGCCAACAGGTAGAAATTGGTAGATGTTGTATAGGAGGAGTGTGCGATGGGAGGGGCTTGTGGATGGTGCTCTCCTGCCCACAATGATGAAGTAGGGCAATGTGGCTAGGCTGGTGCGGCATACAGATAGAAGATGGCTAAAGAAAAAGACCCTCACCTGCCCCCTTCTTCTGCCCACCAATCCCAGTGGATCCCAGCGTCTCCTAGCAACCTCTGAGGTGTGTCCCCAAATGGAACAGGTGGGGACACACTGAACACTGTCTTGCTCCCCTGATATTTTCACTTAGGAACGTTTAGAGGACCTCGAACAGAGAAATGCCAAAGAGTCAGCAGCTTGCAACTGTTCCTTCAAAGAGAAAGAGAGGCAGGTACAGAGACCCTTTCTGATCTTGCAGCCAGACACAAAGTAGATACCTTATTTTCAAAGGGCAAGAGCTTGTGGGGTGTAAATGCCAGCATAGGCAGCCCAAAAAACATTCCACCCTCCTCCACTCCCTTCCCCTCCCCGACCCCAGCCCCTGCCCCTGCCCCTTCTCCTGCCTGCAACCTGCACAAGGGACCTGAGAGACCCAGGATCTGGAAGTGAGAAAAGGCAGAAGGGCAGTGCAGCCACCCTGGGTGCTAAATGATTTGGGGACATAGAGACAAACCATAAGAAAAGAAGAAGGTAGGAGTGAGGAATCCCAGAAACCTCTGCCCTAAGAATGGAGTACAGTAGATGGACGAAGGCGGGGGTTGTACAAAATGAAGCCAGAAATAAGGATGAAGGTGTCTGTTACAACACCCCCTCACCTGCCAAAGGGGAGCCCCATTCGACAGTGGGCTTTCTGGCAGCCGATGGGAAATGGAAAACCCAGCATGGCCCAGAGTTTACTGTGTCCATGAGATACGAGTGTGATCCTCAGAAGTGTTCCTAGAACAAAGACGGTTCTGGATTCTCCTCCAGAGAGGACGTTGTGTGCTGTAATGAACAACACCCCTAAGAATAGCAGTGCAGTGATAGCTGGGTCATGGCTGTGCACAGCTCTTGAGAAAGACTGATGACATCATATCCCAGTGAGTCCAGTAAAAACGTGTGCACATGGGCCAGGCTCTGCCCTTCCGTGCCCAGCCGTCCACTGATTGAACTTAACCAAAAAAGATATTTCAGAGCAGTGTTCAAACTGGGGTTCCCTGGAGCCCTTGGGTGCCGTGGGAAGGGTATGATTCTCAACACACACACACCTCTCCCACCAGAGAAGCTCTCCATTATCTATTTTATACCCCAAGTTCCTCTTGGAATTTTGCTTGGATAAAAGGTTTAGGGGGAAAAAGGTAGGGGTGGGATGGGAAGGAAGGAGGTTGTTGGTTTAATGCCACTGCTTTATAATATCTGGAAATTTGGATGGTGACTGCCTCAACTGAGTTTGTGATAAATATTGAGTAGCTGCAGGCTCAAGGCCTTCTCCATGAAAAATGCCTAGAGGACAACTATCTGTTCGATATGGGCGCATAAGCCTTCATGGACAATCCTCTGAGGGGAGAGTTAGCATCCTTCAGGGAGAATGGAAGAGATTTACTAGTACCTATGACCTGTCCCAAAAGATGGCCTTACTTCCTCCATGAATTTTATGAATCTCCAGTAGCATTGCCAGATTTGGGGGGTGGGGGGAAGGTGGGCAGAAACAGCATGCTCAGGATGTGTTAAATTTTAATTGCAGATAACAACAAACAGTTATTAAGTATAAATATGTCCTAAATATTGCACAGGGGCATACTCATAGTAAAAAGTATTTTGGTTTCATTCTGAAATTCAAATTGAACTGAGAATCCTGTACTTTATCTGACAACCCCTCCAACACTTACTGAGCACCAACTAGACACCAGGCGGGGAGGTTCTGAAGCAGGTGTCACAAGATGGCAGCCCACAGACATATTTCATTTGACTCATGGGATTTTTTTTGGGTACATTTCAAAGTAGGGCAGTCTAACAGAATACTCCAGATTTCCAGCTTCTCTGGGAAACTTGCAAGATCTGGGGACACTAGACCCACAATCCCACAAGTCATCAATACAAGCCTCCATCTTCCAGGCCCCTGAGGCGCTGGGCTCGTGGACTTGCTGCCACCCCTCCCCTGGCTCACCTCACCCACTTCCCTTACTTCCCTGGCCCCTGTAGGAATCAGGTCGGTGACCCCAGTTGATGCCTAGGGCTCTCTGAGAAAGTCCCCTCCTGACACCCCTACACGTTCACCTGCAGGATGTCGGTCTGCAAGGGGCACCCCAGTTCCCTCTCCCTTTGGTGTCTCCAGTGTCTTGGGGATGCTCTTTCTTTGATGAACTGTCCCTGAGGTGCGGACCCTTGAGCAGATCAGGGCAGCAATAGTAATCAAACCCCAGGGGAGTGGCAAGCTCCAGATTCTCAGTGATGGCTTCCCAACAGGCCCCCAAAGTCCCTGCCAGGGAGATTAACCTCTGGGGTTTTTGTCATGCCTAGGCCATTGGGTGGAAATCGCTGGACATGTACAGCCTCTTCTAGTGACCTGGAAGGCTGTGCTTCCACCTAAAGCAGATCTGTCCTCCAAGGAGAATATAGCGTCCTTCATAGCCTTCTTGGTTGACCCACCTCCTTCTCTACTGGATTCTGGGACAGAGATCTCTAAGAGGTTCAGCAGGACAGTGTAACATTGCCCCAAAGCCACACCCCATTCTACAGACACCCCCCCCCCACATCCTCACCCACTCCCTCTTCTGCAGACTCTCATCCTCACACCCTCACCTAGGAAGGCTCAACATTTCATCCAAATGGGTAGCATCCAAAAGTTGAGAAAAATCTGTTGTTCTTTGATGCAAAAGACAAAGCAGAACACAAGCTAAAATTTGTCAATATTTTTTCTGTGTTAAAGAGACGAATGTTTGTAGAGGCGGTGAAGAACAAGATGCAGAACTCAAATTTCCAGGTGAGCCAGGAGAGGAGAGAAGAGAGAAAACCGTAGAACATCAGCAGGAAGCCCAGTTGACAGTAGCACTGTGTCTGTTGTGTCCTGAGCATTTAGCATGTGCCATGCACACACAGCTAAGCACTGGACCTGCAGTATCTCATTTAAGCTTCACAACAACCCTATGGGGGTAGGTTTTGTTATTATACCCAATTCTCAGATGAGGTGTCTGAGGCTTAGAGACTATTTATCCAGAGCCACACTGCTAAGTAGGAGACATCTGACACCCAGGTGAGAGTGCTGGCTTTTCTTCCTTGAGGTTATAAACTTCCAGGTAATAAACCTGATAACATTTCCAATGGTATTTCTCTTGAATTTCACAGAAGCATCCTCTAAAATTCTTTTAAAAGTTGAGAATTAAGACTTTGAAATCTTGAGCATGTTGAAACATTGCCATTGACAAATCAGCCCTGGAACTGGAATTAAGCCAATCCATGTTCCCACTTTGCAGAAAGTAGAGGCGAGCTCTCAGGAAGCTTGAAAACGGAACACATTTTGGTTGAATAAGAGAGAAGAGACATATTCAAGTTTGATAAAAGGCCACAGTCATTCTGAAGCAACCAAATTATCATGGGTAGAAGAAACAAAGATATTCTAGGTGAGGGATACATTTGGAAAATGGAAGCTTCTTCTCAACCAGCATCCTTGTTCTAAGGCCAGAAGATGGTTACTGTCCCAGAGCAGGACATTAAAATGACAGAGAGCGTCCTGGGGGCCCCTATGGATCTGAGACCTTCGCCACCCTGCCAAGTGGAAATTTTGCGAAGTTTGTCACTTATTCATTCACATATACAACTGAAGCGGAGGAGGAAGAAAGAGCCCTAAGCTAGGTTTTGTCTGAGGACCGCCTGGGGATGTAAAATGACAGAGGGGATATTGACATGGGTCCCAGATGTTGTGGGAACAGTGTGCTTCTCTGAGATACGAGACCCCCTGGCATCTCACGCTGTCTTTGGCTTTAACAGAATAGGGGCAAATGGTGCTTTGGCTGAGAGCAAAGACCCAGCTTCCCATTTTCCTTGCACTCCAGCCCCAGCTTAGAAGTTGGTGTCTGAGAACTCCCTGGTACAGACAGGTTTCCTCCAGGTTCCCTGCCAAGTGTAGCTTGGGCGACTCCTTCCTCCAGAGTGGACCTGGAGTCCATCAGGGGATGGAGTCACCAGAATCACATTGATAAAGATGGGACGTGTAAAGTCTGCTCTCTCAGTCTTGCATAAGAGACTCCCAGAGTGTCTCAGCCTTTCTCATAGCAGAGTCTCCATCTCTAGTACACTTCAGAACTAGCACATTCTTCCTTTTTAAGATCCTATGGGATTCATATTGATTTTATTTTTCCTCTGCAGCTAACAGTCTTCTATAATTGTCAATCATATGCTAAAGGGGAAAATCTTCTAGTTAATAAATTGAATACCTAATCTAGGCCACATACTGTGCTAGGAACTGGGGACAGACAAATGAACAAAGAGATACAATCCCAGCCTTCATTCATTCAACGAATATTTGTTGAGAGGTCTGCGATATGGCAGGTAATGTTCAGGTGTTAGGATTCAATCCCATTCTCAGTGGCAGCAATATCACCCCCGAGAGGGCATAACTCTACTTTTTTAATGTATAAAGCACAGAAATACACACAGTGCTATCTGTAATAATCAAATTTCATGGAGGTAAGAACTTCCCAGGTGGCTCGGCGGTGAAGAATCCGCCTGCAATGCAGGAGATGTGGATTTGATCCCTGGGCTGGGGAGACCCCTGTAGAAGGAAATGGCAACCCACTCCAATGTTCTTGCCTGGGAAATCCCATGGACAGAGGAGCCTGGTGGGCTACAGTCCATGGAATCTCAAAAGAGCTGGATACGACTTAGCGGCTAAACAACAAAAGCGATTAGGAAAAAAATGTCTAAGAAGGCTCTTTAAGGAAAAGGATGATAGTGAAAAAAAGAGTGAGAAATGCCGAGTTAGATCAATGAAGAAACATGTAAAACTCCCAGTCTTTCATGGCTTTTCATTCTGGGGCAAATAAATAAACAAATATTGGGTTGGATGAAAAGTTAATTCGGGTTTTACCATTAAAATATTATGGGAAAACCCAGATGAACTTTTTGACCAACCCAGTACTTTCTGTTGTTCCTGAGCTCAGGAACACTTTCCACAGGGACCTCTCCATCCCCCTCCCCAGTCCAAGGACCAGGAGAGGCCTCCCTGAAGTAGGGATGTTAAAAACCAAGACCTGAGGTGGTGTGGGAATGAACTGGGATCTTTGTGCCCAGATCTGCCATTTCAGTATGCCCTGAGTTAATTCCCAGTTAATTTCCAAATTTCCAATTTAAATGTCCTTATTTAAATGACAGGCTCCTATCCTGGTCTTGTTCTTCTAAGGGTGAGCAGGGAATGTGATTCCAAACATGCAGGATGAATGCCTGTTGCTGCCTGAGGTCCCTGGCTCGGGACAAACCCAGCCAGGCTCCCCCCACCCCTCGGGCCCACACTTGAATTTTCACATTTCCCATTCCTCACCCCTTCCTTTTCCCAGTTCAGCCATCCCCTCTGCCTTTTTCTGTCCCCGACCTCATCACTCAAAAAAGTGGACCAAAGTTTGCTCTGTGGTGCTTCCTACCCCAAGCTCATGGCAGACCTGGGACTTGGGAGAACCTGGGACTAAGGAATCTTCATTTTTAACAAACACCCAGGCTCTTGCTCCAACAGCCAACCTCGCACCAGGTCGGGGCACTGGCCCTGGGGACCCATCCAATTTTATTGAAAATCAAACTAAAAGGGATACAAAGTAAAACTGGTTTAGAGGCAAAAGATTTTCAACATTTGCTGCCTGTTTTCCTTTTATCTGGGCATTCCTGCCAATATTTACTCTGTGGGCTACTGTAGAGATGTTAGCCCATCTCACCCTGAAATGTTTTCCTGCAATGATTTTGAAAGCAATCTCAGCCTGCAGTGATTTTGAAAGCAATCTCAAAGCACATTTCAAGGTTCCTGGCAGCCACCGGCATAGGTCAGGCACAGAACGTGATTTTTAAGCCTGTCTTAAAGTGAAAAGAGTTACAGAAATGGTCCTACCAGCCCCTTCCATTTAAACACACCCAGAACCTCCTCTCAACCCCCAAGGAAGACAGGACATTCTGGTCCCTATCTGACAGATGAGGAGACCAAGGATCATGCCTTCAGAGGCAGAGCTGAAACTTGACTACCTGTAGGCCTGCAGGCCCTCTTTCCCCAGGGGCATGAGTTGGAGTCAAAAACTTGCAGGAAGTAGGGCTGGTGATGTGAAGCCTGTTGGAAAGAAACTTGCAAGTTACAATCATATCTACAGTATAAACAGAACCATGTGAGAGAGAGATTCTTGGGTTGCAATGAATAGAAACCTACTCAGAAAGAGGGAGGGGGCTTTTCTAAGGATGTAAGAGTGAGTGCCTCATAAATACTGAGAGCTGAGAGAGAGCCTGGCCTCAAAAGAGAACTGGTAGGCCATCATCTCCCAAGCATCATCTCTCTTACACACAAACACACACAGAGAGCTCATATCACTTCTCTGTGTCTAAGTCTCCCCTGATCTCTTCTATCGCTGGTCATGTGATAAAAAGGGATGACCTCACAGTCCCCCAGTTCAAAGAACCAGCTCAGGTAGTAAGTAGCATCATAGAGCCCATAATCCTAAATCCTGGGAGTGACCATCTGAAAAGCCGAGCCGGTGCCAAAGTGCCCGATCAGCTAAGACCAGGGACAGAGTCATACTCATGACTGCCCCCAAGCCAGGGGCAGTGCATAGAATAGGATTAGACAGACTCCCCTTGAATATCCTGCATTTTCTCCTCCTAAGACATTAGAGACAAGACATTCAGTTTAGTAACAGCTTTTCGAGAGAAAGTCCATCCCAATGAATGTGCCCAGAATCAGAAACTCCTGGTTTCAAAAAAAAAAAAAAGAAAATATAAGAAGAGAAAGCATTATCTGTATATCTGGAAGGGAGTACACTGGAATGTCAATAAGGTTACCTGTGAGTAGTGTGAGAATGGTGGATTATTTTAGCTTCTTTTTGCACACATCTATGTCTGTATATAATTTCTTTTTTACAAATACTTTATTTTGAGCAAAAAATCCGATTTGAATGGTATCTTTGGGGATCTCCTTAAAATTGTCAAGTTTGTGCATTTGTTGCTCTTGTTGAAGGTTGGAGCCAGAAAAGCCATTGCAAAGATGGACCAAGAAAGAGAGATGCTAAAGAGAGAGATGTCCAGCAAGTCCAGCCAGAGCCTTCTGTTTTCTAAGCCTGGTGGAAGAAACTAGAAATATCATCCCGCCGGGTCGCACGAGATCCTTCTCTCTGAGTCAGAGAGAATCTTCTGCACCAAATCACAAAGACACTTTTTTTAAGACTTAAAAGATTGTTACCCTGTGTGTTGCTTCCTAGACTGGTATTTTGCACAGTGCAATTTTTCGGAGTGTGTGGGGAGAGGGGCTCTTTTCATAGCTATCTACGAATGTAAACGCACTCAGGCATATGAAGAATTAGTTCGAAATTCTGACTCCTAGGCCCAGTAGATAAACTTATGTGTCTGGGTTGTGACGTACCCAAATGTCACACCTCCATGGAGCTCCAAGAAACCCACAGTTGAGAAAACCCAGGACATGTTACTGGGGCCACAGGACAGAAAGGTAACCTCAGGGGCTGCTGGGGCCACAGTATAGTGCATTTATATCTGAATTTCTTATAATAAATTTGAACACCAACCTGTTTTTATCGCTTCCATAACAATGAGTCACATGTATATGGCACACTGCAGTTTTCGAAACCCTTCTCATCTAATCTTCCTCCAAGCCCTGGGAGGTAAATAGTATTATATTCCCCATTTTACAAACGAGGAAGCTGAGGTCCAGAGAGGTTAAATGGCCCATCTAAAGTCACACAGCTAGGAAATTCAAGGGTTGGGTCTGGAACCCAGGTATTTAACTCCCGTCTCACACTGCCCGTCCTGTCACAGCAGGATAAGCCCAGTAGTTCAAGTCACAGGCCATCAGGACAGGCCAGCTACCCAATCACCAAAGGGCACACACTGCCCAGGTGGACACACTCTTTTTCCATGGTATTTGGAGAGACTTTCATTTTTGCCCTCTCTGCAGCCATCTGTCCTCTGCCTGCCTTTCTTACACGGCCAAGACCACCAAATAAAATGGGAGGAACAACAGAAGTCATGAATATCACTAGTTTTTTTAATTTTAAAAAGCCACAATAAAAACATTTTTGTGTTTTAAAACCAAATGCATTCTTTATACTGATTAAAACTAGAAGAAAATAGGAAAAATTATTTGTGTGCTATTCCACTAAAGGTACATCTTACACAGTGAGAAGGTACATCTTACACAGGACCTTAAAAATAATCTTGAAGGGAATTCCCTGGTTAAGGCTCCATGCTTTCAAGGCAGGGGGTACAGGTTCAATCCCTGATCAGGGAACTAAGATCCCACATGCCTCATGGTAGTGCAGCCAAAAAAAAAATAAAATAATTTTTTAAAAGAAGTTTTAAATTATTTTTAAAAAATAATAATAGTAATCTTGAAAACCCCAGTTTTCCATAAAGAATATGATATTACTTATACTTCACCATATCCTCAAAATCCAAAAAGCAGTCTCCAGCACCAGAAAAGATCACTGGGTTAGACAGTAGTTAAGAAGCTGGCTAATGTTTGGAAGCCAAATTGTGTGTGGGGGAAGAAATACTTAATTTGGTTGAACATGAATATTTGAATTTGCAGAAGTCAAATGTGATGCCTCTGTGACTCCACCGTATTTTAGGTCTCTCAAAGGACATGTTAATTTTATCATATCAACTTTGCAACCCACGATGGTGATTTCCTTTCTTCACTCCTTGAACTAGATGGTTCTTTGGCTATCACCTTAGCCACATACCCCTTTCTCTGAGAATGCACACTGCCCGCCCCCCCATCAGGCTTGCCCTCCCTAATGCTGCTCTCTTGGCCACAGCTGGTTGGCTGAGCGGTAGATAGTCTACCCAAGCCAGACCAATCAGGTTTTCACTTCTAACCCAAGCTGGGCCAATCAGCACCTCCACCCTTGGTATTGGAAGTAGGGTACGGGATCACCACACAGGTCATTAGTGGTATGGAGCTGAGGTCTTGATGCAGTTCCCAGCTGGTGTGGCCATTTCTTCCACTGTGTTTGGAGAAACAAAGCCGGTCTGAAATGAGACAGCCGTGATAGATAAACAAAAAGTGGAGACAAGAAACGAAGACCACCAGAGAGACAGTGCGGTGGACACCACAAGCCCCTTAGTCATCGCCCCCCCTCTACTGGATAAGCTGAAGGTTAGACACCTTCCTTTCCCAGCTTCCCTTGCAGCTAGACCCAGCCATGTTGCCCAGTTCTGGCCAATGACGTGCAAGTGAAGGTCCTGGGCAGGGCTTCCCATCTGGAATTAAAGGCAAGACTTTGCTAGGGGAGAGATTTTTCTCTTTGTCCCTTTGTCTTGTCTGCTTTTTCCCTCCTGAAGCTCAGACTTGGAGCTGGAGCAGCCATGCTGGGAATCACCAGGAAACAAGCAAGAGGCCAAAGCCCACCTCAAGGACAATGGAGTGGAAAGATATGAAAAGCCTGGGTGGGAGCCTGGTAACATCACTGTGCTGTACACCACAGTGTACAGAACAGCCTACCTCTGTACATCCTGTTGTGTAAATAAATAAATCCCTCTCTGTTTAAGTCACTGTAGTCAGGTGTACCTGTGTGTGCTATGGAGCAAACCACTTAAAACTTCTCAGTGTTAGTCACTCAGTCGTGTCTGACTCTTTGTGACCCTATGTACTGTAGCCCACCAGGCTCCTCTGTCCATGGCATTCTCCAGGCAAGAACACTAGAATGGGTTTCCATTCCCTTCTCCAGGGGATCTTCCCAACCCAGAGATTAAACCTGGGTCTCCTGCATTGCAGGCAGATTCTTTACCATCTGAGCAACTTGCTGACTTACAATGGTGAACATTATTTCTCATGATTTCATGGGTCAAGCAGGACACATGTACTGGTCTGGGCTGGCCTGGCTGGAGCTGGATGGCTCTGGATGCCTCGTGTTCATGCCTGGTCATTGACAGGCAAGTGGGTGAGGGCAGTGGTTCTCAATCAGGGGCGATTTTGTCACCCAGGGAATATTGGGCAATATCTGGACACAACTTTGGTGGTTAAACTGGTGTGGGGGTGCAACTATCTAGGGCAGTATTCCCCAACCTCTGGAATCTAATGCCTGATGATCTGAGGTGGGGAAGATGTAATAAAAATAGAAATAAAGTGTACAATAAATATAATGCACTTGAAATCATCCTGAAAACATCCCTCTGCCCCAGTCCATGGAATCTTCCATGAAACTGGTCCCTGGTGCCAAAAAAGGTGAGGACCACTGATCTGGGGGTAGAGGCCAGGGATGCTGCTTAGCATCTCACAGTGCACAGAACCGCTCCCCACAACAAAGACTTATTTGATTCGAAATGTTGACAGTACCGAGAATGAGAAACCCTGGTCTAGAAAGGCATCAGCTAGGATTTCTCTCTCTGCCTGGTGTGATCTCTCATTGCCCAGCAGGTCAGACCAAGCCACAGGTTCCCAAGAGCTGCAGGAGAGACCAAGCCCCAAAGCACACTTTTCAAGTCTCCACCTGCCTTGTGTTTGCCAATATGTTATCAGACGAAGCAAACTGCACACCAGGGTTCATCTGGGAGAGGCTGCACATTTTCACCTACCCACGTCAAGGCTTCTGTTATTTAAAAGCTGAAAGCATTCCAGCTGACACAGAAAGTTACCCTAATTCCTGATGACTTTCTGGTTCCTGGTTTCTTTCCTGGGAAAGGCCAGTTCTAGGGCCTGCCCTTGGGTTCCACTAGGACAGTGTATCGCTCCAGGGTTTCTGGTCGCAAACAACGGAAACCTCCTGTGGCTAACTTAAACAGAGAGGGAGCTTATCAAAAGGCAACAAGGTAGGTTAGAGAACCACAGGGTGAGCAAACCTGAGACGTCAGGACCATCAGGAGAAAAGTCAGGACTGTCAGGAACCAGCTCTTCTTTCCCATAGATGTCCTCTTTTTTTGCTTCAGCTGGTTTGAGTTTCTGTTATTGCAAACAAAATGGCCTTTATTAAGACACTCTTGGGACTTCCCTGGCTGTCCAGTTGTTAGGTCATCACCTTGCAATGTGGAGGGTGCCAGTTCCATCCTTGTTCAGGGAGCTAGGATCCCACATGCCTTGCGGCTGAAAAACCAAAATGTAAAACAGAAACAATATTGTAATAAATTCAATGAAGACTTTTTTTAAAAGACATTCTGGTACACGGCCCCCACTGGTAGCTCTGAGAAGCTCCCAGTGACCTTTCCCCTGGGGTTGTTCCAAGGGACAACAAGGGACAGGTGGCTTCACCCTCCTCCCAGATCTCCCAGTCTTCTGGTCCTTCCGAGAGGCTAAATCAAACAATTTCCTCCCACCCTTGCCAATGGCCACCCATTTGGATTCGTGACTTTGCAGATAAGGTGCCCTTCTCCAGCAACTTGGCACAGCCAGCCATGCCTGCTGTTGTGGAAACCAGAGTCATGAAGTGTCTGCGGGAAAAAACAGCTTCTGCCAGATCTGCATTCCCAAGTGTGTTCCTGGTAAACGGAGAGGTTTCTAATTTTCTAGGGTCTTAAGAATGAAAGCAATACACCGAGGATGATGAGAGGAAACCCAACACCTGCTCACGCTGATGCGCTTCTCTTTTCCGTACTGAGGTTCCTAAAGCCTCTTTTCTGTACTGAGGTTAGGGCGCCCAGTGAGGGTAGACTATTTCAGCTTATCAGCTTGGCCTCATTTCTATCAAGATGCACTGCTTGCATTCATCTACTCAGTGTCCCGAGTTATTTTGGGCCCATTCATGACCTTATGTCCCTGCTTTTGTTTTTAAACATTTTTCTTTGTCCATCTGTTCCCTAGGAATCCATCACAATGCCTCCTTCCTGCAGTGGGAAGCATTAGCAGATTCCTTGTTTTGACTTTACTCTCATAATGCTTTCATTCCTAAGACCCTAAGAAATTGAAGGCAGAAATTTTATCTTCTGGCTCACCGTGGTCTAATCATCAGAGGTACTCTATTCGGATCAATCACTTTTATGGTTAAACAACCAGCCTTCATTCATTCAGGCAACAAACGCTAGGTACCTACTATGAACCTGATGCAAAGAACTGACTCATTGGTAAACACTCTGATTCTGGGAAGGAATGAAGGCAGGAGAGAAGAAGGGGATGGCAGAGGATGAGATGGTTGGATGGCATCACCAACTCGATGGACACGAGTTTGAGCAAGCTCCGGGAGTTGGTAATGGACAGGGAAGCCTGGCATGCTGCAGTCCATGGGGTCGCAAAGAGTCGGACACGACTGAGTGACTGAACTGACTGATTGTGCACCAGGCACTAATGATACTGTGCTAGATCTTGTAGCCTACACCTCTGCTCCCCTGTCTTCTCACCATCTGACCCGCTGCTTACCTGAGGAGTGGAATCGTTCATTTAGTGGGTGTGTTGCCTGGGAGAGCTCACCTGTGACATTCCCATCCTCTTTTTTGGCTTTCTATGAGATTCCTGCTGGGCCTTCTCTAGAGAGAGCTGCACACAGCAGTTACCCTTTTCTGGAAGTTTCTTTGTGCCTTTCAACATTTGAATTTTAATAACTAATAATTGCAAACTTGTTAGAGCATCCTTGCCAGCCATCAGATCCTGCGCTAAGCACAGCCCAGACATTATCCCTTTCAGTCCTCACTGTGTGTATCACTCCTATTTCACATGTGAAAACAATAAGAAGTAAGTTACTTGCCCAAGAGAAAAAGCCTCAGAGCTCAGACTTCATACTCAACTGCCCCAATGCAGCGCTTTCCTCAGTGAAGTCCAGGAACCAGCTTGTTATCTACTGGTCAATGAAGATCGGGTTGGCAAACTTTTTCTATAAAGGGCCATTTCCCTTTGTGAATGGGGTCAGTGTCATGACTACTCAACTCTGCCATTGTAGCATGATAACTGGACAAATGAGCATGGCTGTGTCCCAATAAAAACTTTATTTATAAAGATAGGCAGGGGGCCAGATGTGCTAGACCCATGTTAGACACTTAACCCAGACTACATTGTTAACATCTGCATGGCTATTGCCTGCCACATAACTACCAGGAAGCCAGTTTATCAACATCTCCATCACTGAGAGCATCTGGAGCTTTTACTATGAACCATGCACTTCACTAAACACTTCACATAAATTTTCTCATTTAATCCTCTCAATACTCCAGGAGGAGAGATCCATTGCCATTTATAGACAGTGCAACTGAGGCCTCTAGAAAGGTAAAACAGGCTGCCCTAGGTCACCCCAAAGGGATTTTCAGATCCAGATCCTAACCATGATGCAACACTGCCTTTCACCATCACAGCCCTGCATCTGAACAATAGGAAGCTTTGCAGGTGAATCAGGAGAACTGCCTTCCACTGAACCAAGCTTGAAGGAAATAAGGCTTCATGACAAACCCCTTCCTCTCGGCATCCTGGCTTACTCGCCCCTTCTCAGAGTCCCCTAATTTCTTTAGTTACTACCTGAGTTCAGGTGTCCCTGGCCTGGGCACCGTGCTCTCTCTTTCAACCAACTTTGCCTGCCTCGGCCTTGTGCTAATTTGACAACCTGCTTTCCAGTTTCCCAAATCCTCATGTTCCCCTGCAGATCCTAGCTCCCACATGCACTGTTTACCCCTACTCTCCTTTTATTCCTTCCAGCTTCTCTGCTGAGCAGAGAGCTCTAAATGACCTCTGGGCCTTATTGATGCCTAAGGACCAGCAGGTCACCAGGCCGCAATCCCTATCTGATGCTGCTGATGCTGTCCTCAGAGGAGCAGGGAACAGATACTTGAGAGGTTTGTTGTCCAAGAGATCCTGTTAACTTTGTGGTGAGTCATGTGGGTGCACAGAAGTGTCACTTTACTCTTTCTTAGCGGTGACCTTGAGACCTGAAAACCAGCCACCGGATGCTCAGGAGGGGACACAGGAGAAAACACCCAGTCCATCCTGAGCCCTCAGGCAGAGCAGGCCATCATGCATTCAGTCAACCTTGATTTCTCCAACCTGACCTTGGGCCAGGCACCATGCTGGCACTGTGGAGCCGAAGCTGAACCAGACAGACAGGTCCCTTCCCCCAGGAAGCTGTGCTGGGGCAGGGTGGGGTAGGAGGTGTCGGATAGTTTACGAACAGCGTCATTGTGGGTGGTTATAAGTACTGAGTCCCAGCCAGAGGCTTGTTAGCTGGAACAGTCATAGCCTTTGTCAGTCCCCCAGCGTGGGTCCAACAGTTCTCACTCTTCAAACTGGCTAGTCCCACTCTCCCCACCCCCATTCCCACTCTTGCACATGGCCAGGAGAATTCCAGGACCAGAGCCTGGTGCCCAACACACTTAATAAATAGGTCTTGATTGCCTGGATGGAGATGCACACTGTTTTCATAGAATAGTATAAAAATCGAAATCAGCTGCCCATATTATTGCCATCTTTGGCAAAGGTCCAGGAAGGCCCTGCAGATGCAACACTGCTGGGTTTTAAGCCACAAGATACACACACACACACACACACACACACACACTCTCTCTCTCTCTCTCTCTCTTTTTCTCTCTCTCTCTGAGCATTTAAGACAGGGCTAAGACTTAAGCCATGTCCAAGTTGTTAAACTTGGACACAGAACTGCCTGGGGTTTAACAGAAGCAGAAATCACGCTCAGCTTTCTTCTCCCAGCCTGTCCATTTGGGCATATGCAACTAATTAGAAAGACAATCTTGATTTTCAAGTAGATTCAACACATCCAAGATAACCACAGAAGGAGAGCTTGTGAGAGAGATAGGTTGGCTTCTAATGACCAGCAATCACCTGCAGGCCTTGGCCCCATCACACCCTTTCCCACCTGCCCTGCTCTGCGGTCCTGTGAGCGCCTCCTGACACAGCTCCCCAGCTGCCCGCTATGCATGGCTTCCAGACTTGGCAGGAGGTGAGAAAGCCTCTGAGACCAACCAAGCTGTGACCTCATTTTTCGCTCTCACTCCTCCAGTCGCTCCAAATGGGTATCTGGGCTGTTCCTCAACTTTGACCTCTGTGCACCTTTCTCCATCCATCATAGGTTTGCTGGTGACCACAGAGGGTTTGTGATGATGAATGAGTAAACCGGTGTTTATAAAGTGCCAAGTAAGTGAGTGCTATAGTTTATGAACTGACTCTATCTCCTCCGGTCTCCCTAATCCTTTCTTGTTTTCCAAGCATCTCAGGCTGGAGGGACCACCCAGTTCTATCTAGCTCTGGAATGCCCCTCAAAGTTCTCTACATCTGCCCCCATCACCCGAGAGCTCTTCCCAATTCCTCCCTGTGTCTCCCTCCTGTTTTTCAAAGGGCTGTTGTTTTTCTTAATATTGCTTTACCCCTCCCCAAAAGACAGTTACACAAGTAGATGTGGGAGGAAGCTAAAAAACATAAGTCAACGATGACTAAGTCTGCCTAGCTCCCTCATCGCTGGAATATTGTCAGAATCGGCTCTCTCTCACCCCTGCCTCTGTAAAAATCCTTTGCCGAGGGTATGATTTTTTCCTGAAGATCATTCTTTCCACATGACCAAATGTTGTCATGCATAACTAGTCCAGAGCATTTCTTTCTGCCCAAATCCATGCTTGGGGCACAGCACTCAGGGTCACTCAGAAGTGATTTTTCCCTAATGGACAGGCAGCTGGGTGGTTCCTGGAAGTTTCACTAGCAATCAGGGATGATCAGTTATCCCAGAGTTTTCTTCCCCCCACTACTTCTCTGGTTTCTGAATAAGTGCTTTTCCTGAAGTCCAGTGACCTCAGAAGGAAAGAGTTCAAATAAAATCCAGCATGCATCTCCAGCTTTGGAGCAGACAACAAGGCCTCTGAAATGAGACAGACACCAAGCAGCCTGAGCTCCTGCTCCACAGTCCCAGAGTCTCAGACCCCTCAACCCCTGAACACTAGTGACGGAATCAGCCCAAGAGGTGTTAAAACGGCTCGCCCATTGGGCAGCACTTCCTGAGCTCTGTCTGAGCATAAGAGCCGCAAGGTCTGGCGTTCTGCTCCTCTTTTACAAGATGCAATAGGTAATGAACAGGAATTCCCCCAACTGTGCATCATGGAGCCCGCCCTGCCTCCAGAGGGTTGTGTTCACACAAGCCAAATAGGCAATTGACCAGAGCATTTAATACTTAAGCGTCTGTGTGAATAATCCAAACCAAAATCCCAGGTTTTTTACATACATGTAAATTGTTCTTCACAAAGGCAAACCCTAACCTAATCCCTTCACTGCTAAAAAGTTGGCTCCCAGAAACAAAACATTTCATAATAAAGGCAGCCCTATTTCATGCAGACCCATTATGAATTGGGGCAAATTGAGGTCTATCAGATTTTAAGTAATTAACTGCCTAAAAAAGAAAGCTTAGAATTTGCAAACCCAAGCATTTGCCGGCATAATTTTTAAAGTTTCGATCTATACCATGTCCCCAGGTTTTTGCATTCAATAAAAACCCAACTATTTTGCCTCTGATGAGTCCTTGAAGAAAACACATGGGAGATACAGAAACTTAGCTCTTAAAAGTAGCTGGACCAAATTGCCCAAGACCAGCAGAAACTTAATTCCAAACTTAAAAAAAAACAAAATCACATCATTTAAGCTGAATATCTTTATTGGACTCAGAAACAGTCCAACACATTTCTCAAAAATAAGTTGATGAAAATTTCATATTTTCTGAACCCTGAAGAGTTTTTTCTCAATTTTATTCTTTTTAAAATGCCTTTTAAATTAATTATCAGTTCAGTTCAGTCTCTCAGTTGTGTCTGACTCTTTGTGGCCCCATGAACCGCAGCACACCAGGCCTCCCTGTCCATCACCAGCTCCCGGAGTTTACTCATGTCCATCATGTCATCGAATTTACTCATGTCCATCGAGTCAGTGATGCCTTCCAACCGTCTCATCGTCTGTCATCCCCTTCTCTTCCCACCTTCAATCTTTCCTAGCATCAGGGTCTTTTCCAATGAGTCAGTTCCTTGCATCAGGTGGCCAAAGTATTGGAGTTTCAGCTTCAGCATCAGTCCTTCCAATGAATATTCAGGACTAATTTCCTTTAGGATTGACTGGTTGGATCTCCTTGCAGTCCAAGGGACTCTCAAGAGTCTTCTCCAACACCACAGTTCAAAAGCATCAACTCTTCAGCACTCAGCTTTCTTTATAGTCCAACTCTCACAGCCATACATGACTACTGGAAAAACCATAGCTTTGACTAGATGGACCTTTGTTGGCAAAGTAACGTCTCTGCTTTTTAATATGCTGTCTAGGTTGGTCATAGCTTTTCTTCCAAGGAGCAAGTGTCTTTTAATTTCATGGCTGCAGTCACCATCTACAGTGATTTTGGAGCCCCCAAAAATTAATTCTAGCAATATCCTTTTTTTTTTTTTAAGGAAAGCATATTTTTTTTTTAAGTCATTGAATTTGTTTCAACACTGCTTCTGTTTTCTGTTTTGGTTTTTTGGCCCGGAGGCATGTGGGGTCTTAGCTCCCTGATCAGGAATGAACCCATACATTGGAAGTCTTAATCCCTGGACCGCCAGGGGAGTCCCAGCAATATTCTTAAACTGTGGGAAATCGACAAATATCAATTGAGGATCTGTTCTGTGGGAATCAGTCTGTAACAGCTCTCTGGTTTTACATTCTCAAGGGCTGTTTCCAGAGCACTGGTTTTTTTAAGGCCATAAGCCCATCTCTTCTCTGGGAGAAGCTGTTTCTGCAGAGTCTTGAGAATCATCCTAACATTTTAGAGAATAAGTGCAAAGCACAGTAGTGATTCTCAAACTTCATGTAGCCAAACGCCCTTGGGTGTCTCTTAAAAGGTAGATTTCTGGGTCCCACTCCAGAGATCAGTTTTTTTTTCTGGATTGGAGCCTGGAAATTGGTATTATCAACCAGCCCCTCTCCTCCCCTGCAGGAGTCCCGATGCTGGAAGTCCTCTTCAGTTTTAAGGTGACACACCAGACCACAGAGAGAAATTCTCTCTCTGGCCTCTTCCTGACACCCCTTGAGCCTTGGGAGAGGACACCTCTTCTCTGGGGTCCCCACTGAAATGGCAACATCAAGATCTCCCTGCCAGCTCCCCTAAAATAAAGTCACAGACGACCGCATGGCCCGGGAGCTATTCTGCCAAGTCATTCATGTTATGTGCTGACCCGCGGGGAGAGGACCAGGCCCTTCTCCCTTGCTCTCTCCCGCTGTCTCCGAGGACCTCTCAAGACTGAGGCCCAGCGCCATCTCCCTCGCAGCTGCTGGTCCATCCCTTTCCAAAGGATGCGGCGGCTCCACCTGCGGGTACATCTACACAGGGTATCCTGCACACCGGATCCACCTTCTTCATTAGCCCCGCAGCCCTCACGGGGCGCGCCAGTGTGTAACATCGAGTGGTCTCCATGGCAACCGACAGGGTGTCACGCCGACACGAGATTACGACCTCACGGCGTGGGGATTCCAGAGAAGGGGTTGGGGACGGCGCCCCCCTGAGTCCCAGACCCACGCCCAAACTGCAGGGAAGGACCCCCCACTTCCTTCCCGCCTGGATCGCCTGACCCCTCCCGCTCCGTTGGCACAGTGAGGACGGAGAGCTGGGGATGGGTTTCCACGGCGTCCCCCAACCCGACGGGGGGGCGGGGTATGGTGGCGGGCCGGCGCCCCCGGCACGCTCGAGCCTCTGCGAGCGAGCTGGAGCAGGCGCGGGCTGCACTGGGCCAGGATCGGGGGCGGGAGCGGGCGGGCCCCGCGAGGGGCGTAAGTCCCACCTTCGGGGGCGGTGCCTGGCGGTGGGGAGTGTCAGGAAGAGGAAGAGCTCGGCCAGAGGCGGTGCGGGCGCGAGACGAGCAGACGCCGGGCCGAGGCGAGCGCCGCGCGGGCCACCATGGCCACGGACGAGCTGGCCAGCAAGCTGAGCCGGCGGCTGCAGATGGAGGGCGAGGGCGGCGGCGAGGCCCCGGAGCAGCCCGGGCTGAACGGGGCGGCGGCGGCAGCGGCGGGAGCGCCCGACGAGACGGCCGAGGCGCTGGGCAGCGCGGACGAAGAGCTGAGCGCCAAGCTGCTGCGGCGCGCCGACCTCAACCAGGGCATCGGCGAGCCCCAGTCACCCAGCCGCCGCGTCTTCAACCCCTATACTGAGTTCAAGGAGTTCTCCAGGAAGCAGATCAAGGACATGGAGAAGATGTTCAAGGAGTGAGTGCCCACCCGACCCTGTCCCCCACCCACCCCGCGAGCCGGCCTCGGCTCCTGAGCCCCCGAACCCCGGACCCCGCGCGGTCCCGTGACCCATGAGGCCAGCCGAGCTCCCCGATCCCCGACACATCAGAGGCGAGGACCCCAGATCCCTTCCAGATAGTCACGAGGCTCCGGGACCTCCTCCCCACCACGCTTATGGGTCTGGGGACCCGCGGCCCCTGGCACGCGACCCCTTCTCACGGTGACGCTGCCCCCGGTACCCGACCCGCACGCACACGGAGTAGGGGACCTCGCGGCTCCTTCTAGAGAAGCGCGAGCCCCCATTGCTACCATTCGCGTGGGTCTGGAGAGCTCGGATCTCTGGCCTAGGACCCCTGTCTTGTTAGTGATCCTTCTCCACACCCGCGCACTAGGAGACTGGGGACCCCGTGGCCTCTGTGTCCTCCTCCTCAGCTACTTGAATTCCCAACCAACCCCCAACCCAAACGCGGGTCAGAAACACCCACCCCACCCTCCAGCGCCTCAACAAAGGTGACCGTTCCTTTCACTGGCTGGGGCTCTTTCATTTTTTCCGCTTATCTCACATCCCCCTCAACGTGGGTTCTGGGCCGAGACCCCTCCCCCACTTTCCCTGCACTTATTCAACATCTACCAGCAAACTGTGTCAAAGACCCTTCAGTCCCTCTCACCTCTACCCCCATCCACTCCTTTAGCCAGGCCCCCAACCCTTGACCCTCAGGTGATCTCCCCAGGGAGGGACCCCTTCCTCCCTGCCCCCTACTCCGCTGGTCTGTACAAACCTCACCACCAATCATCCGGTCAGGACTGTCCCCTCCTCGCTCTCCAGACTGCGGCTCCCTCCTCTTGCCCTCACCACCCTGAAGCTTTGCAGTCACTGGCCCCCTGCTTTCTGTCAGAAGGCCCCATATCTCCTTTCCCCTCTTCCCCCACTGCATGCCCCCTGTCCTCCCCGCAGAGGGTCACCTCCTATCTGACTTGGCTGGTGGCTCTCACCTCAGCCCTTCCTCCATCCCTTTTTCCACACCCCATGCCCTCAGCAGGTTGGACAGGTACTTTGAGGCCTCTGGACTTACCCCTCCCCCAACAAAAAAAAACTTTAAATCTCTTAAATGACTGGAGAGAAAAACTTCCTGATCCCCTTTGGGTCCACCCCTGGGTTCACCCTCTGGGGACTGAGACGGTCAGATGCACTGCCCCCCAGCAGTGTGGGGGTTGGGGTAGGGGTGGGGGCTTTGAAGGTGCTCAACCCCCCTCCCTTTGATACTGTTCCCCACCCACCTCCTGTTGCCCATCGCCCCTGCCCCTGGAGGGGAAAACAGCCCCAGGGGTGTGATCTGGAATAGGTCTGGAAATGGATCCAAAAAGGTAGACCCGTCCTGAGGTCAAGTCTTAGGTGAGGAAGTCAGGAGGTCTGGCAGCCACCTTGGCTGGGGCAGGAGGTGGGGGCAGGCTGGGGCAGTGTGACCCAGCGGCAAGCAGGAAGCCCAGGGTGTTTTGCAACCCCCCAGTTTGAGAAAGGCTCTTTCCCACTTCTCACTGCTTGCTGCGGCTGCTGCTTCTGCATTTGACCCCCATTGTAGGGAAGAGGTTTTTTGGTTCTCAGACCTGAATGGCTGGGAACCCCATACTTTTTTCCGAGGGTCAGCCTGGGGCAGAACTGAGTCCTTAACCCCACCCCAGGCCTCTGCACAGACACCCCTGGTCCCTGGGGAGCCTGCTCCTTTGCCTGCAGGGTCTTGGTTTAGGAGATCTTATCAAGTTTTATCATGATCGAAGACTGGCCTTATCAGAAGCACAGGAGTTCCAGGATTCCAGACCCAATAGAGGGCAACTTCCTTGTAGACTCTGCCGCCCCCCCTCCCACCCCCACACAGGGAAGTACAGGAGAGATTATTCAGCTGCTTGATCCCTGTATTCACACTGCCCAGGGACTAAGGAGCTCCTCCATTCCTCCCAGCACCCCATGACAGAACTGTCATCACCACTGTGGCGCAGTTGGGCAGTCTGGGCACAGAGAAGTGAAGTAATTTGCCAAGAACACACAGCTAGAAAATGATGGAGTCAGGCTCTAAACCCAGGCCTGTGACTCCAGAATTCATGTTCTTCCCTCCTGGGTTTCCCATCACAGATGTCTGCCTCCAAATGGGCCAGCACCCCCTTCCATATTCATGGCTGATTTTCCCCCACATGGACCCACCACCTCCTTCTCTTGGGCTTCCATGACATCCCTTCTACCCCCATGAAAAATAAAAAGAAGGAACAGTTTGGAGAACCCAGACACACCAAATGAGCAGGGACTTGGGATTGCTTCCCTGTGCCTCAGACAGTAAAGAATCTGCCTGCAATGCAGGAGACCTGGGTTTGATCCCTGGGTTGGGAAGATCCCCGGAGAAGGGCCTGGCAACCCACTCCAATATTCTTGCCTGGAGAATCCCATAAACAGAGGAGCCTGGTGGGCTACAGTCAATGGGGTCACAAAGAGTCGGACATGACTGAGTGACTAACGCTTTGACTAAATGGGAAGCTGCAGCTTGGTTAGAAGGAGCACATGGCTTGGGGAGGGGTCTTGAACCTGCGTTTGCAGAACAAGCTCACTTTTTTACAGAGGCTGTTTCTGGTATGAGTTTGACGAGGGATACTTTGGTGAAAATTGAGCGGAGCTGAACCCCTGGAGCCCCTTCTTGGCACCACTGCTGCTTGATGGGGTGCTGCTTGGCAGGGATGGAGGTGGGGGCAGGAAGGGGCCAGGGAGCTGGACTTCTAGGGAAGGAAGTGCCGCCCGCCGGGGGGGGCCCTGGCGAGGAGGGAAGGCAGCAGATTTTGTATTCAAGGAAACAAGGCTTCACTGTGCCAGCCGAGCCCAGCCCAGCCGAGTCCCGGCTGTGAACAGCCAACAGACAGGCTCTCATGGAAGACAAAACCCCCGTTCTGCTTCTGCCATCCAAGAGGGGCTGCAGCCTCCTGGGTCCAAGCAGGGCTGGAGGATCACAGCCAGGGCTTTGCCGAGAGACTTCCACCCTGATCTGCAGCCCCCATGGCAGAAGGGAGGGGAGCCCAGGCCTCCTAGAAAACCGTCCCCCAAATCAGAGTGCAAGAGACGGGAAAGAGCAGAGGGAACTGGGAGCTGGACTTGCCTTGGAGGTCAGGAGCTAGGAAGCGGGGCTTTGCTATTGAATTACCTAGTATGCCTGCCCTTCCCCTAGCCTCAGTTTTCCCATCTGTAAAAGGAGCACAGTGACAGATGATTCTCAAAGATTCAGCAGTGACCTCCTTATGTCTGAGCAACCCTGAGCTGTCTGGATGACAGAACTGCCTTCTGGGGTCTTCCAGTTCATCCATTCAGTAGTCATCAGCAGATTCTTCCTCAGGGTGGAGATGGAGGGAGAAGAAAGGGGGCAGGGGGAAGATGGACAGGCTCTCTACTATCACTGACCTTACACTCCCGATAGTTTCCATCTGGGAGAGACGTTGGGGGGGTTGTCATCAACCCTTCTCCCCATTTTACAGAAGAGAAAACTGAGGCCCAGGAAGGTGTAGTGACTTTCATGGGGAGATTTTCAATGACTGAACCAGAGCATCCTTATCTATACAATGGGGACAGTGGTCCCTGCTTCTCAGGGAGGGGCTGCAGGCAGGTGATGCACTCAGAGCTCTGGCACAGTGCCAGGCACCTGGAGGCACCTCGACTCTCAATCCTTCCTCCCCTTGCTGCCTCAGATTGCTCCCATCACCTCTAATTCCACCCTCTCCCATCCTCTGTCTGCTCATTCGTTTAGGGTCCTGCCTGGGTCGGGAAGACCTCCCTGGAGAAGGAAAGGGCAACCCACTCCAGTATTCTTGCCTGGATAATTCCATGGACAGAGGAGCCTGACAGGCTACAGTCCACAGAGTCTAGGGTAGCAGAGTCAAACTAATGCTGGAGACCTCCAGGCAAGGGCCAGGGGTGTGGCCCCAGAGGGCCTCAAGGCAGCCACCTCTGGGCTGGCAACAGCCTGGGGCTGTTGCCTGGGGCTCTGTGGGGTTTTGTAAGCTGAGACCTGCCAGAGAGGCAGGCAGCCATGTAATTCTGAACCTGCTGTGGAATCCGAGGAAGATGCCCTAGTTCCCTGCCTGGCCCAGGCTCGTCCCCAGCCACTTCATCTCATGACCCCTTGCGTCAGAACAGCCGGTGCCCCTCTCTTCTTCCCACCGTGCCCTCCCCTCCACCTGCTCCACCTTCCTGGTGTCTCCTCAGGCTTTTGCAGCTCACAGCACCACCCCGCGCCCCCCTCCCCACCCCCCAGCACAGCCCCCTCGTCCTTTCTGGGAGAGCGTCTGGTGCAGTGGTTAAGCGCTGGGCCTTTGGAGTGTGCTACCCTGGGTTGGAATCCCAGCTGTGGGCCCTGGGGCAAGACACCTAAACCCTTCTGAGCCTCACGTCCTCACCCTAGAACAGGGAGAACAATAACCCCAACCTCCCAGGGTTGTTATAAAGTGTTTAACCCTGGGCTTGGCACAGAATAAGTCCTCACCAAGTTCCTGTCACTACCATCCCTAGCCCTGGCAGTGGTGGCTGGCACAGAGATGGCTCCAAAAAGCCACTGGCTGCCTCCACTTACCCCCCACGGAGCTGCCCAGCCTGCCAGGCTGGCAACAGCCCTCTTGCTTTGGGCCCGAGTGACGGGCCTCGGCATGAGAACCTTCTTTCCCTCCTGTGGAACAGAAGCTTTGATTGACAGCTACATATGGCTCTGGTAAATAACAAAAATGGGTACTTGAATTCATTATCACTTAATTACGTGGAAGGCAGGTGGCAGGGAAAAGGGAAGAGCACCCAGCAGCCCGGGGATGACACAAAACTAGGACTCTAGTTGGCTCCCGTGTGCCATTGCCCAGCAGGTGGGTACTCCAAAGTTTCTCAGAGTCTATTTCCCCTGGGGCTAGAGAACCTGCCCTGGAAAGTCCTGAGGATTAAGTTGAGAAAGTCCAGGGGAACTCCCTGCTGGTCCAGTGGTTAGGACTCTGTACATTTACTGCCAAGGGCCCGGGTCAGTCCCTGGCCCGGAAACCAAGATCCCGGAAGCTACATAGTGTGGCCAAAAAAAAAAAAAAACTCCTGAGCCTTTGTAAAGAGTCCACCATCATGTCTGGCTGGTGGGCTATTAAAAATATAGGTGACATTTTTGAAAAATGTAGGGTTCACACCGTTGATCATATTTTGTTAAGTTTCTGTATGCAAGTTCCAGAGAATTAAGGGGAAAATAAAATCTCTGCCCTCAAGAAGCTTACAGTGTCATGAAGAGCAATGGCATAGAGGGGTCTTTGCGAGTGAGAGAGGATGGACCCCCAGGGCTGGAAACGTCAGGTTCCATTTCTTTGTCTCTACAAAGAGTACTGAAAGTTCTCTTGAAGGATGCTATGATGACAGCCCTCCATAGCCAGCCCCCTGCCTCCACACCCTCTCCTTGCTAAATGGAGCCACCAGGCCCATGGGGCCCAGTGTATTATTTCAGGAACTGAATTGAATCCTCAGACCAGCCCAGTGAGGTGGGTGCTGTCCTTCTCCCCATTTGCCAGATGAGGAAAGCAAGGCCCAAGGTTATAATAAGTGGCCAGGGCAGGATTAGAACCAGGTCTGCCTACAGGGAGCTCCCAAGACCAAGTGAGGGCTGTGTTTATGGCTGGGGGACGGGGAAAGGGAACCCTCTGGGGGTTCAGAGGTTGGGTCCTGCCCCTACAGCAGCCGGGAGCCTGGCTTTCTGGGGAGAAGCCCCACCCCTGGGGAGGGAGGGTTTTCTGGCCTCAGGCCCGTCCTCTGCTTTCCTACTTCCCTTCTGATTCTGAGTCACCTCTCCTCTCCCAACCCCCGGGGACCTTTGGTTCCCTTTTGGTTTGCGCCTTCCTGCCTTCTGTCTGTGCCTCTGGGTTCAGCTCTAGCAGACCAGGCCTTGCTGCCTGGGGCCCTTTCTGCAAAGCCAACCCCACGCCCTCCAGCTGCTGAGGTCCCTCTGTCTACACAGCAGTCTTCTCTTTGGCTGATTTCCGCTTTTTTAGGACTCTAGAGAAGTGAGAGTTCTAGGCCAGAAAGGTGCAGCCAGACAGAGCCAGGCCTGGGGACTCCTGAGCTGTGTGGAGAGAGAGGACCACTGGGGTGCTCCCTTCCAGGAACTATGCCTCTTGTTTAATCCTTTCTCAACATCCTATAAGATGGTCATCACCCATTTCACAGATAAGAAGACTGAGTTTCAGATTTCTATGACTGAGGAGCAGAGACAGGATTTGAACTTGATTCTTCTGACTCCAAGTCCTTTGCTCCCATGGGACCCTATTAGGAGCATATCCTCATCAGCTTGTTAGAAATCCAATCACTCAGGCTCCACACCAGGCCTACTGGATCAGAGTCTGCATTTTAGCAAGACTCACCAGGTATCCACTTTAAGGTTTAAGAAGCACTGGGCCACCCCATAGCCATCTCCCTGCCCCGTTCCTGAGTCTAGGGAGTGAGACAATAACAAGAGGGAAGCTTAATAACAAACACTGGGTTATATTAGACATTTGGTATGTGTCCTTTGCAATCACTGTTATAATAATAATTATTATTAAGAGCAGGCTGCGGGGAGACCCACTGCTGTTGCTACCAGTGGAGGGAGCTACCCTCCCAGGGTGGGGCTCAGTGAGAGATGCTTAAACCCGAGTTTAGGATGTCCTGAGCCCTGACAGCCCCCAGCAGGTTGCCATCAGCCGGGGGGGCACCCACTTGATCCTTGGACTCACTGGGAAGCTATAGGGGAAGCATCAGCCCCACCCTGGCCACACTCACCCATACACGCTCACACACCCTCTCCTTCACTGACACAGGGCAACAGATCGAGTGTCAGACTCTAAAGATAGTGCTGGAGGAAGTGGTGAGTGACTGGGCTTTCCCCTCCTGAGTCAAGCAGTCTGGGGGTGGGGAGTGTAGGAACGGATGGGCACTGCCAAAATGTCGTCGCCGAGCCTGTGGGTGTCTACCTGTACCAGGAGGCGGGCCAGGCCAACCCAGCTGTAGCAAGTAGCAAGGCCAGAATTTCCCTGGTGTCTAGAACTTTCCTACCTTCCCATTTCAGGACAAAGAGTAGAGGCCTAGGAACCACTGAAGCCTCCCCAGACAGAATGGGGAAAGACCAGGTCTGTGAATACTGGGGCCAAAGTCAGGTGGGCCTGGGGGCTCAGTGGTCCATAAACACCGCTCTCTCCAGCTGTCTGTCCTCCTGGCAACCCCCATGGGCAGAGGGACCGCCCACAAAGGCCTGGGATGGGACGGGAACCAAAAGGGAGAGAATTGGGGTCCCCTATGCTCCCAAACCAACTGTTGCCCTCTCCCCCTGTGCAGTGACTCTGATGGCTCCTCGCTCTGCCATCAGACAGTACAGACAGCTGGGAGGGTCATATTAGAGCAACTTTCTAATAGAGAGTTCCAAAGCCAAAATGGGTTGTTTTAGTGAAGCAGTGAGCTTCCCGTCCTCAGAGGTACTCAAGCAGGAAAGCTGCATTAGGGGATCTGACCCTCATGAATGGCTAAATTAGGTGGCCTCCAGTATCCCTCCCAACCTGAGTTTCTTTGGTACAGGGTCTATAGGCATCCAAACACAGCAGAGTAGTTAAAAGCACATGTTTTTTCCTCAGGTCAGGGTTCTGATCGTCAAGTATGTCCTTGTTAGCTGTGATCTTGGTCAAGTCACTTCCTCCCTGAGTCTCAGTCTGCTGTCTGTAGTATGGGGATGCTTATGCCTGCTTCACCAAGTTCCTGAGAGGATCTGACACAAAGCACTTGGGATAGTGCCTGCCACTAGTGAGTGCTGAGCCAGGAGGAGCCACTAATGATAATATTGTTATGAAATCGGGGCAGGCCCTGCATACTATCAGAGCCAGCTGCTGCTCAGCCCCGAAACTCCAGGTTATCAGAACCAGGGGAGGAGGAGCAATCCGCCAAGAGGGCCCTGCAGCCCCAAGGGGCAAAGTCTGCCCGGGTGGTAACCGCTGCTCCATTTTCAAGGACAGATGGGAGGGGATTTTGTCACCAGCATCCGGGGCAGCAGCAGCTGAGCCCTCCCTGTTGAGAACTGTTCAGAGGGAGGGGGGTAGGAATGTGGGCACAGTGCCAGGTGCAGCAGCCTCCCTCCAGTGCTGGAGAAAAGTGCTGAGCTCCCAGCCCAGGAGCTTTGTTGTCAGTCCCTCTGGGTGGAATTGGTCCTCCCAGGCAGGTCCCAAGCCTCTCCTCTCAGCCCAGCCTCCCCCAGCCCTACAGGCTTGAGAATTCAGGACCTCTCATGGGACCAAGAAGACGGAAGCCGGCAGGTAGGGAGGGAGGAAAGTTTACAGCTTTTGGAAACTTGCTGATCTCTAACTGTGACCCTAGACTGCTTGCTACCCACTCTACATGACATGAAGCGGGTAGACCAGGCATCCAGACAGATCTTGTGTACAGAGTCTTTGCCTGGATCCTCTGAGCTACCTGTAGCCTCAGCTCCAGCTCAGGGCAAGGGCTGTTGGAAGAGAGGGTCTCCCCAGCCAGGGATATGCCTGTTTCCCAGCATCCTACTAACACCATTCTCTCCTGGGTTGCCAGGCATCCTCCTGCTGGTGGCACAGTGACCATCTCCCCCTTTCTCATTTCCCTCTCTGTCAGAGGAGGAACAGGAGGGTAACCCAGGACTGGGACTTCTCTCTCCCTCTGCCCAGTGAAAGAGCAAAAGATTATATTTCTCCACCTCCCCAAGTGGCAGGGTCTCTGAATCCAGCCTAATGGGGGTTGGGGGTGGAAGTAGTTGGACCTTCAGGGGAGATGCTCGTGGGACCCCTCATTCATCTTGTCCACCCCCTACCTCCGGGTCGCTCTACAGCAAGCATTTCCTCCCAGCCATACACCTTCAGGACTGGGGAAGAAATTGTATTTTTTACCACTGTTATTATCACTATTTTTATATTATGTGTACAAATATACTTAACTAGTATCTGGCACATTAAAAGTTCTCAATGGAGCTATTATAATCAAATTAGCAGGTTTTAGGCACATATTACTTACTAGGTGTTTTGTATCCTTGTGTGTGTACATGTGCAGGCTCTGTTATTCACTCAGTCGTGTTCAACTCTTTGTGACCCCGTGGACTGCAGCACATCAGGCTTCCCCTTCTCTGTCCTTTACCATCTCCCAGAGCTTGCTCAAATTCATGTCCATTGAGTTGGTGATGCCGTCCAACCATCTCATCCTCTGTTGTCCCCTTCTCCTCCTGCCTTCCATCTTTCCCAGCATCAGGGTCTTTTCTAATGAATCGGCTCTTCGCATCAGGTGGCCAAAGTATTGGAGCTTCAGCCTCAGTATGGGCTTAGTCATGTCCAACTCTTTGTGACACCATGGACAGTAGCCCGGCAGGCTCCTCTGTCCATGGGATTTTCCGGATAAGAATACTGGAGTGGGTTGCCATTTCCTATTCCAGGGGATTTTCCCAACCCAGGGATTGAACCCACATCTCTTGCATTGGCAGGCAAGTTCCTTACTAACTGCAACACCTGGAAAGCCCATTTTATATATCCATAATCTCCTTTACTCTCAAACCCTAACGATAGATGTTAACAATAATAATAATTCAGCAGTGGTACTGTAATTAGTGTGTATTAATTAAGTACCTGTTGTGGGCCAGCCTCTGTGCTCAGAATCTATGTGGATCCTCTGTTAACCCTTGCCTTGAGCCTGAGATGGGTCTGATCTCCATGGTGTAAATGGAGAAATTGAGGCGCCTGGGGTCATGTGACTTGAGCAGGGTCACCTGGCCCACAGATGGCAGAGCTGGGGTTTGGACTCAGGTCAGTTTCAGCAGAGATTCTGTGAGCACAAACCTCCAGGGTTTACCTAGGAAGAATCTAACTGATCCAATGACCCAGAGCCCGCCCACATCAGAGCCCAGGGCACGTGGTGGATGTCCACTCCCTGGACGGCGGGGGGTGGGGGGGCTGTTGGTGGGGGTTCCAGTGTTGCCACCTCTGGCGCCCCACCTCCCACCCCAGCACCTGCTTCTCCCTACTCTCTGTCACCTCCCCTTGGTGACTGATTCTCCGGCACTGCAGCCAGGACTGTCCCCCTGGGGGCGGGAGCCCAGACCCTGTAATTGATTGATGCTTGATTGACGCAGACAGCGGTTCAGGCCGCGGTTTGAGCTGCAGCCCAGACAGGCCTGGGAGCTGCCAGAGACCAAGATCCAGAGCCCTCGTTTCTGTCCAAGTGTGGACACTTTATCTGCACTTCCTCTGAAACTGAGCCACCCCTGGCTGCGGGAGAAATGCTTGAGCAGTAAATAACGCTGAGACTCAGGAAGGCGAGTGGGGCGGTGGAGAGAGTCAAGTGTGGGAAACGCAGGGATGGGGGACTGAACCCCTGGCCAGTGCCCAGACCTTTATAGTCCCTGTTCCCTAATCAGTCACGTGGGGCCATAACTGACCTCCCAGGATTGCTGAGCATAGAGGTTGTAGAGAGAAACTGCCTGGCACGTAGTAGGAGCTTCATAAAGGTAACTAAGTCTCATGATAGTGCTGGTAGCTGCCATTTCTGGAGCCAGCGCTGGGCTAAGTGCTTGTCACATATGAACCCCTTCAGTCCCTGCAGTGACCCTACGAAAGGGTCACCATCATACCAGGGGTTCTTGGCCTCAGCGGGAGGCTCAGTGGCACAGTCTCCTAGAAGCCAGGCCGTCTGCCCCAGCCCTGACATGTCATCGCCGAACGTCACTGGAGCCCAAGTTCAGAAAGAGGCCGGGCCTTTGTTTTCCTTGGGGACATTGAGGAGGGGCGTCCGCATGACTGACCGTGGACAGACTGACTCCTCTGTCGTGGGGCTGCTCTCCTCCTGGGCCGCCCCAGGGCTGCTCCAGTTCCCCTCACTAAGGCTCAAGGAGCAGCCACCCCGCCTGCTACCAACTGGCAAACAGACTCCAAAGATGGAAGATGAGGGGCTCCACTGTGCCCTCCTCAGGGTCCCTCCAGCTCTAAGTGGAGTCTGGACCACGGGATCGCCGGCCTTCCTGACCTTCTCAAGTCCCACAGTCCTCCCCTGCATCCTCTCGTTATCTGCTTCCACCTGGGCTGTGGCCACTGCCCGTGCTGTAGCCTCCTCTCTCCGCGGTGGGGATGAGGCCTCAGGACCCTATG